>NW_026020566.1:0-4096 GCF_900185275.1 Solanum verrucosum
AGAGCTGCAAGGGGCCACAAGCCTGCCCCAGTTACAGAGGTTCAGCCTATTGTGAGGGGCGCTGTGAGCACCACTGATGGTGCGGAGCAAGTGATAGCGAGCACTACTGAGAGTGCTAGGATTGGCTGAGGGTGGGCATACCGAGGGTGCTCCCACTGATGTTCCAGAGGGCTCCGGGAACCCGGACCCCCCTGTGTGTTGATGATTTGCCGGCGCTTTGCGCCCACAGGTTTGCTTCACCCAAATCCATTTTCCTTTACTGCTTATGTATGCATTGTGGACAATCGCATCTATTTTTGTTGGGGGTGGGGTAAATGGATTGTGAGTGATAAGGTAAAGACTGAGTAACCCAAACTCATGAATCCTCTCTTGGGGTTTTCTTGCCTGTGTTCTTTTCCCCCAAGTGACTGTTTAATTTTTTTGTTGAACCGGCATGTCTTTAGGAGTGTGTGTATAGAAGCATGATACAGAATGAAGCATGATGGCTTAGAAAAATGATACCCGTCAGATTCTGGGTTGTATGCTAGAAGTAGACTACGAATTGTTGATTGTGTTGGCTCTGAACATGACATAGTAACAATCGACTTGATTGCATGACTAAACTTGAAACTTGAACTGGGTAATCTGATAATCTGATAATGAAACTTGTGCCAAGAGTGGGTGAGAATCATTGACTGTTCATACAGTTTTGTGCAAAAACTAGAACTTGCCCCGGTTAGTCCTGCTAAGACAATTCAATCCAGAGGATAGGAAGTGATCATAGGCCGTTGTTCTGAAAAATCCATCAAGTGCCTAGAAGGATCCAACCAAATGAAATAACTGTTCCCTTTGATCCCACTTTGAGCCTAAAAATAAATCATTTCTTTCTAAAACCCCGAACTCACTTTCCCATAATCTACTATGTTGGCCCCGGTCCCTCCTTGGACATGTGCACTTTGACTTAGGCCAAAAGCCTAAGTTGAGGGTGGTTAATGTAAAAAAGTAACTTCAATCTTGGTCCTGACTTGACATCGGGTATTGTGAACCTCAACTAACGGAAAATTCATAAGTTGAGGGTGGCTATGCAAGAGGAAACTGAAAGAAAAATGGGATGAAAAGAGTAAAAAAAAAAAAAAAAAAATGAAAAAATAAATAAATAAATTTGGGGGAAACGTAAGGAAAGGATGTGAATTATTCAAAGAGAAAGGAGCCATTAAAAGGAATTGAGCTTCAAAGTTTAAAGTCATTTCCGTGATTGAAGAAAATCAAAGGAAAGCGGTTAAGCAATAACATGACAAAGAGGGCAGAAAGTCGCTAAACAGTACCCAAATGTACCACACCTGACCCTGAGCCTACGTTACAAGCCAATAAAGTCCTATAGTGATCCTGGAGTCTAGTTTGAAAAATCTGAGCAGTGAAAATAAGGGCAAGCTTATGGCAGTAAGCACAAACTGTATTTGAAATTACTTCTGAGCGTGAGTGTTGAATAAATCCTTGTACCATGAATGAAATCGAATTTTTTACTAAAAGAGGATTTCGTTTGAGTAAGGGCACTAGTTCCATTGTTGGAAAGTTGGTATCTGGGTGACAGTGAGAAGGTGTTTGTTGTGTATTAGTTGGTTGGTCTGTGTCATGATGGGATCCACATGAGTTGGCTTATCGAGTCTAAAAGAACGAATGTGCACCCGAACAATGAGGAGGTTGAGAGCCATGTGATTGCTTGAGTTAGAAATTCTTGCTTCTATACAAGTGTCGTTTAGAGTTCTAGTGCGTCGCTTGAGGACAAACAACGAATTTAAGTTGAGGGTGTTGATATACCGTGAGTTTACGGTATTTCTAATACATTTCACTTACAAGTTGTGTGTGTCTAGGGCCTTTTTATATTGGTTTTTATGTATTCTATCATGTTTTGCAGGAAAGGTGTTCAGGCGCGGAAGTTTAGAGACAGCTGAAGGAAATGCAGAAAAAGGCATCCACGGAGGTCATCTACGGACCGTAGTTCCATTCACGGTTCGTAGGTGATGACCGTAGACCAGCAGGAATGTGTTGAGGATAAATCAGGGAAATCTGACTTAAGTGTGGAACCACGGTGCCCATTTACGGTCCGTAGATGGATCTACGGACCGTACTGTTGATCCGTAGGATGAGACTGTGAGGGTTCCAGTACCTGATTTTTGAAGATTCTAAGTATGGAGCTACGGAAGGGATTGACGGACCGTAGATCGATCTACGGTCCGTGCTGTTGGTCCGTCGTTTGCTTCAGAGAAGCTGATTTTTGGATGCCGAAATATTTTCTAAGTCCCGAGTGACGGAAGGGACTTACGGACCGTAGATCAATCGACGGTCCGTAAGTCAGTCTCGTGGATCGAAGACGCGTACCTGAACAAAACTTTCCTTAATTTGTTTCCTTTTTTATTTAGGATTTGTTTTCTATAAATAGGACATGTAAACCTCGTTTTTGGGGGTTAGACACTATTATTCTATTTTTGCTGTGTAACTTTGGAGATTAAATTGCAACCCTAGCAATTATTGATTTCCCAAGTTCGTTTTGAAGATTTTGGCTTTGCAATTCAAGTTAATTTTCTGGGTTTACTATTCTATTTACAATTATGAATTGTGTTCTTGCTAATATGAGTAACTAAATCCACAACTAGGGTTGTGGGAACCATGATCAATTAACAAAGTATGAATAGTAAATAAGCAATTCCTGACTAGTATTTTGCATGCATTGATAATTCTTTCGTTTAGAAGTCTTTTTAACGGTGGCCAACGTTAGAACTCGCCTTGTTACTACTTGCCGGACCAAGGAGGTAATTAACAAGAAAAGAATTATCAACATAGATTTAGTGTGATACTATCAAATAGGCTAGTGTCGATTGGTGCGAAGTAATAACTAAGCCAAACATCGATTATGATGTCTAATATGAGGTAAAGGTAAGGGTTAGTAAATTATACACACGTAGCCGGACCAAGGTGCGGGGTGAAATTCTCTAGATGCCGGACCAAGGATTTAGAGATACCTAACTTACCACTTTGCATGTAATACACTAGAAGAGGATTGCTATTACTAGAATTACTGCGTTATGAGATTATGGGGAACACGTATACCCTAGTTATTTCTTTTATCTTGATAACAACCAAAGTTGAGTTTAATTATTGATTACAATATTTCGTATTACTATTTGTTTTACCCAAGCACAACCCCCCTTTTTATTACTTGTTTCTGGAAATAATTTGACTAATCGAATATAATTGTCGGTTAAAAGTAAAGTCTAAACCATTTCCTCGTGGGATCGATCCCAACCTACAAGTTGGGTTCTTTACTTGATAACGATCGCTTATGCTTCTGAAAAGAGGTGTAATTTGAGCGTATCACCTTCATGCGGCAAATGGATGTTCGAGAGGAACGCATTTGAAACAGGGTAAGTTTCCCGAGAGGGAACTTATTTCCATCTAAAGCTTATCCTAGTCACTATTATCTTGCAAATTTCCCATCGAAAGCATGTACCCAACGATTTATCTCAACTTGTATTGCGGTCACACCCCAAGAACTTGTCCCCATACTTGATCTTCTTATTATATTTGTTGTTTGTTTACTACTTGTGACAAAACCCCCAGTTGATATTTGACACCTTTATGTCACCCCTTTTTATTTACAATGTTTTTAATTGTTAATGTCTTTTGCTATGAATAGTTTGAACTAAATTTTATTTCTACTAATTCTCAAAACCACTCCCTTGGGACACGACCCCAACCTTTGGTTGGGTTACTATATTATCGATGATCGTAGACACTCATACTGTAGGTTAGTGTTGTTGGTCATGATAAGCATCAGGAAGTGGTTATAGTTACTCGAGGATTATGACATGAGTATTCTCTATCACCCAGGTAAGGCTAATATTGTTGCTGATGCTTTGAGCAGATTATCTATGGGTAATACTACCTATGTTGAGGAAGGCAAGAAGGAATTAACAAAGATGTGCACAGACTTGCACGATTCAGAGTTCGGCTGATGGATTCCAATGAAGTTGGAGTAGTGGTGATGAATGGGGCTGAATCATGACTAGTGTGAGAAGTGAAGGAGAAACAAGACCAAGACCCTATTTTGCTTGAATTG
>NW_026020567.1:0-12281 GCF_900185275.1 Solanum verrucosum
AAAATTTTGGTTTAGAATATCTAGGTGAATAGTTCCATTCAGATGCCACCTACTGCTTGGTTGATAATTGCATTAATTCTTTGTAATTGCATACTATAACCATAACAATAACTATGGTTCAATTCCAAATTAGTTGGGGCCGATGATATGAAACCTGAGCAATAGTAATGACTATTCTGATACAATGAGAAAAAACATTTAGGATACTAACAATTTTAGGGCCATTTTAAAAAATATACATGATGTGTCATACTACAATAAAAACAGATTAATGGAGGTTCATAAGAAAGGAGCTGAAGGTCTTCCATTTGAGTTTAGCTAAATATGTTCTTGTATGGACGTGATGTTCCACTTTACTTGGGAGTGTTGTTGTTCGAGGCTTTTTGGTAGTCTCTTCTATAATGTCTGATGTTGTTCGTTATAACTTTTTGGAATTTAGCAAATTTCATTACTTCTGATCAACTATTTCTATGGAGATTTTCTTAGACTTCTTTTTTATACTTAAAATCTCTCTATGACTCATAAATGTATTGAAAATATGAATATTACAGAATGATCATATGTAAGCTTAATAAAATAATACAATCCCGTGCGAAGCACGGGTAATTTACCTAGTATATATCATATATATAACAGAGAACCTTAGGCCCACCTACGTGGCGCCACCACAAACCAGAATTTCCTTTTAATTTATTTATTTCCAAAACTAGCCTTCACATTTCATGAAAAGTTGTGACTTTTATGAAAAATTGTGAATTTTATGAAAGTTGCAACTTTTATGAAGAGTTGTGACTTTTATGTAAGGTTGTAACGTTTATGAAAGGTTGTGACCTTTCGAAGGGTTGTGACATTTCCAAAGAGTTGTGACCTTTTCGATAAGGCACAATAAGTATTTGTTCACACTACCCTTTGTTGTCTATAAATAGAGGGATTTCCTCTCATTTTAAAACAATGAAAATTGAACTTTATCTTCTTCTTCTTCTGCACAATTAAATATTCATGTACTTTGCTCTGTTGAGTGGCTTACTGACACCATTGTTTTTGTATCAATACGTTGGTGAATAAAATCGTTCCATCCTAAGAGGATCTAATTCTTTAAACCTCCTGTATTAGAGGGGAATAATTTTCTTAAGGGGAAACTGTGCACTTAGTGGACTTGATTTTTTCCTTTCTATTTCATTCTAATTTTACATATCCTGGTATTTTTTTACAGTTATTAATTTATGCTTATGATGTTAATTGTTGTTTTTGAGTACATGTTTTAAACTTTGTTGTTTATGTTTCTGCAAAGTTATTGTCTCTAGTTATATTGAACATATACACATATAGTAGGTATATTCATTGTGCAGAAAATAATTATTGTACTCATTCCAAGAATTCATGTTTTGATATTCTATGATTAAAAGTACTACATATAAGCTTACATATTATCTATTTAACATAGATATGAAGTTTCTTCACTTATCAATTGAAGAAATTCATTATGATAGTCAAAAGTTATAATTGCTTTCATGTTCAGGCGTAATTTCTTTTTTGAATCTGTTACAAATTTTTGAATTTTTTCCTCAGACATATATCACAATTGTATAATCTATGCAACTTTAATGTGTTCTTTTCTTACGAAATGTCTTTGTATATATATTTTTATTTTCTTCTTACTTTCCTTTTATATTGATTAAAGAACCAACGATTATTATTTCCTGAATAATTCATCCATTAGAGGTTCTTGAGTTATGTGATAATGACAAATAATCAAATTCATGTTGGAATATTGTTAATATTTTTTTAAGATTCCTATTTTTTTTTTAATGTATGATATTAGTAAAGGATTATTTGCAAGTTCAATGCAATTATTATTTATGACTGCGCGAAGCGCGGGCAAATTACCTAGTTAACTTTTAAATCACACAAAATTATTTTCCTAATAAAAATATTTTCACTAAAAATTGGCATTATGAGGTCGGATCCATAAACTACATATATTTCAAAGTGATAACATCTAATTTAGTAAATATTTCACCCTTATTTAGTTTCATTCCTAAGTACTTACTGCTACAACTAATAATTTTCTAATTCAAACTATTCAAAAATTTACAAAATATTTTTTTTCCTACAAATAAGAGTGTCGGACTTTTCTTCTTGATTTATAAGATAGATATTTATTTGAAAGGATCGGATATACTTAGATATGGAGCACAAAATGATTTGAATTTAATACAATTACTATAAATGGAAATGATAGCATCACAGTAAAATATATGTTTTCATTTAATAAATAATTAGTAAAACAATATGTAGTTAATTCATGATCTTCTTGAATGTTTTTCATAAAATGAATAAACTTTCAACTTTGTTTTTTCCATGTCATGACAGAAAATAAAGTCATGATGACACCTACTAAAATCCACAAGTAGGTAAGTCAACCCTCATCCTCAAATCAACTAAACGGGCCTAGGGAGCTTAAGGACTGAGCAAGAGCATAATTAGACACGTTTAAGGAAGAAACATTGAACATAAGAGAACACAAACATATATATATGTGTGTGGGTGGTTGTTGTTCATTTTTCCATACTTCCTTATACTAATTTATCATTTTATAGCGTTTATAAGAGGAAGACTGTACAATAATGGACATGACTATTGTGAATGGACAAGCATAACTTTAAAAACTAGACTTTTTTGTTCTTGATAGTGAAACTTGATTAACTGTAATGATCCTCCATGCCATTTCGGTGTAAATATCTTATTTTCATCATTTAGAGCATTCCTATAATGAACCCAAGTGATTTATGACATGTTGAGACTAACAGTTCAATCAACTGGTCGTTCATTTTGTTTTTGTGCAAGTTTATGTGCTTTGAAGATTTTGAAGCTTAACGCTGACTTCGGTCAAAAATTCAGAAAGGCGACCTCAAAATGCAACTATGAGGGTTCCGTTAGCTCTGAAACATCAAGTTTGGTCTAAATGATCTTTCGTGTGGATCCGGAGGCTTCAGGCTAATTGTGAGCCCCCTTATGAGTTTTGGCTTAAAATGAGCTTGGGTGGGAGCCATTTTTTGTCAAGACGAGCTTAGTTTGAAGCTTTAACTTCTCAATTGAATTTTATGGGGTTGCATATCTTGTTTGCATGCATGAGATTTGAACCAATCCGAGCACCTAAGTGAAGCCCAGGGCTTAGCTAAAAATTTTGTGCAGATGTTGGTGCCCCCACTTTTGTAGCCCTGCTATGGCATTAGTAGCCAGGGTTCCACTTTAGCAGGCTAGGACATCCAGGTGGCATCCGCTTTAGCAGACTTGCTCGCTTAAGCGGCATCACTTTAGCTGCAAGGCTTCAGTTTAGCAAGCCTGGCCATCTTAGGCCATTGCTTAAGACTTTCACTTTAGTGGCCAAGGTTTGCTTTAGCACGGTCCTTCTGTCTTACCCCAGGTGCTTTCGCGAAATTGTGGATGCTTTTGCTGCACCTGCAATAGTATTAAGACTTGACACGATCAGCTCACATAAAGTTTGTAATTTGATTATGAGAGTTGTGGGACTCTAATTGGTGATTCAAGGTGGGTGTGATTGGGGAATGTGGGGCTATGCATTAGAGTACTTGGGGAGCATATGAGAGAATCCGTTCGAGGTATTTTCAACTCTAAAGGGATGCCTATCCTCTTGTCTTTAGCTTTAATGATGTTTTATGTTGCATGTTATTGTTTGCTACGTTTCAAACCCCAAAATGTGTTCCATTTTGGGACAAAGGTTTAGGGAGGTAATTAGACCTTTTGACAGAGTCGAGTTTTGAATATTTTGGTGCGGGTCCCATATTTCACATTCTTACTCCAATTTAGGTATGTATCTATTATATGTAACTTTAGTGTCTAAACAACTATGTTAATGTTGTGATTCCATTCTTATAGTGTGGTAGTGTTCAGAGGTTGTTTAGAATGGAATGCTCCAAGTCATGATTTGGATTGTGTGTGTGTTCTACCTAAAGGTAGATATGGCTTCCCTTTCCCACTATGTTTAAACGAATCATTCTCATTAGTGTTTTTTGAAATTATCTCAGTTTTTGCCCTAAAAATTAGTTTAGAAAAATATTCAATGGGAGTCAAGTAACATGTGGTGAGTAATGCACATCAACAAAGCCAAATTTAAGCAAGATTTAGTTTTTAATATATTTAAAAACAACATAAAATTATACTGAATATGATTTCTTCCACAATTAAAATATTCAATTTTTAAAATTTCTTGATGACCTAAATGAGTGAGAAAACACATTTCAACAAAACTTTTGATATTGGATGCCATAGGTTAAAGGAATTCATGCTAATACAAATCATAATTAGAAGCGAGATATTATGATTTGTATACAATGTTTCTGCAAACCGGAGCAAGCAAGCCCAAGTGGTGAGATATACATAGGAGCCTGGCTGACTAGAAATTGTGACAAAACGTAGAGAGACTTGAGTATAAAAAGAATTAAGAAAAAACATCTATTTGTTTATAGTCGTGATGTGTTGATTTTTGCCAAGACTAAGCCTTGAAAGCTTAAAAAAACATATTTTGCATTGAATTTAAATGAACTAGGCACTATAACTTATCTGCAATTCTTCCTAAAGCACCTGCAAGCTTGTTTAGCACAACTACTAAGTTATCAACATGGTCCTTTCTTTGCTGCCTATCTTGTTCAGAATGCATATTCTGAGCTTCAAGTTGGGAGCTCACCATTTTGCCATTCCTTTCCAGCACTTTTACTAAATGATGTTGGACATTCCTTGTTTTTTCATCATTTGAGTTGTTTCGCTTTCGTTTCCCCTTCTGACCTCTCCATTTATCAACTCCTGGAGTGGTAGTTGTCTTACACCTGCTTGTGTAGGAGAAACTTGAGAGAGTGGCTGATGTGGCTCCTCTGAAGTTAAAGTAGGAATAACATCCTCATTCATTTGTGGTACATATGAAAACAACCCATCATCCCCTACAACACACTTCTGCACTATCAAACAAAACTTCTGACGCGGAAGCCAAATCTAACCCTTCTTCATTGCCCATTTCCATGATCAAAGAATATTAAACACTTGTCTATTAAAAAATCCAGGTAATTTTTTTTCTCTCTTAAAATCATTCCTCACATCCAAAATGACTCTTTTTCTTCTTTAATCTGAGACTCCCACACTCTTTAATCTTTTTAAAATCCCTAGCCAGATTACTCCATCTCTTCTGGCATTGAATCGGTCCACGATTCACCCCTTGTCTTTTGCAGTAGGATGAAACTGAATCCCACTTAGCTTCAACCTGTGTTGAGCCCAATTCCATACCTCCGGTTCGGCTTGATGGATCCGGTCTTCAACCACTTTTTTTCCCTGTATGAGAACGAGAATTTCTTGTTTGGTCCAACGAGGGAGCCTCGACACTTGTTGGCATCATTGACGCCATTGATGGATGGTTGATGGTCTTCAGAGCCGGTAGATGGAATTAGGATCAATTGCTTAAGGTTGTCACTTTTTGAAGCCATGTGAGTTAATGGAGGAGAGGAATGATAATCACAGAGTTTTGAGTAGGAGAGGTAGAATGTTTAAATTGTAATGGTAATATTCATCTAATGTTCTTAGCCTTTGGGTATTTATAATAATATTTTGTGTATGAAAACACATTTTTATTATTTTTATCACATCTTTTCGTGGATACGATTAACTTTTAAATCACAATAAATTAGTTTCCTAATAAGAAATATTTTGACTAAAAATTGACATTCTGAGGTCGGGTCCATAAACTACATATATTTCAAAGTGATAATATCTAATTTAGTAAATAATTCACCCTTATTTAGTTTCATTCCTAATTAGTTAGTGCTAACAACTAAGAATTTTCTAATTCAAACAATTTTTTAAACTTACAAAATATAATTAATGTTTTTCCTACAAATAAGAGTGTCAGACTTTTCTTCTTTTTTCTTCTCTGATTTATATAGATAGATATTAATTTGAAAGGATCGGATACACTTAGATATGGAGAACACAATGATTTGAATTTAACTCAATTACTATAAATAGAAGTGATAGCATTCGAGTAAAATGTATATTTTCATTTAACAAATAATTAGTAAAACAATATGTAGTTAATTCAAGTAAATAACATACAGGAGCACAATCAAACATGTACTAGGCGTGGTACCAAGGCAAACTAGGTTTGGTACCTGATCCAACCATGTAGTAACATGTACTAGGCGTGGTACCTCAGCCAACTTAATATATGTAGCTGGCGAGGTACCCAAGCCAACCAATTGTCACAAAACACAAAATTAGAATCATAATGAACTATGGTAACACTTGTAAACACAAGTAAATTAAACGCCTTCATCATCTTACATTTATTTGATCTTCCTAACCATGCATTGCAGAAACAATACAATAAAAACAATTATCATGCATACATTACATAACTTGGAAACAATAAACTATCACCTTTCTTGAATCAAGCCTTGAAATCTCCATTGGACCTGTGTATTTCCCTTGTTACAAATCCTAGCTAGCTTGTTATTGGTCTACAATTAATAATACAGGTACAAGATTCAATCTCCAATGGCCTAATTATATTCATATTACAACTTAATCTCAACCCCAAGCCAAACTTATGATCTTCTCACCCAATCCAAGGCTTTTCCACCATTATTCACCGAAAACTACCAATTCCATAGCTACATGAGTGAATAACAATAGATTAATCAAGAAAAACATTTAACAATTAACCCAAGTCTATACAACCCAAAATCCTTAGTAACTCAGATTTTCCCAACATAGGAACAAAACCAAAGTGTTCCCTAGAGTCCCTAATAGCACCTCAATGGCCTAGGGAATCAAACTATGAAGTTGAAAGATTGGATTACCTACATTTACAAAGGCTCTTGATGAAAAATGGCTGAAATTCGCCCTAATTAAGTTGCCCTTGTGCTTCCCCAAAACGTAACTTTCCAAATAATTAGCGACTTTGGGGAATTTTCTCCATTAATTGCAACCAATCCGGCTAAAATGGCTCAATCCCACTATAGTGGAAGTGCTATAGTGAGACCTCTTGCTGTAACGGGAATTAATTACATCACAAAAGTAGTGTGTCACCCACTATGGAAGCTTGCATGGGACAAAAACGCAAAAATACTCTAAAAGTCTCCATTTTTCAACACACCTTCAAAAATGACATCCAAGACCAACCTATTCATGCCAAGTTGATAACGTCGAGTTCTACTCACCCCAATTCATTTATGAAAGGCCTACAAGTTCCTTAACGTCATAGCTAATAGAACGACTAACCAACACTTATATATTTTACCCAATCCTTCCCCGAATTTCCCTAGACCTCACCTTTATCGAATTATGCATGAATCTAGTAATATAAGTACTTATATCAAGTGAACATTAAAATGCAATATTCAGTCAAACCAATGCCTTATAAAATAAGACTGATGAAGTTTATATTTTGATTTTAAAAACATTTAACAAAAGTGTAATGATTTTTTTTTGTACGAGAAGAACCAACATTGTCATCACTATCGGTGATAGAGTGGTAATGCATGTCAAGTTAAACTATACTTGATTAAGATATATTGTGTCTCTCTTATATCAACTTTTTTATTTTGATTTGATTTAAAGAGACAAACAACAAATAAAGAAAGGACATAAAATACATTGTAATTAACAATTTAAAGGTGATTATTAAATATTTAACAAAGTTTGATTCCTTAATAATCTCATATAAGCTAGTAAATCTGAGTATTCCTTTATTTTAGGGACACTCAAGATACTATGATATTGTTATTACAAGACAAATTCTAGATACTATAATATTTGCAGATGTCTTCTCTATATCCACTTTTTAATGTTGATTTGATTTAAAGAGAGAAACAACAAATAAAGAAAAGACATAAAATACATTGTAATTAACAATTTAAAGGTGATTAGTAAATTATTTATCAAAAGTTTGATTCCTTAATAATCTCATATAAGCAAGTAAATCTGAGTATTCCTTTAATTTAGGGATATTCAAGATACTATGATATTGCTATTACAAGACAAATTCTAGATACTATAATATTTTGCCAGATAAATAGGTCAACTAACGTATCAAATATTGAAATCCTCCTTTTTTATATGCTTGTAAAAATCTATATATAGCTAAATGAAAAACTATTGGAATATCAAAACTTCATTTGCTCTTAACACATGTTACTCTAAGCTTCTTGCATCTGTAGAAAAATGGCTCAGCATTCCAAATTGTCCTCCCTCTTATTGCTAGCATTTATCTACTTTTACATGACCGCATGATTACAACTATAACAGCATGTCACATTCTACAAACTCCTAGTTTTCTCAATGCCCACTACCCCTAGTTTCTCAATGCCACTACCCCCCAGTTTCTCTCAATTCCCCCGGTCTTTCAAAGCCCGCTACCCCAAGTTTCTCCAATTCCCACAGTCTTTACAAAGCCCGAAACTCCTAGTTTCTCAAAATCTGAGACCTCTAGTTTCTCAAAAGCCCAAGACTTCTAGTTTCTCGAAACCTGAGACCCTAGTTTCTCAAAGACCGAAACTCCTAGTTTCTCCAAACCCGAAAACTCCTAGTTTCTCAAAGCCTGAGACACCTAGTTTCTCAAAGCCCGAAACTCCTAGTTTCTCGAAACCTGAAACTCCTAGTTTCTCGAAACCTGAAACTCCTAGTTTCTCAAAACCCAAAATTCCTAGTTTCTCAAAAACCTGAGACCCCTATTTTTTCAAAGCCCGTGACCCCTAGTTTCTCAAAACCTGAGACTCCTTGTTTCTCAAAGCCCGAGACCCCTAATTCCCCAAGGCTCAAAATTCCTACTTTCTCAAATCCTGAGACTTCTACTTTTTCAAAGCTTGAAACTCGTAGGTTCTTAAAGCCCGAGACCCCTAGTTCCCAAAATCCTGAGACCCCTACTTTCTCAAAGCCCGAGTCCCCTACTTTCTCAAAATCGAAGAGCCTACTTTCTCAGTGCCTGAGACTCCTACTTTCTCAAAGCCCGAAACCCTTAGTTTCTCAATGCCCGAAACCCCTAGTTTCTCAAAGCCCGAGACCCCTAGTTCCCAAAAGCTTGAAACTCCTACTTTTTCAAAGACCGAGACGCCTACTTTCTCAAAATCGGAGACCCCTAGTTTCTCAAAGCTTGAGACTCCTACTTCTCCAAACCCCGAAACCCCTACTTTCTCAAAACTTGAAATTCCTACTTTCTCAAAGCCTGAGATCCCAAGTTTTTCAAAGCCAAAGACCCCTAGTTTCTCAAAATCTAAGACTCCAACATTCTCAAAACCCGAGACTCCTAATTCTCCAAAGATCGAGGCCCCTAGTTTTTCAAAGCCTGAAACCCCTAGTTTCTCTACACCCTGAGACACCAACTTTCTCAAATCCTGAAACTCCGTGTTCCCCAAAGTCTGAGACCTCAACTTTCCAAAAGCCTAAAATCCCAAGTTCTCCAAAGCTCGAGACCCCAAGTTCTTCAAAGCCTGAGACCCCTAGTTTCTCAAAGCGTGAGATCCCTAGCTTCTCCAAGTCTGAAACTCCTAGTTCTTCAAAGCCTAAGATGCCAAGTTCCCTAAAACCTGAGACTCCAAGTTTTTCAAAACATGAGACTCTAACATTTTCAATGCCTGAGACTCCGAATTCCCCAAAGTCTGAGACCCCTACTTTCTCAAAGCCTGAAATCCAAAATTCTCCAAATCCTGAAGCCCCAAGTTTCCCAAAGCCAGTGACCTTTAGCTTTTCAAAACCCAAAACTCCTAGCTTCTCAAAGCCCGAGACTGCTAGCTTTTCAAAGCCTGAGACCCCAAGTTTCTCAAGGCCCGAGACTCCAAGTTTCTCAAAGCCTGAGACCCCAAGTTCCTCGAAGCCCGAGGCTCCAATTTCTGCAACGCCCGAGACACCAAGTTTCTCAAAACCCAAGACTCCTAGTTTCTCAAAGCCTGAGACTCTAAGTTCTCCAAAGCCCAAGACCCTAAGTTTCGCAAAGCCCGAGACCCCTAGTTTCTCAAAGCCCGAGACTCCTAGTTTCTCAAAACCTGAGACTCCAAGTTCCCCAAAACCTGAGACCCTTAGTTTTTCAAAACCTGAGACCCCAAGTTCTCCAAATCCTAAGACTCCAAGTTCTCCAAAGTCCGAGACCCCTAGTTTTTCAAAGCCTGAAACTCCTAGTTTCTCAAAACCTGAGACGCCAAATTCCTCTAAGCCTGAGACTCCTAATTTCTTATAACCTGAGACTCCAAGTTCTCTAAAGCTCGAGGCTCCTACTTTTTTAAAACCTGAGACCCTAAGTTCTCCAAATCCCCATACTCCAAGTTTCTCAACGCCCGAGACTCCTACTTTCTCAAAGCCCGAGATCCCAAGTTCCTCAAAATCCGAGACTCCAAGTTTCTCAAAGCTCGAGACCCCTAGCTCTTTTAAGCCTGAGATTCCTAGCTTTTCAAATCCTGAGACACCAAGTTCGCAAAAATTTCAAGACTCCTAGTTCCCCTAAGCCTGAGACTCCAAGTTCTCCAAAGACCTAGAACCCCAAAGATCGAAACTCCAAATTTCCCAAGGCCTGAGACCCCAAGTTCCCCAAACCCCAATACACCTACTTTCCCAAAGCATGATACCCTAAGTTCTCAAAGCCCAAGACCCTAAGTTTTGAGACCCTGAGTTTTCCAAAACCTGAAACTCCTAGTTCCCAAATAGCCCGAGACACCGAATTCCCCAAAGTCTGAGACACCAAGTTCGTCTAAGTCTGAGATCCCAAGTTCTCCAAATTTTGAGACTATTAGTTTCTCAAAACCAGAGACATCTAATTCCTCAAAGCCTAAGATTACAACAACCTAGAACACGAGACTTTTAGTGTCTCTATGCCTGAAATACCAAGTGTTCCAAAGCGTGAGCTACCAACTACCCCAAAGCCTGAGATCCCAACTTTTACAAAGCCTGAATTACCAGTTGTTTCAAATCCTGAGATTCCAAGTGTGATAAAGACAAAAATCCAAAACTTTCTAAACCAACATTTTCAACTTCTCCATGAGTAACTATGGTGTTATCCATGTGGCGTGACTTGTGCTGGCTAACAAAGGAATTCAATCGCATATGAATGAGTTGACAATGGGTTGGATGCGAATGGATAAAATATTCGACTCGTCGGTTTTATGTGAATAAAAATGGGTTGAATGATGGATGATATTATAATATCCACTTATTATCTACTCATAAATTGTACAAAATTGAAATTATCTATCAAATAAAGTGAAGCGGATCTTGAATTCTATTCTACTCTTACGCTCTAATTTTCTAAGTTTTGATTAATGATTTGACTTAGGTAAGTTCTAGTTATGTTTTCTAGGCTTAAACTGACTAAAACCTCATAATTTAAGGTCTAAATAACGTAGCTTAGGGGTCCAACGAAATAGGAAAAGACCAAAAAACCCCTGACTTAACTGCTATCGGAGTGATCGACCGACGGGACCTACGGGCCGTAGGTACCGTAGATTGAGGTCGTAGGTCGAGTGTGCCCGACAGGGCTTCACTAAAACGAGCATGACTTTTTACTCGAAGGTCAGATTTTAGCAAATTTCGCGGCGTTGGAAAGAGGATTCAATTATCTATCATATCATAGGTCATGGGACACATAATTCATTTTCTTCTAGGAGTTATCACCATTTGAAGTTGACCCAAATCACAATTTCATCGAACTGGCTGCTGACCCTTACCTACGGTCAGACCTATGGACCGTACATCGAATGACAGTCTATGCTAGTCGACCGTCATTTGCATCAGAGGCTATGTAAAGGGGCCCTCGATCCACGGACATAGACCACGAACCGTGATCTGACCTACGGATCGTGGATTTGTCCGTGAGCCGAGACTAGGCGATTTTCTGAGCTGGGTTTGGGGAGTGGTTGCAGTTGTGAACCACAGACCTCCAGGACGGGCCGTGGTCTGACCTTCGGTCCGTGGATGCCAACTGTGGCTTGCACCTGCAACTTCTCAAAATCTGCATTTTGGTATTTCTAGGATACGGGGTGTTACATTATCTCTCCCTTTAGAACATTCATCCTCGAATGAAGACTAAACTAGATGAAATAGAGGGAAAGGCTGCAATCCCTACTACTAAACACTGCGAACTGAATTTCTGACTGAACTGAGTTCTAAGAACATGCAAATACGCTGAAAAGGCAAGTAGAAACTGAAGGAACATGATTCTAAGACTGAATTTACGCATGAATGACTGCAAAACTGAAAGGAACTATTACCTCAAGTTGGAGTGAAATCAG
>NW_026020568.1:1436877-1496728 GCF_900185275.1 Solanum verrucosum
TGACTAACCAAAGATATGATTATATACCTGAAGATATTGGACAACAGGAAGAAATACAAAAAATAGAGATACCAAGATTTTATGCCAATAAAAGAATAATTGGTATATCAACTATTATACAAGAGTTAGCAAACAATTGTTTGAACGGAAATGCTATATGAAGTTACTACTCTAGAGATCAGTTAATGATATATTCAAATTCGAGATAACTAAGAAGAACAGCTATGGATGAAGTCCAGCGATGAATTTTATCATTATTAAAACCAGAAGAAAGACTTACGACAAGAGCACTCAAAGCAGGATTTATTTCGCCAGAACTATTAACCAGATATTGCAAGCTAATTGGACACAAATACCCTGATCATCTATGTTCAAAATGTAATGGAGAAGACAACGTGATTCCAGATGTCCAGCTAGAATAAAATCTAAAGAGATAAGAAGATAAAGAAGATAGAGACAACTAAAGAGATAAAACAAAGAAGAAATATTTGACCAAAAAAGCCAAATAAAGTAGGAACAAATCATGTAAATTAGTCAACAAGTGTAGGGTAATATACATTATTAAAGTATAATAGATATTAAAGTAGTATGAACAAGTGTAAAGTAGTAGGTGTGGTAGGTGGTGTGCATATTAATAATGATGACAAGTGTATGAATGGTAGGTGGTGTGCATTATTAATAGGACAAGTGTATGAATGGTAGGTATGCATTATTGTAAAGTAAGTGTGCAGTAAGTAGTATAGTACGTGCATTATTGTGCACTACTGTAGACATATGATAGAAATTCCTTTCTATATAAAGGAAGGTATATGTAACATAATAAGTAAGTCTTGAATAAATGAAGCTTTCTTAAAAAACA
Source organism: Solanum verrucosum (assembly GCF_900185275.1). Lineage (NCBI taxonomy): Eukaryota > Viridiplantae > Streptophyta > Magnoliopsida > Solanales > Solanaceae > Solanum > Solanum verrucosum. The sequence goes on from NW_026020568.1 coordinate 1,437,737, forward strand.
CTCTCTCAAATATTTAAATACTTAATAGATAATGGAACAACCTTCAGATATCATGGATAAGCAAGAGACAAAGGTATATTGTTCAAAAAATATGCAGAACTAATTTCATATATTCCTGAATATCATATATATGATTGAATAAATTTATGTTAGTTATTATGTATTAAAATTATTTGAATCATGATTTCTAGTTTATTAGCACACTGAAAACATGGAGAAAACTTCTATACTATGCCATCCTAATGTTGAAACCGGTAGGCAAGGAAAGCCGTTTAGGGGAGTAAACAAAGTTGAGGCGCTAATAAGAAGGAAGTATCCGCTAAAGTACGATGCTAATAGTGACAAGAGAACATGATAAACAAATAATCTAGTTCATAATGATCTAATATGAATTTAATCAATTATGAATATGATAAGAATGAATAATTGAAAATAAAAACCTGTTGATAAAGAACATGACTACATACATGCATGATGAAATAATAAAAAAACTATGAAACATTAATCCTATATATACTTAAAGGTATAGAGATAATTGAATTAAAAAGGATCATATGGGAAAATATATTTAATGATAACGAATCAGAAAATATATTAAACCAACAATGGTATGAAATAGACCCACGTGATTTAGACCTCGAAAGAATAGAATGATATGATTTAGAAATAAATTTAAATTAAAATGAACTACGAATATTTACAATATTGGACAGAAGTTATGGAAAATATAAAACTATTAGAACAATTAATGGAAAATAATTTATATATGTACCTAAGAACCCAAGATATGTTATATCTAGAATATATCATAAATAATATTAAAGAGATATCAAGATTAAAACATTTAGCAAAAGAATATTATAATAAAATCTTTAAAATGGATTCCTCACCTACCAAAAATGGTACACCTACAAAAAATGTCATGAATTCCTCACCTACCACACTACCAAAAATATCTTAGTATATCATGAATTTATCATCTACCAGTAAAATGAATTCCGCACCGAAAACCAATTATTAATAACGATACACATTAAAAGGTTATTGTACTTCCTCTCACAAATTTAGACCATGTTTATATGGTTATCACGTATTGTGTTATTAGTTTAAATATAATGTTTGTTTTGATTATTATTTAAATTATATTGTATTGTATCGTTTAAATTCATTGTTAGATAATGATAATGATCAATTTTGTGTGCTCGTATCGTTACCTTAATATTTTCTTCTTATTTTATCTTTATATATTTATTATATTTAATAATCATATTTCATCTTTTATTCAACTTTTTCATAGTAACTCTACTTCGTACCCTACTTTTCTCGTAAATTTATCATTTAAATTATGGATATGTGACATTATGTAATGATGGAGAACGATACAATCTATCCAAACACTATTCATTAAACCAATATAGTACGATATAATACAACACAATACGATATATTATGAAACAGTAAATAACAACCATCAAACGAATATGAAAAATTTGAGGCCTCAAGCGATTGCTTTTAATAAAATTATGGTTAACAAGAAGTGTGAATAAAACAATTTTTTTTAGGAAATTTTCACATTTCACATCTTCTTCTTTTGTTTAAAGCTAAAAGAAGGATTCTGATCTGTTATAAAATATAAAATGAACAGAATAGTTATCCACTTTAGCCTATGATTCTTTTTTTGTTTTTAAGCTATCTGAAAGTGATGTCAATACACAAACTTTTTCACTTTATATGAAAAAAACAATAAAGTTTAAAAGAAAAGGCAAAATCTTATATACATTTCTAGAAAAGAATTAACGTGCCTTCAAAATTCACTGAGCTAAGATTCCCTAAATCAAACATAAAACAAAGAAAATTGATAACTGTACTAATTATATCTATTTCCTTCTACATAATTTATAAATGAGTAAGAATATTTGTAATAGGTTTAATAATATTTTCTGCCCCTCAATTGTTAATAAATTCTAATTTTTAATCATAATCATATTTAGCTATACATATTTAATCTTAATTATTTGAAATATGTACGTTTGATCTTTTTGTTCGTAAATATTCACAATTTTTCATAAATATTAATCACTCTTTTATTTAATTATCATGTGTTATGTTAAATTTATGTTATTACTTTAGTATTTGATGATAATATATTTCTAGAAGTAGTCCAAATATAGCATATTTTCTATAAAAAAAAACACACACACACACATTTTTTATACTAAGTCATTATCACTACTCACTAGTATCAAAATTTATCAATAACTTAAATACATATGCTATTAATATTTGTAATTAAGTTTAATTAGAATTATGATATTTTGGTCACAATAACATTTCACACTTTATTTAAAAGTAGTAATGTTTTGTTGGTGCCAATTTATATGATACTCCCTCTGTTCCTTTTTATATGTCACATTTTTAGATGACACTTGCATTAAGAAATTAAGTAATTTTATTCTTCTACCCTTATTTAATGTTTTCTTAAGTCAACTTTTCAATAAATGATGAATTTGTTAGATTTCAAAAATTAAAATGCATTTGGATGACTATTTAATTTTTTGAGTTTATTTTTGGAGCCAATTTTTTTCACCAATTGATCTAATATTTTAAAATTTTTTGTTAAAGCTTCAACTATCAAAATTATTTTTGATTTTTTCTCCATCTTTTATTTTAAATTTGTTTGTTGAGATTTCTTTTTCAAAATAAGATTTTATAGAATAGTGAATGGAGAGAGTAATTAATCAAAGTTCCAATAAATATTAATTGCTTATTAGTTTTTCTAGGTTGGTCAAAATTATATTTTCAAGACTAATTAACTACTCTATCAAGAGTATAATAGGAAGAATATGGTAATTTATACATTGATTTTGTGAAATGACAAGTATTATGGATCAACTATTTCAAACTTTGAGTGTTGAATCTTTTAGTTTTAATTGTAAGTCAAACCTTTTAATTTGGACGTAAAATATTTTTAAAAATTTAAATAAAATTTATGTATTTGAAAATTATGTTTTACAATAACTTGCCACCACACTAAAAAATTCACAGTCACTATCTTTTAAGTATGCATTGGATAAACCCATTTATTTACAATAAAACTTGCCACCACACTAAACAAGTTTGATCGAAAAAATATTGACAAAAAGAATTATCCTTTAACATCTCTTATGAAATGTCACCCGTTATATCAATTCAACTGCCCTAACAAATTCTCAAAAGTTTTGAGTAGAGTTTTTTATTTTTATTTTTTTTAAAATAGTTTCATTGTTAATTTACCCAAAATGTTTTGGATGACTGTATTATAACCTACCAAAAATGATTTAGCTACTCTGTAACTTACCAAATATGATTATACTTTAATTACTAATTAGGTTAATAAATTCACCTCCCATTATTATTTTTAAAAAATTTACAGCTGTAAAAACAATAAATGTTCCATTATAACCACCAAAAAAACAATGTCAATCCCTTTCCTCTTTCTCCTATACTTCCCTTAAATAAAAGTCCGTTTCACTATTTAACTTTCTTTTAAATACTTACCACTCTTTTAATTTATACGACTCACTTTTATATACTCACTTTCTTTTTAATTCAGATTAAAACAAACACTATTCTATACCTAGATAATTTATAATAGCACAAACATTATTAATATAATACAGATCATGAATTTCAAAAATCATTTATTCTTAAAATTTGTATCTAGTCAAACTAACTTATATAAATTGGAAAGGCGTTAATAACTATACTTTTTTAATGAGATAGATTTATAGTCCAAAATTCAGACATAAATTTTAAAAATCTTTCATTCTTAAATTCTGTATCTAATCAAACTAACTTATATTAATTGGAACGGCATGAATATCTATACATTTTTAATGAGATAGATTTATAGTCCATAGTTTAGACATAAATTTTAAAAATCTTTTATTTTTAAATTTTGTATCTAGTCAAACTAACTTAAATTCTTTAATTTCATATCTAGTCAAACTTATATCATATAAACCGAGACGGAGGAGGAGATAGATATATATATTTTCCCTCTCTTTTCTGGTTTCTCTTCCTTAGCAAAACCAAAAAAACACCCTCTGTCTCACGCAAGCAATAATCTTCCATAAAAGGGTGTTCTCAGTCAGCTTTCTCTTCTCTTTCTGTATCTCATTCTATATTAGTGCTAAGCATTCAAAAGTTTCAAAGTCATCAGTCCCCCTGACCCTGTTACTCTGTTTTCTTACAGTTTCAAGAATTCATACCTCTGTTTTTTTTCTATTTATTCAGGTCAGTGTTTCTTGTGAAGAATGTGTTTAATATGCATGTGACTGTTCTTTTTTGTGCATTTTGATCAAGAAAATTGTGTTTTCTTTGAACTCAGGTGGTGAAAGATGGATTCAGGGGATGGCTCTGGTACAAAACAGAGGAGAACTAGACAACAGTTTTTGAAATATTGTGTTGATTTTATTGAGAAAAGAAACAGGTCCTGTCAAAATGGTAATCTTACTCCATCTTCTTCGACTTGTTCTGTGAATATTGGAAAACAGGGTGTGAGTTGTGGGAGAAAAAGAAAAATGGCAGTTTCTGAAGGTGATAAGAGGAAAATGGGAAAATGGTCAGAAGATGCAAGAAAGTTAAGAAAAGGGAAAAAGAAAGTGGATAATGGGAGGAGGAGCAAGTTCAGTCCAGGAACTTGTGAGTCTATCATGGAACGGAATTTCGTCGAGGAAATACCTGATGATGATGATACAGATGATTCGGAGGATGATTCTGATGATGTTGTTATCATTGAAGAGGAGGAGGGTGTAAATAATGAATCAGGTTCAGGATGGTGGTCGAATACGGGCTTAAAGAGTAATATGTTGAATGCAAAAGATCAGGAGGTTGTTTCATCTACCTCAAGCATGTGTGGTAAGACACCGGTGAAATCGGTGGAAGTGTATACTGATAGCACCTCATCTTCTGAGTCTGAGTCTGAGTCGGATTCGGAAGCTTCAAGTGATGAGGATAATGATGACCCTGAAGATAAGAATTACAGGTTGATTGAATCATCAAGTTCTAGCCAATGTGATGATGTAATAAGTGATTTTGATGATACGGAATCAGAAGATGAAAAGAATGAAGAAGGAGAAAAAGAGTCGAATGGGGGGTTAGTACCTGAGCTTGTTGTTGAGAGTGAAAAGCAGAAGAATGGCGGAGCATATGTTCTTCGTGCACGTTCACTTTCTATGTCCAAAAAGAAGAAGTTAAACAATGGAAATGATAGTAGCAGCCCAATTCTTCTTACTGATGAGGAGGAGTTTGATGACTCGGGGTCTGATGGCGAGGAGTCTAAATCTGAAGAGGATTGGGCAGTTGATGACTCAGTGAAGAATGTTGTTCGAAAGGATGTTGTTCGAAAGGATAGGAGGACTGGAAAGAGGATTCTTGAAGATTCTGAATTTCTGAAGTTTGTTGTTGATTCTATCATAAATGTTGATGATCATGATAAACTTACTCCTTTTGAAGAGAAGGAACAAGTTCCTGTCAAGGAAACACTTCCTTTAGTATTTCGGTTTGAAGACGAGGATGAACCTCCACCCCCTGAGAAAGAAGAATGGGAAAAGGAAGTTGAAAATCTTTTTGTTGAAATGCAGATGTGTATCTTAGAGTCAGATATTGGCTTTACAAATCCATCCATTTCGCCGATGCAGAGTGGAGATTTAAGTGACTGTCAGATGGGGAACCACCAACTTGTTTTAGATGAACAAATTGGACTCGTCTGTAAAGTTTGTTCCTATGTGCATTTGGAGATCAAGTACATCTTCCCTTCTTTTGTAAGTACACGAGTTTTGTCCCGTGAAGCGCTTTTCTTTTTAATTAGGAACACAATTTCAAGTTCTACATGAATGAATTCAAAACAACTACTACTTTTTATGCTACTAGATTGAAAAGGTAATCTACACTGTTTAGCAAAAGGACATACTACAGAGTCTATTATTTTACTTCTAATAGTAGTGATATCAGTAGCAAACAGTTTACTAAGCACTGAAGTAGAGGTGTGTCCTAGTCTTTTGTGCCAAAGACTAATGTTCCAGTTTGATGTTTGATACACCATTAGATTCTTGAGCAGCTAATCTAATAGGTTTTCCTGCAGCTTGACTCAGTAGCCAATATAGCCCATTGTCCTCTTTACCAATCTGCTTCACCTTCCCAGTGAAGAGATCCTGAAAAACAAAGAAGTCAGGAATGAAGGAAACAAAACATCGCAACTCTCTTGTTAGTTTTGAGATTGAAAGTAAATTCAACTTAACCTGTGGGATATACAACACATTGGATATAGTACTCTCATCAGATATAGTACTTGATCCAGTGTGTGTAACCTGTGCCACATCTCCATTAGGCAGTTCCACTTTCTTAGGATTGGTCAGTTTATTAATTGAGGATTTATTTAGCTAATTCAAGTCTGAAGCCATATGGTTTGTTGCCCTTTTGTTCACAATCTAATCAGGATTGTGAGAGACTATCATAGCCATAGGTTCAATCATACCTGTCACATTTGCAGATGTGTTAAGGGGTAGGATCATTGTTGATCTGAGGAGTGTGTCGTGTCAGCAGCTGCACTATGTGATTATACTGCTCTTGTGTGAAAGGACTAGCCTCAACATGACTTACTTGGGTTTGAACTTGCTCCATGCTGCCTGCATTTTTACGCGGATCATTCACATTTGTGTTGATACCATAGCCAAACGCTGGTTGTGTCAATTTTGCTGAATGAGTTCTCTCAAATGAGAGTTCTTCCATTAAATAGAAAGAATTCTGATTTACATGCCTAAAAATCTGCTATATATCCCTAAATATATGTTATTCCTAATTGTAATATCTCTGAAAATATGCTATCTCCTATCATCATTACACAAATATTTAGAGTTATAACATAGATATATGTTATTCCTAATTAGAATCTGTCCAATCATGCTAACAGGTTGTGCCCTCTGTGAACATTCAGCATGAGAAGCCTCCTTTCCTGAACTATCTTTGGAAATCACATTGTATGCTGCACTTTATAGTTACTTGAGTTTGTCATTGGATTTGCTCCCAGTAACTAACTAGTGATTTTACTACTTTACTCCTCTAGTCTATGTTACTTCCTTCAACATGCTATCCTTATATTTGATCTTATAAACTGGCTCTCCAATTTATTTTTGCTTGACTCTTAAATTCTTAAACTTCTGTCATCTGCAGGCTCAGAGAACTCGAGGGAGGTATGAAAGAAAACATTTAGGACAGTCGCCATCACTCTTGGATGTTGGTGGCTTCAGATTTTCTGATTCTTCTGCAGTCCAAGATTCTATGATTAATGAAGAAGGAACTGTGTGGGATTTAGTTCCCCCAAGTGCCAAATCAACAATGTATCCTCATCAACGTGGTGGATTTGAGTTTATGTGGAAAAACGTTGCTGGAGATATAAATCTCGAAAGGCTGAGACAGCCCCTATCTGATAGCAAAGGAGGATGCATAATCTCACATCCACCTGGCACCGGTAAAACCCGTCTCACCATAGTATTTCTTCAGTCATATTTGAAGCTGTTTCCAAAGTCTCGACCTGTAATCATAGCTCCTTCCAGTTTGCTGCTTAACTGGGAAGCTGAGTTCCAGAAATGGGAGGTGGATATTCCCTTCCACAACTTGAACAGCAAAGATTTCTCTTTACAGGAAGATGAAGCTACTGTGAGTGTCTTTCGCTGTTTATCTCATGCGGGAAAGAGAAATCCACACCTTATACGAATGGTGAAGCTGGGATCATGGGTTAAAGGTAAGAGTGTTTTGGGGATCAGCTATGACTTGTTCAGGATTCTTACTGGAGATAATGGAGACGGTTACGCTAAACCGATTAGAGAAATCCTTCTTAAATATCCTGGTCTTCTGGTCCTTGAAGAAGGGCACACTGCTCGGAATGAGCAAAGCCTTGTCTGGAAAGCTTTGAAAAAGGTTGAAACAGAGAAGCGCATAGTTTTGTCTGGAACTCCTTTCCAGAATAACATCAAGGAGTTATACAACACTCTCTGTGTAGTCAGTCCAAAGTTTGCTGCAGATTTGGAGCAGAAATGGGCTTCTCTTAGCAGTTCCATTGACAAGAATGCCCAAGCATTGGAGGAGCTTAGGGATATTATTTCACCACTTGTCCATAAGTGTAGTGAAAATGTAAAGAAGGTAAGCCTTCCGGGTATAAGGGACACTGTAATTCACTTGAAACCCACAGATTTGCAGAAGGAGTTGCTTAGAAGGATTCCAGAGAATCCAAGCTCCTTTTATGAACAAAATCTGCTGTCTCTTATCTCTGTTCATCCTTCATTAGTGGCCAAGAGGAAGGAGTTCTCTGACTTAGAAAGTCAGCTAACAGAAAGAGGCTGTCGGTTGGATCCAGATACCGGAGTAAAAATGAAATTTGTTGTTGAGCTTATCAGACTTTGCGGTGGGCGGAAGGAGAGGGTTATAATATTTAGCCAGTTACTTGATCCTCTAAGCCTGATCAAGGAGCAACTCAATTCTCTCTTTGGCTGGACTTTAGGTCGGGAGATTCTCTATATGGATGGGAAACTTGACGTGAAGCAGCGGCAGATATCTATAAATTCTCTTAATGACCCTAAGAGTGATGTAAAAGTGCTTCTTGCATCCATAAAAGCCTGTTCAGAAGGAATAAGTCTGATAGGGGCCTCAAGAGTGGTTTTGCTTGACGTTCTCTGGAATCCCTCAGTAGAACAGCAAGCCATCAGTCGAGCTTACAGGAATGGGCAGACCAAATTTGTGCATGTTTACTGTCCAGTAACATCAAAATGGGAGGTTGACAAGATTGAACAGCAGACGAGAAAAAAGTACCATTCAGATGTTCTTTTGTCCAGGAATCATGAAGCCAAGATGGATCCTTCATGTTCTGTGTCAGAGGATAACATACTAGAATCCATGGTTGAGCATGAGGGCCTCCGTCATATTTTTGAAAAACTCTCTCATGCACCACGTGTGGTGCCGCCTACTACATGCCTTGATTCTTGTAACCAACCTCCAAAACCAAGCAGTTAGCTTAGTATGTGTTTTCTTCTGGTTTGCTGGTACATGAATCAATCAGACTTGATTAGTGTATTTTGTTTACTGCCTGTCTTTGAAAAATGGCTCAATTCATCTCTTTCTTATCAGATCAGTAGAGCATTTTTTGGGTTGTGAAGGACACTTGTTAGAGCAATTTTTGAAGCCATCATTACAGGTACACTACCATACCATCAGTAAGCATTTTTCTGAAGATTCTAAATGATGTATTTGTTCAAGTTCCTTCATCAGGAAGCGAACTGACAAATTTTCCTTTGTTTAGAGATTTTCTTCCTCACCATCTCCTGTAAGGATAAGGTCATCCACATATACTAGCACGATATCTAGTTTTCTGCAAATAATTTTCACAAATAAACTGGAATCTTCTGGTGCTACCGAATAACCAATATGATCAAGAAATTCAGAAATCTTACCATACCATGCTCTATTCTATAGAGAGCCTTTCGAAGCTCACACTCATGCTCGGGGTGATCTTGACTCTGAAAACCTATCGGTTGACACATGCATGTAGATCTCATTATATCCAACTCTCCATGCAGAAATGCATTTTTTCACATCCATTTTCACAGGTTCCAATCCTTACTAGCTGCAAGTGCAAGTAGGACTCTTGCCACTGGACTAAACGTTTCATCATTGTCTAGTCCATATGCATATTGCTGAGAAAACCCCTGAGCTACAAGACTTGTACCCTTCAATTGATCCATCTGTGTGATGCTTTATCTTGTAGACCAATTTAGTAGAAATAGGTTTGACATCCTTTGGATTTGTCACGAGCTTCCATGTTTGATTTCGTTCTAGCACATAGCAATTTCCTCCTCCATAGCTTTAAACCACTTCAAATTCTGATATGCTTCCTCGAAAGTCTCTGGTTCTTTTTCATTTAGTTCTTCTGCTATGGCAGCATTGCCATACTTGGAATTTGCTTTCTGCTTCTTGTTGACCTTCTAAGTGGGAAATGACAATCTTGGCCATATGTCCCTTCTTCTTGCAATTGTAGCACTTCCCTTCAAACTTTTTGCCGCTACTTTGATTCTTCCAACCACCCTCTCCTCCAGTGTTCCCTTTGCCTTGACAACCTCCAATGCAAGATTGCATACAATAGACCCTTGTGGTTCAGTTGCTTAGTGCACCGGGATGCCATTTCATCAACACTTAACCAAATTATTACTGCTATAAGTTTCATTAACACTACTATGTTGCAACGGAACTTTTTATACTGAAAAAAAACATCACAAATACTGCGTTAATTTTAGACAAGAAAGATCTTATTTTTTGTGACATTTTTTTATCTTTTACTTATTCCTTTCCTTCTGATTTCAGGTAGTTTGATGCAGATTCACATGAAGAATGCAGATAAGATTAGGAGTTTTCATCACCCACAGGATGTTCTTGTAACTGCAAAAACATTGCTTCATGTCTATTTATGTGCACTTCACATCATATATTATGATTTTGATGATATAAAAAATTAACTTCTCATAATTTGAATGGATAGTAACTACTTAACATCTTACAATGTCGTGATTAGCTATTATTATTTTAGTTAGTTTATGGAAATAATGTTAATTCTAGTTGGTAAAAATCTAAGTTATTACCAGTAAGCTCATTGTTAATATCTTCATTAAAGTAAGTATATGCAGCAGAAGCCTCAGTTTGATTAGCTATGTAGCTCATCCTTTGGAAAAAAAATCTTTTTTGGTTTCTTATTACGTATCTACATTAGAGTCCGACTAATCTTGATTCGTATAGCATAGAATCCCATTTAAGATAAAGTGCTCTTTATCAATAATTTTATATACCTTTCGAAAAAAATCAATATAAGTATTTTATGAGAAAATTAGAGTGAATCATATAATATTTGCACCCAATACTTTTAGCAAGATCTTTTACCTTATTGTAGATGTATATATAAGTTGTGAATGGAGAGCACACCAACTGATTTTTTATTTGACTGTAACGCTTATTATTTAGTGTAGGTATCACATTCAATATTTGCTATCTAGAGTTAATTTAATGTTGCAATTACCATTTTAATTTAGTTAATTGGATTATTGCATCACAAAATAAATAAGAGTTCTACACACTTTATGCTTAAATCATACGTATTGTTAAAATCACAAAAAAAAAGAAAAGTTATAGTGTTTGGTCATGATAGGAGCAGTTGTTGATATAGTTGGAAAACCCTTGGAGATATCTTTCCAACGCCTCCGAGTTTGTGCGATTTCGACATCGTATGAGTGAGATATGCCTTTCGGAAGTTGGGCTGTTGGATTGAGGAAAGTCCCAATCCGGATTTAGGAAAGGGCAAAGTAGTCTTTTCTCTAATTTATTTCCTAATTTGTTTTTAGGGATTTATTGAAGTAAAAACAGAACTTAATTCAGTTTTGAAAAATTAGAATACGCTTAGGGCTTGGAGAAGAGAGAAAGAAAGAAAGAACGAGAGAAGAAGGCTAGAATTCACTAAGATCATCCAAGCTTGCGAGTGGAATTCGTCGGGGGTGATCCCTATTAAAGTATGCGAGATCTTTTCGTGTTGGGTTAGTTCACCCACACTCTCATCTTATTTCTATACAGAGAATGGTTGTTGATTGAATGAAAAGTTAGGGAGTTCTTGAAGAACTTTGTTGAAATTCGTTAAGTTCTTGTTGGTTGACTTGTTGATGCTTGGGGGTTGAGTTGATTTATGTTTCCGGGCTGTTTTCGAGTTAGATTGGTTGTGTATTGAGGTTTCAATTGATCCTAAGTGTTTGGGGAAGGAACTAGGGAAGATTGGAGGGCTTATAGATGAAAAACGAAGAAGAAAAATTGAGAACACCTGGGTAACAGGGCTGGGGCGCCGTGCCAGCCAACGCGCCCCAAAGCAGCCTCTGAAGTTTTGGCCTTGGGGATCCGCGCCAGCCAGAGCGCCCCACAGACTTCTCTGAAGTTTGGGGCCTGGCGCCCCACGCCTCTCACAGCGCCAAGGACGCCAGTTCACCCCATTTTCCCCCCATCTTTTCGTACTAGTTTCTAATCGATGTACCTACGTTTTCTAGTTGAATCCAACACTCTAAGGTACATCTAAACATCATGAAATCATCCATAAACATGATATCATGAGCCTTGAATCCATAATCCAATTCAAGGAAAGTTAAGATCAAAGTCAAAGAAGTTAAGAGTCAAGTCTAGAAGTTAAGAAGCAAGTCAAAGCAAAGTTTCTTAAAGTTTTCAAGAGTCTTTATTAAACGTTTTAACTTCGTTTTAAGGCTCAAGTTTCAAGTAAAGCAAAGAGCAAGAGTTGAGTTCATTTCTAAAAAGTTATTAGGGAACTATGTATTCCCAAAGAAGTTTATAAATGTTTTCATATTTGAGCAAAGAAAAGGAAACATCGATTCCAAAAGAGCCTTTGGGCTAAACTTTGAGCAATTATCTCAAACTAAAGAAAGAGGTGTTTAAAACACATATGAGCTAAAGTATATTTTGGGAGTAGTATTGAGCACCGAATTGGGGATGCGAGTTCATATTAACTCAAATCTCCATAAGAACCATGTGGCCAACATGGGATTTAACGGGTCATACTTTTTAGATGATCACGTAAGTTAAGCTAGTGGATCCACTAAGTTAAGTAAGGTCATATATCAAGGCAAGGTATAGGATGGTCCTTGGGCAACGTGAGGTAAAATGTTGTATCATCACTAAGGCTCATAGTGGTGGTTGTTGGTTAAAGAATCTCCCACTAAAGTTATATTACTTTTATATATAAGTAAAATTGAGTTTGTTATTGCTTTTTATTTAACGAACTAAGTTATTTACACTGTTTTACAAGCTTTATATATATTGCATGTGTCTTATTACTTTATATTGAGTTCAGTTATTCATGAGTTAAACAGAGCCAAGGTAAGTGTTCCTTTGTACTCCTTTCAAGCTTAAGTTGTTGTTTAGCATTCCAACTCGCATACTCGTACATTCAATGTACTGATGCCAGTTGGCCTGCATCTTATTATGATACAGATGCATGTAACCAGGATCAGCATCCAGTGCGCCGTTGATCCAGTTGAGCAGTCCAGAGTCAGTGGTGAGCCTCCTTGTATTCCGGAAGACTCTTTTATTTCGTTTTCCTAGTTTTCTTTATTAGGATATTGTGGGGTCTGTCCCAACATCCATCTCAGTATTATAGAGGTTTCATAGACAGTCAGACAGTTAGTTTTGAGTGTTTCAGCTATGTATTGGTAGATACCTTGTTTGAGACATAAGTTGCCATTTTAGCTAAGATGTTATCATCTAAACTATTACTTGAGTTTATTTTGTTGAGTTATGTCTTCCGCTGAGTTAATTAAGCTAGGCCAAAGGTTCGCTTGGGGCCAGCAATGGTTTTTGAGTGCCGGTCACATCCAGAGTGTAGGCTCGGGGTGTGACATTATAACTCGCTATTGATAAGAATCATGGGGGCATGATAATGTTGGCCTTCTTGTGATGGGCTTGTCATTACAAGGTCCATTGACCAACCTAGGTGAGTTTTTCATGATATCATCATGGTTGACCAAATATATATTTTTTCTTGTTCTTTTCTCTTGCCTAGACTTTTGCCTTCTTACGATCCTTCTTGAATTGGTGAAGTTGGATTTTCTGTCACTCCCCGAGTCTACACCCTAGGCGGGACTAGCATTCGAGAACCATTGCTGGCCCAAAGCGAACCCTTGGCCTGACTTACTTAACTCAATGGAAGACTCCAAGCATGATTTCAATGATCAAAATAACTTTCTCAAGTAGTTTAATAATATAACTTAGAATGTTAAAAGGATTAAACATTCAACTTGGCCAAAATGGCAACTCAAGTCTTAACATAAGATAAAATGAGAAGACTAAAGAACTAATAACTGACTGTCTATGAAGTCTCTAAAATAACTGAGATGGATGTTAGGACAAACCCCACAACATCCTAATGAACTAAACTAGAAAGCAAATAAAAGACTCATCCGAATGCAAGGAGGCTCACCACAGACTCTGAGTGCTCAAGCTGGATCAACGAGGCGCTGAATGTTGATCCTGGTTACCTGCATCTGCATCATAAGACGAAGCAAGCGAACTGGCATCAGTACATTGAATGTACGAATATGCGAGTTGGAATGCTAAACAATACATAGGCTTGAAAAGATTCTGAAAGAAACACTTATCTTGGCTCTTCTCAACTCATGAATAACTTAACTCAAAATAAAGCAATGAGCACATGTAATATATGAAAGAGCTTTATAAACAGTAAGAGCAACTTAGTTTGTTAAAGGAATGCAGTAACAAACTCAACTTTACTCATATAATAAAATAATATAGTTTTTGTGGGAGATTATCTAACCGACAACCACCATTATGAGCCTAAGTGGTGATACAACGTCTTGCCCACGCTGCCAGAATTGTCCTATACTTTGTCGTCACATAGAACGCTTAACTTAGTGGATCCACTAGCTTAACTTATGTGATCATCTAAAAAGTATGACACATTAATACCCATGATGACTACATGGTTTATGGAGACTTGAGTTAATATGAACTCGCATCCCTATATTGGTGCTCAATACTACTCCCAAAAATATACTTAGCTCATATGTTTTAAAAACAAACTTTTTTCTTTGGTTTGAGATAATTACTCAAAACTTAGCTTAAAAGCTCTCTTGGAATCGACGTTCCCTTTTCTTGCTCAAATGTGAAAAACATTTATAAACTCTTTGGGAATACTTAGTTCCCTAATAGTTTTTTGAGAAATGAACTCAACTTTTTACTCTTTGCTTATCTTGAAACTTTAGTCTTAAAACAAAGTTAAAAGGTTTGTTAAAGACTCTTGAAAACCTTAGAACTTAGCTTTGACTTGCTTCTTAACTTCTAGACTTGACTCTTAACTTCTCTTAACATTGATCCTAACTTTCCTTGAATTGGATTATGGATTCAAGGTTCATGATCTCACATTTATGGATGATTTCATGATGTTTATATGTACCTTAGAGTGTTGGAATCAACTAGAAAACATAGGTACATTGCTAAGGAACAAGTACTAAAAGGGGGGAAACGAATGGGGAGAACTGGCGTCCCTAACGCTCTGAGAGGCGCCAGCCCTCAAACTTCAGAGGACCTGCTGGGGCGCGCTGGCTGGCGTGTCGCCCCAAGGGGTGAACTTCAAAGTCCCTTTTGGGGCGCGCTGGCTGGTGCGACGCCTCACCCCCCCTTCCCTAGGTTTTTGACGATTTTTCTTCTCCGTTTTTCAACTCTAAACCTCAATGGTTCTTTCCCCAAACACTTAGGATCATATTACCCTCAACATACAACAGATTTTAACTCGAAAATTCACCCAAAAACACGAATCAAATCAACTAGAGACTTTCAACAACACAACCATCAAGAACTCAATGAATTTTCAACAATGTTCTTCAAGAACTCACTTTCTTTGCATTCAAATAACCTAAATTTGATGAATTGAAACAAGATTGGCGTGTGGGTGAACTAACCTAACACTATGTGATCTCACATACCTTGTAGGATCACCCCCGACGAATTCCACAAGCCAGACTTCGACGATCTTGGCTCTCTTCTCCTTTCTTCTCTTTTCTCTTTTCTCCAAGCCCTAGCGTGAAAATTCTAATTTTTCTAAATTGACCAAAATCTAGTTTTACCCCAATAAATCTCCTAAGAACGAATTAGAGTAATTAGGTAAGGAAAAGACTAAATTACCCTTCCAAACCCGGATTAGACATTTCTTAATCCAACAGCCCACCTTCCAAAGGGCATAACTTACTCATACGAACTCGGAATGGTGCAAAATCGGCGGCGTTGGAAAGATCATTCCAACCATACTTGGAAGTACACCTAACTCATCGTGAGCTGGGAGTTATGGTCGTTTGAAGTTGACCAAAAAACTCACTTTTCCTAACTTAACAATATTCCAGATTTGTCACTATTTCCAAAAACGATTATTTCAAGTTCTTAGCTTCTTCCTAGCTATTTCAAATTGCGAGATGTTACATTTTCTCACTAGACTTAATATATTGTTATAATACTTTTCATTTAGTTACTTGGATTATTGGTTCACAAAATTAGTAGTAGTTCTACACTTAATCATATGGTTAACTAAAGTTGCTCATTTTCTCAATTAAATCACAAAAAATATGAATATTTGGTCTAGCAATCCGATCAACGAAGTGGAACATAAATAGAAAATACTATTTATAAGAAAGTGTTAGTTAATTGTTCAAATTTGAAGATCGAGAGAATATCTAATCACTTGTGGCTCAACAATTAATTGTACATTAATTTTAGATTGTATTTTTTCCACATTAAATTTGATATTATTCATTACACTTTAATTTTAATATAATTCATACTTTATATACTATTTGCATGGCACACATGCAACACACGTGAAAAAGCTATCACATATCTGAGTTGAGTTTTTTTTTTTTTTAAATAGTTTCGTTGTTAATATACCCAAAATGGTTTGTATGACTGTTTTATAACCTGCCAAAAATGATTTAGCTACTCTGTAACTTACCAAATATGATTATCCTTTAATTACTAATTAGTTTGATAAATTCACCTCCCATTATTATTTTTTTAAAATTTACAGTTGTAAAAACAATAAATGTTCCATTATAACTAACAAAAAAACAAAGCCAATCCCTGTCCTCTTTCTCCTGTACTTACCTTAAAGGGAAAAGGGTCTAATATACCCCTCAATTTTGTCATTTAGAGCTGATATATCCCTCGTTATGAAAGTGGTTCATATATACTCCTACTTATATACAAATGACTCACATATACCCTTTTCTTCTAACGGAAATGGAAAAAATTAATTTTAGTGTTTTTTTCTTTTTTTAAAAAAAATAATATAATCCCGTATGGATATATTTAATCCTTCCTCAAACCTTTTTTTTTGTTTCAATGACTAATTTAGATTTATTATTTTGATGGTCACATTTATTTATGTTTCACTAATATTCTTGTAAAACTTATATAGATGACCAAATTTTTTTCTTCAAATACAAAAATTAAATTACAATATAGACAAAAAAATAGTTCAATTTTTTTTTCTTTACACTAAGGAATGAAAGAAAAAAAATAAAATAAGAATAAGAAACCCAAATAACGATAATCAAAGAAGTCAAAAATAATTTATTTACGAAAAAGATTAAAAAATACCTTAAACTTTGCTATAAGAATCATATATACCATCCCTTAATGATTTAAAAAAATTTAAAAGTCAAAGATATAAATTTAAAACTATTTTTTTCACTTCCGTTAAATGAAGGGTATGTGTGAGCTCATTTTGTAACGGTAGGGGTATATATGAGCCGTTTGTATAACGGTAAGGGTATATATGAGTCACTTTCATAACAAGAGACATATCAACTCCAAATGGCAAGGTTGAGGGGTATATCAGGCCATTTTCCCTACCTTAAATGATAGTCCGTTTCAATATTTAACTCTCTTTTAAATACTTACCACTCTAATAATTTATACGACTCACTTTTTTTTTAATTCACATTAAAACAAACACAATTCTATACCTAGATAATTTATAACCGCACAAACATTACTAATGTAATATACATCATAGATTTCAAAAATCTTTTATGCTTACATTTTGTTTCCAGTCAAACTAACTTATTTAAATTAAAATAGAGTATCTATACCTTTTTAATGAGATAGATTTATAGTCACATAAACAGTGATGACATAATTTAGACATAAATTTTAAAAAACTTTTATTCTTAAATTGTGTATCTAGTAAAACTAACTTATATTAATTGGAACGGCATGAATATCTATACATTTTTAATGAGATAGATTTCTAGTCCATAATTTAGACATAAATTTTTAAAATGTTTTATTCTTAAATTTTGTATCTAGTCAAACTAACTTATATAAATTGGAACGGCATGAATATCTATACATTTTCAATGAGATAGATTTATAGTCCATAATTTAGACATAAATTTTAAAAATCTTTTATTCTTAAATTTTGGATCTAGTCAAACTAACTTAAATTCTTCAATTTCATATCTAGTCAAACTATGTCATATAAATCGAGACGGAGGAGGAGATAGATATATATATTTTCCCTCTCTTTTCTGGTTTCTCTTCCTTAGCAAAACCAAAAAAACACCCTCTGTCTCACGCAAGTAATAATCTTCCATAAAAGGGTGTTCTCAGTCAGCTAAACATTCAAAAGTTTCGAAGTCTTCAGTCCCCCTGACCCTGTTACTCCTGTTTTCTTACAGTTTCAAGAATTCAAACCTCTGGTTTTTTTTCCTCTTTATTCAGGTTAGTGTTTCTTGTGAAGAATGTGTTTATTATGCATGTGACTCTTCTCTTTTGAGCATTTTGATTTTTGATCAAGAAAATTGTGTCTTTTTTGAACTCAGGTGCTGAAAGATGGACTCAGGGGATGGCTCTGGTCCAAAACAGAAGAGAACTAGACAACAGTTTTTGAAATATTGTGTTGATTTTACTGAGAAAAGGAACAGGTCTTGTCAAAATGGTAATCTTACTCCGTCTTCTTCGACTTGTTCTGTGAATATTGGAAAAGAGGGTGTGAGTTGTGGGAGGAAAAGAAAAATGGCAGTTTCTGAAGGTGATAGGAGAAAAATGGGAAAATGGTCAGAAGATGCAAGAAAATTAAGAAAAGGGAAAAAGAAAGTGGATAATGGGAAGTTCAGTCCAGGAACTTGTGAGTCTATCATGGAACGGATTTTCGTCGAGGAAATACCTGATGATGATGTTATGGATGATTCGGAGGATGATTCTGATGATGATGATACGGATGATTCGGAGGATGATTCTGATGATGTTGTTATCATTGAAGAGGAGGAGGGTGTAAATAATGAATCAGGTTCAAGATGGTGGTCGAATACGGGCTTAAAGAGTAATATGTTGAATGCAAAAGATCAGGAGGTTGTTTCATCTACCTCAAGCATGTGTGGTAGGACACCGGTGAAATCGGTGGAAGTGTATACTGATAGCACCTCATCTTCTGAGTCTGAGTCTCAGTCGGATTCTAGCCAATATGATGATGTAATAGGTGATTTTGATGATACGGAATCAGAAGATGAAACGAATGAAGAAGGAGAAAAAGAGTCGAATGAGGGGTTAGTACCTGAGCTTGTTGTTGAGAGTGAAAAGCAGAAGAAAGGTGGAGCATATGTTCTTCGTGCGCGTTCACTTTCTATGTCCAAAAAGAAGAAGTTAAACAATCGAAATGATAGTAGTAGCCCAATTCTTCTTACTGATGAGGAGGAGGAGTTTGATGACTCGGGGTCTGATAGCGAGGAGTCTAAATCTGAAGAGGATTGCGCAGTTGATGACTCGGTGAAGAATGTTGTTCAAAAGGATGTTGTTCGAAAGGATAGGAGGACTGGAAAGAAGATTCTTGAAGATTCTGAATTTATGAAGTTTGTTGTTGATTCTATCATAAATGTTGATGATCATGATAAACTTACTCCTTTTGAAGAGAAGGAACAGGTTCCTGTCAAGGAAACACTTCCTTTAGTATTTCGGTTTGAAGACGAGGATGAACCTCCTCCCCCTGAGAAAGAAGAATGGGAAAAGGAAGTTGAAAATCTTTTTGCTGAAATGCAGATGTGTCTCTTAGAGTCAGATATTGGCTTTACAAATCCATCCGTTTCGCCGATGCAGAGTGGAGATTTAACTAACTGTCAGATGGGGAACCACCAACTTGTTCTAGATGAACAAATTGGACTCCTCTGTAAAGTTTGTTCCTATGTGCATTTGGAGATCAAGTACATCTTCCCTTCTTTTGTAAGTATACGAGTTTGTCCCGTGAAGCACTTTTTCTTTTAAAATTAGGAACACAATTTCAAGTTCTACATGAATCAATTCAAAACAACTGCTACTTTTTATGCTACTAGATTGAAAAGGTAATCTACACTGTTTAGCAAAAGGACATACTACACAGTCTATTATTTTACTTCTAATAGTATTGATATCAGTAGCAAACAGTTTACTAAGCACTGAAGTAGAAGTGTGTCCTAGTCTTTTGTGCCAAAGACTAATGTTCCAGTTTGATGTTTGATACACCATTAGATTCTTGAGCAGCTAAGCTAATAGGTTTTCCTGCAGCTTGACACAGTAGCCAATATAGCCCATTGTCCTCTTTACCAATCTCCTTCACCTTCCCAGTGAAGAGATCCTGAAAAACAAAGAAGTCAGGAATGAAGGAAACAAAGCATCGCAACTCACTTGTTAGTTTTGAAATCGAAAGTAAATTCAACTTAACCTGTGGGATATACAACACATTGGATATAGTACTCTCATCAGATATAGTACTTGATCCAGTGTGTGTAACCTGTGCCACATCTCCATTAGGCAGTTACACTTTCTTTGGATTGCTCAGTTTATTAATTGAGGATTTATTTAGCAAATTCAAGTCTGAAGCCATATGGTTTGTTGCCCTTTTTTCTGCAATCTAATCAGGATTGTGATAGACTATCATAGCCATAGGGGCAATCATACCTGTCACATTTGCAGATGTGTTAAGAGGTAGGATCATTGTTGATCTGAGGAGTGTGTTGTGTCAGCAGCTGCACTATGTGATTATACTGCTCTTGTGTGAAAGGACTAGCCTCAACATGACTTAGTTGGGTTTGAACTTGCTCCATGCTGCCTGCTTTTTACGCTGATCATTCACATTTGTGTTGATACCATAGTCAAACGCTGGTTGTGCCCTCGGTGAACACTCAGCATGAGAAGCCTCCTTTCCTGAACTATATTTGGGAATCACTTTCACCTGTCTGCTGTACATAGCGAACTTTATAGTTACTTGAGTTTGTCATTGGATTTGCTCCCAGTAACTAACTAGTGAATTTACTAATTTACTCCTCTAGTATATGTTACTTCCTTCAACATGCTATCCTTATATTTGATCTTATAAACTGGCTCTCCAATTTATTTTTGCTTGACTCTTAAATTCATAAACTTCTGTCATCTGCAGGCTCAGAGAACTCGAGGGAGGTATGAAAGAAAACATTTAGGACAGTCGCCATCACTCTTGGATGTTGGTGGCTTCAGATTTTCTGATTCTTCTGCAGTCCAAGATTCTATGATTAATGAAGAAGGAACTGTGTGGGATTTAGTTCCCCCAAGTGCCAAATCAACAATGTATCCTCATCAACGTGGTGGATTTGAGTTTATGTGGAAAAACGTTGCTGGAGATATAAATCTCGAAAGGCTGAGACAGCCCCTATCTGATAGCAAAGGAGGATGCATAATCTCACATCCACCTGGCACCGGGAAAACCCGTCTCACCATAGTATTTCTTCAGTCATATTTGAAGCTGTTTCCAAATTCTCGACCTGTAATCATAGCTCCTTCCAGTTTGCTGCTTAACTGGGAAGCTGAGTTCCAGAAATGGGAGGTGGACATCCCCTTCCACAACTTGAACAGCAAAGATTTCTCTTTACAGGAAGATGAAGCTACTGTGAGTGTCTTTCGCTGTTTATCCCATGAGGGAAAGAGAAATCCACACCTTATACGAATGGTGAAGCTGGGATCATGGGTTAAAGGTAAGAGTGTTTTGGGGATCAGCTATGACTTGTTCAGGATTCTTACTGGAGATGATGGAGACGGTTACGCTAAACCAATTAGAGAAATCCTTCTTAAATATCCTGGTCTTCTGGTCCTTGAAGAAGGGCACACTGCTCGGAATGAGCAAAGCCTTGTCTGGAAAGCTTTGAAAAAGGTTGAAACAGAGAAGCGCATAGTTTTGTCTGGAACTCCTTTCCAGAATAACATCAAGGAGTTATACAACACTCTCTGTGTAGTCAGTCCAAAGTTTGCTGCAGATTTGGAGCAGAAATGGGCTTCTCTTAGCAGTTCCATTGACAAGAATGCCCGAGCATTGGAAGAGCTTAGGGATATTATTTCACCACTTGTCCATAAGTGTAGTGAAAATGTAAAGAAGGTAAGCCTTCCGGGTATAAGGGACACTGTAATTCACTTGAAACCCACAGATTTGCAGAAGGAGTTGCTTAGAAGGATTCCAGAGAATCCATGCTCCTTTTATGAACAAAATCTGCTGTCTCTTATTTCTGTTCATCCTTCATTAGTGGCCAAGAGGAAGGAGTTCTCTGACTTAGAAAGTCAGCTAACAGAAAGAGGCTGTCGGTTGGATCCAGATACCGGAGTAAAAATGAAATTTGTTATTGAGCTTATCAGACTTTGCGGTGGGCGGAAGGAGAGGGTTATAATATTTAGCCAGTTACTTGATCCTCTAAACCTGATCAAGGAGCAACTCAATTCTCTCTTTGGCTGGACTTTAGGTCGGGAGATTCTTTATATGGATGGGAAACTTGATGTGAAGCAGCGGCAGATATCTATAAATTCTCTTAATGACCCTAAGAGTGATGTAAAAGTGCTTCTTGCATCCATAAAAGCCTGTTCAGAAGGAATAAGTCTGATAGGGGCCTCAAGAGTGGTTTTGCTTGATGTTCTCTGGAATCCCTCAGTAGAACAGCAAGCCATCAGTCGAGCTTACAGGAATGGGCAGACCAAATTTGTGCATGTTTACTGTCCAGTAACATCAAAATGGGAGGTTGACAAGATTGAACAGCAGACGAGAAAAAAGTACCATTCAGATGTTCTTTTGTCTAGGAATCATGAAGCCAAGATGGATCCTTCATGTTCTGTGTCAGAGGATAACATACTAGAATCCATGGTTGAGCATGAGGGCCTCCGTCATATTTTTGAGAAGCTCTCTCGTGCACCACGTGTGGTGCCGCCTACTACAGGCCTTGATTCTTCTTACCAATCTCCAAAACCAAGCAGTTAGGTTAGTATGTGCTTTCTTCTGGTTTGCTGGTACATGAAGCAATCAGACATTTTTAGTGTATTTTGTTTACTGCCTGTCTTTGAAAAATAGCTCAAATGCTTTATCTCTTTCTTATCAGATCAGTTGGAGCATTTTTTGGGTTGTGAAAACACCTGTTAGAGGAATTTTGAAGCCATTCTTCATTACAGGTACATTATCATACCATCACTAAGCATTTTTCTGAAGATTCTAAATGATGTATTTGTTGAATACCCAAGACACAACAATCTGTGAAGCTTTTCATATGCTAATGAATTAACTTGGGAGTTGCAAACATTCAAGGTAAATGATGGCCTTTTATACAGTCATCATACTTGGTTACTAACACAATAAACCTAAGCATAACAATAGGAATAACTTCCACTGGGAACTAAGAATAATAGTGGTATTATATTCTGAGGAACAAGTAACTGACTAAGTAATTGACTAAGCAACAGGAAAAAATTAAATACAAGGAGCTGGAGTAGGTGTTTTAACACTCTCCCTCAACTCTTGCTTCTTTCCTTTTAATGACGCCTAGAACGACAAAAGTTTCCAAGCTAACTGCTGGTCGAGCGTTTTGTTAATATATCGGCAACTTGATTTTCTGTTTTGACCTGCACTATTTCCTTTTCTTCTTCAAGAACTTTTTCACGAAGAATATGGTAATGTACCTCCACATGCTTAGTCCTAGCGTGAAACACTGGTTGTCACAATACAATGGAATTGAATACTTCATTGGCTGATGCAAATACTTCATTACCATACCATGATTTAATCCATAGAGTGCCTTTTGAAGCTTACACACATGCTCAGGGTGATCTTGACATTGTAGATCTCATTATATCCAACTATTCATGCAGAAATGCATTTTTTCACAGGTTCCAATTCTTACTAGCTGCAAATGCAAGTAGGACTCTTGCCACTGAACTAAACGTTTCATCGTAGTCTAGTCCATATGCATAATGCTGAGAAAAACCCCAAGCTACAAGACTTGTACCCTTCAATTGATCCATCTGTGTGATGCTTTATCTTGTAGACCAATTTAGTAGAAATAGGTTTGACATCCTTTGGATTTGTCACGAGCTTCCATGTTTGATTTCATTCTAGCACATAGCAATTTCCTCCTCCATAGCTTTAAACCACTTAACCAAATTATTACTGCTATAAGTTTCATTAACACTACTATATTGCAACGGAACTTTTTATACTGAAAAAAAAATATCACAAATACCACGTTTTTAGACAAGAAAGATCTTATTTTTTGTGACATTTTTATCTTTTACTTATTCCTTTCCTTCTGGTTTCAGGTAGTTTGATGCAGATTCACATGAAGAATGCAGATAAGATTAGGAGTTTTCATCACCCACAGGATGTTCTTGTAACTGCAAAAACATTGCTTCATGTCTATTTATGTATACACTTCACATCATATATTGTGATTTTGATGATATAAAAAATTAACTTCTCATAATTTGAATGGATAGTAACTACTTAACATCTTACAATGTCATGATTAGCTATTATTGTTTTAGTTAGTTTATGGAAATAATGTTAATTCTAGTTGGTAAAAATCTAAGTTATTACCAGTAAGCTCATTGCTAATATCTTCATTAAAGTAAGTATATGCAGCAGAAGCCTCAGTTTGATTAGCTATGTAGCTCATCCTTTGGAAAAATTCTTTTTTGGTTTCTTCTTCCGTATCTACATTAGAGTCCGACTAATCTTAATTCGTATAGTGTAGAATCCCATTTAGGGTAAAGTGCTCTTTATCAATAATTTTATATACCTTTCGAAAAAAGTCAATATAAGTATTTTACGAGAAAATTAGAGTGAATCATATAATATTTGCACCCAATACTTTTAGCAAGACCTTTTACCTTATTGTAGATGTATATATAAGTTGTGAATGGAGAGCACACCAGTTGATTTTTTATTTGACTGTAACGCTTATTATTTAGTGTAGTTATCACATTCAATATTTGCTATCTAGAGTTAATTTAGTGTTACAATCACCATTTTAATTTAGTTACTTGGATTATTGCATCACAAAATAAATAAGAGTTCTACACACTTTATGCTTAAATCATACGTTTTGTTAAAATCACAAAAAAAAAAAAAGTAATAGTGTTTGGTCATGATAGGCAACAGGATCATTAAAGTGGAACATAAATCAAGAATATAATTTATAAGAATGTATGTGTTAGTTGTTTAAGAATGTGTGTTAGTTGTTTAACTTTGTAGGTCTGGATAATATCTAATTATTTGTTGCTCATCAATTAAACGTTTATTGATTTCATATTTTATTTTTTATTTTAAATTTATGTTACTTACTGCACTTTAATTTATATATAATTCATATTGTATATACTATTTGCAGGGGACAGATATACAATGTACGTGTCAAAAATTCGTACATACATAATTATATACATTTGTACGCAATAAATGATTTACAAGTATTAGATACTTTTTTTGAAGTTTAATTATAACTTTTATCACTTTGATAGATTTAGAGGAGAATTGTGAATTTTAGGAAAAGGTAGAGTTCAGGATTAGGACAAATATGAATGAATTGTAACTACTTCAAATTATTATAAACCACATACCTCAATTAGTAGGGTTCATTTTTGCCTTCAAAGTTCAAAAATTGCATGTTGCACTAACTCTATTTTTTGTTTGTTTCTTATTTATTTATTGTTAGAGAGCCCTTATAACTCGCTATTGATAAGAATCCTCGGGGCATGGCCATGTTGGCCTTCTTGTGATGGTCTTGTCATTACAAGGTCCATTGACCAACCTAGGTGAGTTTTTCATGATATCATCATGGTTGACCAAATATTTTTTTTTTCTTGTTCTTTTCTCTTGCCTAGACTTTTGCCTTCTTACGAGCCTTCTTGAATTGGTGAAGTTGGATTTTCTGTCACTCCCCGAGTCTACACCCTAGGCGGGACTGACACTCGAGAACCATTGTTAGCCCCAAGCGAACCCTTGACCTGGCTTACTTAACTCAATGGAAGACTCTAAGCATGATTTCAATGATCAAAATAACTTTCTCAAATAGCTTAATAATATAAGTTAGAATGTTAAAAGGACTAAACATTCAACTTGGCCAAAATGGCAACCCAAGTCTTAACATAAGATAAAATGAGAAGACTAAAGAACTAATAAACTAAACTAGAAAGCAAATAAAGGACTCCTCCGAATGCAAGGAGGCTCACCACAGACTTTGAGTGCTCAAGTTGGATCAACGAGGCGCTGAATGCTGATCCTGGTTACCTGCGTATGCATCATAAGACGATGCAGGCCAACTGGAATCAGTACATTGAATGTATGAGTATGCGAGTTGGAATGCTAAACAATACATAGGCTTGAAAAGATTCTGAAAGAAACACTTACCTTGGCTCTTCTCAACTCATGAATAACTTAACTCAAAATAAAGCAATGAACACATGCAATATATGAAAAGGCTTTATAATAGTAAAAGCAACTTAGTTCGTTAAAGGAATGCAGTAACAAACTCAACTTTACTCATATAATAAAATAATATAGTTTCTGTGGGAGATTCTCTAACTGACAACCACCATTATGAGCCTAAGTGGTGATACAACGTCTTGCCCACGGTGTCAGAATTGTTCTATACTTTGCCGTCACATAAAACGCTTAACTTAGTGGATCCACTAGCTTAACTTATGTGATCATCTAAAAAGTATGACCCATTAATACCCATGATGACTACATGGTTTATGGAGACTTGAATTAATATGAACTCGCATCCCCATATCAGTCTTGGCTCTCTTCTCCCCGACGAATTCCACAAGCCAAACTTCGACGATCTTGGCTCTCTTGTCCTTTCTTCTCTTTTCTCTTTTCTCCAAGCACTAGCGTGAAAATTCTAATTTTTCTAAACTGACCAAAATCTGGTTTTACCCCAATAAATCTCCTAAGAACGAATTAGAGTAATTAGGTAAGGAAAAGACTAAATTACCCTTCCAAACCCGGATTAGACTTTTCTTAATCCAACAGCCCAACTTCCAAAAGGCATAACTTACTCATACGAACTCGGAATGGTGCAAAATTGGCAGCGTTGGAAAGATCATTCCAACCATACCTGGAAGTACACCTAACTCATCCTGAGCTAGGAGTTATGACCGTTTGAAGTTGACCAAAAAACTCACTTTTCCTAACTTAACAATATTCCAGATTTGTCACTATTTCCAAAAACGATTATTTCAAATTCTTAGCTTCTTCCTAGCTATTTCAAATTGCGAGATGTTACATTTTCTCACTAGACTTAATATACTGTTATAATACTTTTGATTTAGTTACTTGTATTATTGGTTCACAAAATTAGTAGTAGTTCTACACTTAATCATATGGTTAACTAAAGTTGCTCATTTTCTCAATTAAATCACAAAAAATATGAATATTAGGTCTAGCAATCCAATCATCGAAGTGGAACATAAATATAAAATTCTACTATATTATAAAAGAGAGTTTCGGTCCAAGTATAATATATAACATTCAAGATTGGACTTTTCCCAATCTTGAATATTATATATTATACTTGTGGGACTTTTAAAAATTCTATTTTATACCCAAGTATAATATATAATATTCAAGATTGAGATTTTCTTGAATATTATATTATATTTATTATTTAGTAGAACTTGGGCATAAACTCCCTTTTAAAATAATATAGAATATGTATATATATATATATATATATATATTTATTTATTTATTTATTTTTATTTTATTTTATTTTTATTATATTTTTTTTCTACTTATTTTTTTTATTATAAAAGCGAGTTTAGGCCCAAGTATAATATATAATATTAAAGATTGGGACTTTCTTGAATATTATATATTATATTTATTATATAGTAGAACTTGGGCATAAACTCCCTTTTAAAATAATATAGAATATGTATATATATATATATATATATCTCACAAATGGAAAGTCTCAATCAAGGAAGCAACATATATCATTTACAAATGACTTAAAAAGCTTTAAAATATTTAAAAGCTATATAATAAAATAGGTTGACTCTCAGAATTCTATCAGGCTCACATTTAATCGGATAGAAAAAATAACACATATCATTTTAATATTACCAAAAAAGTATTATAAATAATAATAATCAACAACTTAAAAATATCTGAAAGACATTTTAAAAGGGTTAATTTTGTAATTTTATCCATATCACATAAATTAGGACAAAGTGACCAGTAATGTACATTATTTCAAAGTTACATAAAAATATTATAAATCACAATAATTAATAACTTCAAACATTTTTAAAAAAAATATGAAAATTTGGATGACTCTCCAAATTTCATTTGTGTCACATAAATTGAGACAACAAAAATAACATATATTGGGTCCATTTTAATTTATTTGTCTTATTTTTTTATTTTTTTTATATTTTAAAATTGCGTAAAAATACTATAAATCATGATAATTGACAACATAAAATATGTTTTGAAAAAATATACAAAAAATTCCACTGATTCTTCAAGTGAATCTATCGTAAAAATACTACTCCCTCTGTCCCAATTTATATGACTTACTTTCCTTTTTAGTCAGTCCTACAAAGAATGACACATTTCCATATTAAGTAACAATTTCACTATAAAATGTCTATTTTATCCTTAATGAAATGATTTACAGCCACACAAATTTCTATCATTCATTTTGGACCACAAGTTTTAAAAGTCTTCCATTCTTTCTTAAATTTCGTGCCGAGTCAAACTACCTCACATAAAATGGGATGGAGGGAGTATAAATCATGATAATTGACAACATAAAATATTTCAAAAATGTTGCATGTGGGTAGTCTTATTATGCCTTAAATAGCGTCAAGAAAGTACAGGTTTGTGATAAAAAAACTTATTCATTTATCCACGCAAACAATTGCTTCAAAAACTCAGTTATTAGCCCCAAAACATACCATTTATATTATTGGGCCCGTGCATAGAACGATATGTATATATATATATATATATATCTGACAAATGGAAAAGTCTCAATCAAAGAAGCAACATATATCATTTACAAATGACTTAAAAAGCATTAAAAATTACAATAATTACCAATTTAAAATATTTAAAAGCTATATAATAACATAGGTTGACTCTCAGAATTATATCAGGCTCACATATATTGGGACAGAAAAAATAACACATGTCATTTTAATATTACCAAAAAGTGCTATAAATAATAATAATTAACAACTTAAAATGTCTTTCATTTTAAAAGGGTTAATTTTGTAATTTTATCCATATCACATAAATTAGGACAAAGTGACCAGTAATGTACATTATTTCAAAGTTACATAAAAATATTATAAATCACAATAATTAATAACTTCAAACATTTTTAAAAATATATGAAAATTTGGATGACTCTCCAAATTTCATTTGTGTCACATAAATTGAGACAACAAAAATAACATATATTGGGTCCATTTTAATTTATTTGTCTTATTTTTTTTATATTTAAAAATTGCGTAAAAATACTATAAATCATAATAATTGACAACATAAAATATGTTTTAAAAAAATACAAAAAATTCCATTGATTCTTGAAGTGAATCTATCGTAAAAATACTATAATCATGATAATTAACAACATAAAATATTTCAAAATGTTGTATGTGGGTAGTCTTATTATGCCTTAAATAGCGTCAAAGAAAGTACAGGTTTGTGATAAAACTTATTCCTTTATCCACACAAACAATCGCTTCAAAAACTCGGTTATTAGCCCCATAATATACAAAAAAACAAAGCCAATCCCTTTCCTCTTTCTCCTATACTTACCTTAAAGGGAAAAGAGTCTAATATATCCCTCAACTTTGTCATTTAGAGCTGATATATCCCTCGTTATGAAAGTGTTCATATATACTCCTATTTATATACAAATGACTCACACATACCCTAACGGAAATGGAAAAATTAATTTTAGTGTTTTTTTCTTTTTAAAAAATAATATTATAATCACATATGGATATATTTAATCCTTCCTCAAATCTTTTTTTTGACTTTTTTTTGTTTCAATGACTAATTTAGATTTATTATTTTGATGGTCACATTTATTTATGTTTCACTAATATTCTTGTAAAACTTATATAGATGACCAAATTTTTTTCTTCAAATACAAAAATTAATTATAATATAGACAAAAAAATAGTTTTAAATTATAATATAGCCACAAAAAAATAGTTCAATTTTTTTTTTTCTTTACACTAAGGAATGAAAGAAAAAAATAAAATAAGAATAAGAAACCCAAATAATGATAATCAAAGAAGTCAAAAATAATTTATTTACGAAAAAGATTAAATAATACCTTAAACTTTGCTATAAGAATCATATATACCATCCCTTAATGATTTAAAAAAATTTAAAAGTCAAAGATATAAATTTAAAACTATT
Source organism: Solanum verrucosum (assembly GCF_900185275.1). Classification (NCBI taxonomy): domain Eukaryota; kingdom Viridiplantae; phylum Streptophyta; class Magnoliopsida; order Solanales; family Solanaceae; genus Solanum; species Solanum verrucosum. The sequence continues at coordinate 1,468,071 of NW_026020568.1, forward strand.
TTTTTCACTTCCGTTAAATGAAGGGTATATGTGAGCTCATTTTGTAACGGTAGGGGTATATGTGAACCGTTTGTATAACGGTAAGGGTATATATGAGTCACTTTCATAACAAGAGGCATATCAGCTCCAAATGGCAAGGTTGAGGGGTATATCAGGCCATTTTCCCTACCTTAAATGATAGTCCGTTTCAATATTTAACTCTCTTTTAAATACTTACCACATTTCTAATTTATAAGACTCACTTTCTTTTTAACTCACATTAAAACAAACACAATTCTATACCTAGATAATTTATAACCGCACAAACATTACTAATGTAATATACATCATAGATTTCAAAAATCTTTTATTCTTAAATTTTGTTTCCAGTCAAACTAACTCATTTAAATTAAAATAGAGTATCTATACCTTTTTAATGAGATAGATTTATAGTCACATACACATTGATGACATAATTTAGACATAAATTTTAAAAATCTTTTATTCTTAAATTGTGTATCTAGTAAAATTAACTTATATTAATTGGAACGGCATGAATATCTATACATTTTTAATGAGATAGATTTCTAGTCCATAATTTAGACATAAATTTTAAAAATCTTTTATTCTTAAATTTTGTATCTAGTCAAACTAACTTATTTAAATTGGAACGGCATGAATATCTATACATTTTTAATGAGATAGATTTATAGTCCATATTTTAGACATAAATTTTAAAAATCCTTTATTCTTAAATTTTGGATCTAGTCAAACTATATCATATAAATCGAGACGAGGAGGAGATGGTATATATTTTCCCTCTCGTTTCTGGTTTCTCTTCCTTAGCAAAACCAAAAAAACACCCTCTGTCTCAGGCAAGTAATAATCTTCCATAAAAGAGTGTTCTCAGTCAGCTTTCACTTCTCTTTCTCTATCTCATTCTATATTAGTGCTAAACATTCAAAAGTTTCGAAGTCTTCAGTCCCCCTGACCCTGTTACTCCTGTTTTCTTACAGTTTCAAGAATTCAAACCTCTGGTTTTTTTTCCTCTTTATTCAGGTTAGTGTTTCTTGTGAAGAATGTGTTTATTATGCATGTGACTCTTCTCTTTTGTGCATTTTGATTTTTGATCAAGAAAATTGTGTATTTTTTGAACTCAGGTGCTGAAAGATGGACTCAGGGGATGGCTCTGGTCCAAAACAGAGGAGAACTAGACGACAATTTTTGAAATATTGTCTTGATTTTACTGAGAAAAGGAGCAGGTCTTGTCAAAATGGTAATCTTACTCCGTCTTCTTCGACTTGTTCTGTGAATATTGGAAAAGAGGGTGCGAGTTGTGGGAGGAAAAGAAAAATGGCAGTTTCTGAAGGTGATAAGAGAAAAATGGGAAATTGGTCAGAAGATGAAAGAAAATTAAGAAAAGGGAAAAAGAAAGTGGATAATGGGAGGAGGAGCAAGTTCAGTCCAGGAACTTGTGAGTCTATCATGGAACGGATTTTCGTCGAGGAAATACCTGATGATGATGATACGGATGATTCGGAGGATGATTCTGATGATGTTGTTATCATTGAAGAGGAAGAGGGTGTAAATAATGAATCAGGTTCAGGAAGGTGGTCGAATATGTTGAATGCAAAAGATCAGGAGGTTGTTTCATCTACCTCAAGCATGTGTGGTAGGACACCGGTGAAATCGGTGGAAGTGTATACTGATAGCACCTCATCTTCGGAGTCTGAGTCTGAGTCGGATTCCGAAGCTTCAAGTGATGACGATAATGATGACCCTGAGATAAGAATTACAGGTTGATTGAGTCATCAAGTTCTAGCCAATGTGATGATGTAATAAGTGATTTTGATGATACGGAATCAGAAGATGAGAAGAATGAAGAAGGAGAAAAAGAGTCGAATGAGGGGTTAGTACCTGAGCTTGTTGTTGAGAGTGAAAAGCAGAAGAAAGGCGGAGCATATGTTCTTCGTGCACGTTCACTTTCTATGTCCAAAAGAAGAAGTTAAACAATGGAAATGATAGTAGTAGCCCAATTCTTCTTACTGATGAGGAGGAGTTTGATGACGCGGGGTCAGATGGCGAGGAGTCTAAATCTGAAAGGGATTGCGCAGTTGATGACTCGGTGAAGAATGTTGTTCAAAAGGGATGTTGTTCGAAAGGATAGGAGGACTGGAAAGAAGATTCTTGAAGATTCTGAATTTATGAAGTTTGTTGTTGATTCTATCATAAATGTTGATGATCATGATAAACTTACTCCTTTTGAAGAGAAGGAACAGGTTCCTGTCAAGGAAACACTTCCTTTAGTATTTCGGTTTGAAGACGAGGATGAACCTCCTCCCCCTGAGAAAGAAGAATGGGAAAAGGAAGTTGAAAATCTTTTTGCTGAAATGCAGATGTGTCTTAGAGTCAGATATTGGCTTTACAAATCCATCCGTTTCGCCGATGCAGAGTGGAGATTTAACTAACTGTCAGATGGGGAACCACCAACTTGTTCTAGATGAACAAATTGGACTCCTCTGTAAAGTTTGTTCCTATGTGCATTTGGAGATCAAGTACATCTTCCCTTCTTTTGTAAGTATACGAGTTTGTCCCGTGAAGCACTTTTTCTTTTAAATTAGGAACACAATTTCAAGTTCTACATGAATCAATTCAAAACAACTGCTACTTTTTATGCTACTAGATTGAAAAGGTAATCTACACTGTTTAGCAAAAGGACATACTACACAGTCTATTATTTTACTTCTAATAGTATTGATATCAGTAGCAAACAGTTTACTAAGCACTGAAGTAGAAGTGTGTCCTAGTCTTTTGTGCCAAAGACTAATGTTCCAGTTTGATGTTTGATACACCATTAGATTCTTGAGCAGCTAAGCTAATAGGTTTTCCTGCAGCTTGACACAGTAGCCAATATAGCCCATTGTCCTCTTTACCAATCTCCTTCACCTTCCCAGTGAAGAGATCCTGAAAAACAAAGAAGTCAGGAATGAAGGAAACAAAGCATCGCAACTCACTTGTTAGTTTTGAAATCGAAAGTAAATTCAACTTAACCTGTGGGATATACAACACATTGGATATAGTACTCTCATCAGATATAGTACTTGATCCAGTGTGTGTAACCTGTGCCACATCTCCATTAGGCAGTTACACTTTCTTTGGATTGCTCAGTTTATTAATTGAGGATTTATTTAGCAAATTCAAGTCTGAAGCCATATGGTTTGTTGCCCTTTTTTCTGCAATCTAATCAGGATTGTGATAGACTATCATAGCCATAGGGGCAATCATACCTGTCACATTTGCAGATGTGTTAAGAGGTAGGATCATTGTTGATCTGAGGAGTGTGTTGTGTCAGCAGCTGCACTATGTGATTATACTGCTCTTGTGTGAAAGGACTAGCCTCAACATGACTTAGTTGGGTTTGAACTTGCTCCATGCTGCCTGCTTTTTACGCTGATCATTCACATTTGTGTTGATACCATAGTCAAACGCTGGTTGTGCCCTCGGTGAACACTCAGCATGAGAAGCCTCCTTTCCTGAACTATATTTGGGAATCACTTTCACCTGTCTGCTGTACATAGCGAACTTTATAGTTACTTGAGTTTGTCATTGGATTTGCTCCCAGTAACTAACTAGTGAATTTACTAATTTACTCCTCTAGTATATGTTACTTCCTTCAACATGCTATCCTTATATTTGATCTTATAAACTGGCTCTCCAATTTATTTTTGCTTGACTCTTAAATTCTAAACTTCTGTCATCTGCAGGCTCAGAGAACTCGAGGGAGGTATGAAAGAAAACATTTAGGACAGTCGCCATCACTCTTGGATGTTGGTGGCTTCAGATTTTCTGATTCTTCTGCAGTCCAAGATTCTATGATTAATGAAGAAGGAACTGTGTGGGATTTAGTTCCCCAAGTGCCAAATCAACAATGTATCCTCATCAACGTGGTGGATTTGAGTTTATGTGGAAAAACGTTGCTGGAGATATAAATCTCGAAAGGCTGAGACAGCCCCTATCTGATAGCAAAGGAGGATGCATAATCTCACATCCACCTGGCACCGGAAAACCCGTCTCACCATAGTATTTCTTCAGTCATATTTGAAGCTGTTTCCAAATTCTCGACCTGTAATCATAGCTCCTTCCAGTTTGCTGCTTAACTGGGAAGCTGAGTTCCAGAAATGGGAGGTGGACATTCCCTTCCACAACTTGAACAGCAAAGATTTCTCTTTACAGGAAGATGAAGCTACTGTGAGTGTCTTTCGCTGTTTATCCCATGCGGGAAAGAGAAATCCACACCTTATACGAATGGTGAAGCTGGGATCATGGGTTAAAGGTAAGAGTGTTTTGGGATCAGCTATGACTTGTTCAGGATTCTTACTGGAGATGATGGAGACGGTTACGCTAAACCAATTAGAGAAATCCTTCTAAATATCCTGGTCTTCTGGTCCTTGAAGAAGGGCACACTGCTCGGAATGAGCAAAGCCTTGTCTGGAAAGCTTTTGAAAAAGGTTGAAACAGAGAAGCGCATAGTTTTGTCTGGAACTCCTTCCAGAATAACATCAAGGAGTTATACAACACTCTCTGTGTAGTCAGTCCAAAGTTTGCTGCAGATTTGGAGCAGAAATGGGCTTCTCTTAGCAGTTCCATTGACAAGAATGCCCGAGCATTGGAAGAGCTTAGGGATATTATTTCACCACTTGTCCATAAGTGTAGTGAAAATGTAAAGAAGGTAAGCCTTCCGGGTATAAGGGACACTGTAATTCACTTGAAACCCACAGATTTGCAGAAGGAGTTGCTTAGAAGGATTCCAGAGAATCCATGCTCCTTTTATGAACAAAATCTGCTGTCTCTTATTTCTGTTCATCCTTCATTAGTGGCCAGAGGAAGGAGTTCTCTGACTTAGAAAGTCAGCTAACAGAAAGAGGCTGTCGGTTGGATCCAGATACCGGAGTAAAAATGAAATTTGTTATTGAGCTTATCAGACTTTGCGGTGGGCGGAAGGAGAGGGTTATAATATTTAGCCAGTTACTTGATCCTCTAAACCTGATCAAGGAGCAACTCAATTCTCTCTTTGGCTGGACTTTAGGTCGGGAGATTCTTTATATGGATGGGAAACTTGATGTGAAGCAGCGGCAGATATCTATAAATTCTCTTAATGACCCTAAGAGTGATGTAAAAGTGCTTCTTGCATCCATAAAAGCCTGTTCAGAAGGAATAAGTCTGATAGGGGCCTCAAGAGTGGTTTTGCTTGATGTTCTCTGGAATCCCTCAGTAGAACAGCAAGCCATCAGTCGAGCTTACAGGAATGGGCAGACCAAATTTGTGCATGTTTACTGTCCAGTAACATCAAAATGGGAGGTTGACAAGATTGAACAGCAGACGAGAAAAAAGTACCATTCAGATGTTCTTTTGTCTAGGAATCATGAAGCCAAGATGGATCCTTCATGTTCTGTGTCAGAGGATAACATACTAGAATCCATGGTTGAGCATGAGGGCCTCCGTCATATTTTTTGAGAAGCTCTCTCGTGCACCACGTGTGGTGCCGCCTACTACAGGCCTTGATTCTTCTTACCAATCTCCAAAACCAAGCAGTTAGGTTAGTATGTGCTTTCTTCTGGTTTGCTGGTACATGAAGCAATCAGACATTTTTAGTGTATTTTGTTTACTGCCTGTCTTTGAAAAATAGCTCAAATGCTTTATCTCTTTCTTATCAGATCAGTTGGAGCATTTTTTGGGTTGTGAAAACACCTGTTAGAGGAATTTTGAAGCCATTCTTCATTACAGGTACATTATCATACCATCACTAAGCATTTTTCTGAAGATTCTAAATGATGTATTTGTTGAATACCCAAGACACAACAATCTGTGAAGCTTTTCATATGCTAATGAATTAACTTGGGAGTTGCAAACATTCAAGGTAAATGATGGCCTTTTATACAGTCATCATACTTGGTTACTAACACAATAAACCTAAGCATAACAATAGGAATAACTTCCACTGGGAACTAAGAATAATAGTGGTATTATATTCTGAGGAACAAGTAACTGACTAAGTAATTGACTAAGCAACAGGAAAAAATTAAATACAAGGAGCTGGAGTAGGTGTTTTAACACTCTCCCTCAACTCTTGCTTCTTTCCTTTTAATGACGCCTAGAACGACAAAAGTTTCCAAGCTAACTGCTGGTCGAGCGTTTTGTTAATATATCGGCAACTTGATTTTCTGTTTTGACCTGCACTATTTCCTTTTCTTCTTCAAGAACTTTTTCACGAAGAATATGGTAATGTACCTCCACATGCTTAGTCCTAGCGTGAAACACTGGTTGTCACAATACAATGGAATTGAATACTTCATTGGCTGATGCAAATACTTCATTACCATACCATGATTTAATCCATAGAGTGCCTTTTGAAGCTTACACACATGCTCAGGGTGATCTTGACATTGTAGATCTCATTATATCCAACTATTCATGCAGAAATGCATTTTTTCACAGGTTCCAATTCTTACTAGCTGCAAATGCAAGTAGGACTCTTGCCACTGAACTAAACGTTTCATCGTAGTCTAGTCCATATGCATAATGCTGAGAAAAACCCCAAGCTACAAGACTTGTACCCTTCAATTGATCCATCTGTGTGATGCTTTATCTTGTAGACCAATTTAGTAGAAATAGGTTTGACATCCTTTGGATTTGTCACGAGCTTCCATGTTTGATTTCATTCTAGCACATAGCAATTTCCTCCTCCATAGCTTTAAACCACTTAACCAAATTATTACTGCTATAAGTTTCATTAACACTACTATATTGCAACGGAACTTTTTATACTGAAAAAAAATATCACAAATACCACGTTTTTAGACAAGAAAGATCTTATTTTTGTGACATTTTTATCTTTTACTTATTCCTTTCCTTCTGGTTTCAGGTAGTTTGATGCAGATTCACATGAAGAATGCAGATAAGATTAGGAGTTTTCATCACCCACAGGATGTTCTTGTAACTGCAAAAACATTGCTTCATGTCTATTTATGTATACACTTCACATCATATATTGTGATTTTTGATGATATAAAAATTAACTTCTCATAATTTGAATGGATAGTAACTACTTAACATCTTACAATGTCATGATTAGCTATTATTGTTTAGTTAGTTTATGGAAATAATGTTAATTCTAGTTGGTAAAAATCTAAGTTATTACCAGTAAGCTCATTGCTAATATCTTCATTAAAGTAAGTATATGCAGCAGAAGCCTCAGTTTGATTAGCTATGTAGCTCATCCTTTGGAAAAATTCTTTTTTGGTTTCTTCTTCCGTATCTACATTAGAGTCCGACTAATCTTAATTCGTATAGTGTAGAATCCCATTTAGGGTAAGTGCTCTTTATCAATAATTTTATATACCTTTCGAAAAAAGTCAATATAAGTATTTTACGAGAAAATTAGAGTGAATCATATAATATTTGCACCCAATACTTTTAGCAAGACCTTTTACCTTATTGTAGATGTATATATAAGTTGTGAATGGAGAGCACACCAGTTGATTTTTTATTTGACTGTAACGCTTATTATTTAGTGTAGTTATCACATTCAATATTTGCTATCTAGAGTTAATTTAGTGTTACAATCACCATTTTAATTTAGTTACTTGGATTATTGCATCACAAAATAAATAAGAGTTCTACACACTTTATGCTTAAATCATACGTTTTGTTAAAATCACAAAAAAAAAAAAGTAATAGTGTTTGGTCATGATAGGCAACAGGATCATTAAAGTGGAACATAAATCAAGAATATAATTTATAAGAATGTATGTGTTAGTTGTTTAAGAATGTGTGTTAGTTGTTTAACTTTGTAGGTCTGGATAATATCTAATTATTTGTTGCTCATCAATTAAACGTTTATTGATTTCATATTTTATTTTTTATTTTAAATTTATGTTACTTACTGCACTTTAATTTATATATAATTCATATTGTATATACTATTTGCAGGGGACAGATATACAATGTACGTGTCAAAAATTCGTACATACATAATTATATACATTTGTACGCAATAAATGATTTACAAGTATTAGATACTTTTTTTGAAGTTTAATTATAACTTTTATCACTTGATAGATTTAGAGGAGAATTGTGAATTTTAGGAAAAGGTAGAGTTCAGGATTAGGACAAATATGAATGAATTGTAACTACTTCAAATTATTATAAACCACATACCTCAATTAGTAGGGTTCATTTTTGCCTTCAAAGTTCAAAAATTGCATGTTGCACTAACTCTATTTTTTGTTTGTTTCTTATTTATTTATTGTTAGAGAGCCCTTATAACTCGCTATTGATAAGAATCCTCGGGCATGGCCATGTTGGCCTTCTTGTGATGGTCTTGTCATTACAAGGTCCATTGACCAACCTAGGTGAGTTTTTCATGATATCATCATGGTTGACCAAATATTTTTTTTTTCTTGTTCTTTTCTCTTGCCTAGACTTTTGCCTTCTTACGAGCCTTCTTGAATTGGTGAAGTTGGATTTTCTGTCACTCCCCGAGTCTACACCCTAGGCGGGACTGACACTCGAGAACCATTGTTAGCCCCAAGCGAACCCTTGACCTGGCTTACTTAACTCAATGGAAGACTCTAAGCATGATTTCAATGATCAAAATAACTTTCTCAAATAGCTTAATAATATAAGTTAGAATGTTAAAAGGACTAAACATTCAACTTGGCCAAAATGGCAACCCAAGTCTTAACATAAGATAAAATGAGAAGACTAAAGAACTAATAAACTAAACTAGAAAGCAAATAAAGGACTCCTCCGAATGCAAGGAGGCTCACCACAGACTTTGAGTGCTCAAGTTGGATCAACGAGGCGCTGAATGCTGATCCTGGTTACCTGCGTATGCATCATAAGACGATGCAGGCCAACTGGAATCAGTACATTGAATGTATGAGTATGCGAGTTGGAATGCTAAACAATACATAGGCTTGAAAAGATTCTGAAAGAAACACTTACCTTGGCTCTTCTCAACTCATGAATAACTTAACTCAAAATAAAGCAATGAACACATGCAATATATGAAAAGGCTTTATAATAGTAAAAGCAACTTAGTTCGTTAAAGGAATGCAGTAACAAACTCAACTTTACTCATATAATAAAATAATATAGTTTCTGTGGGAGATTCTCTAACTGACAACCACCATTATGAGCCTAAGTGGTGATACAACGTCTTGCCCACGGTGTCAGAATTGTTCTATACTTTGCCGTCACATAAAACGCTTAACTTAGTGGATCCACTAGCTTAACTTATGTGATCATCTAAAAAGTATGACCCATTAATACCCATGATGACTACATGGTTTATGGAGACTTGAATTAATATGAACTCGCATCCCCATATCAGTCTTGGCTCTCTTCTCCCCCGACGAATTCCACAAGCCAAACTTCGACGATCTTGGCTCTCTTGTCCTTTCTTCTCTTTTTCTCTTTTCTCCAAGCACTAGCGTGAAAATTCTAATTTTTCTAAACTGACCAAAATCTGGTTTTACCCCAATAAATCTCCTAAGAACGAATTAGAGTAATTAGGTAAGGAAAAGACTAAATTACCCTTCCAAACCCGGATTAGACTTTTCTTAATCCAACAGCCCAACTTCCAAAAGGCATAACTTACTCATACGAACTCGGAATGGTGCAAAATTGGCAGCGTTGGAAAGATCATTCCAACCATACCTGGAAGTACACCTAACTCATCCTGAGCTAGGAGTTATGACCGTTTGAAGTTGACCAAAAAACTCACTTTTCCTAACTTAACAATATTCCAGATTTGTCACTATTTCCAAAAACGATTATTTCAAATTCTTAGCTTCTTCCTAGCTATTTCAAATTGCGAGATGTTACATTTTCTCACTAGACTTAATATACTGTTATAATACTTTTGATTTAGTTACTTGTATTATTGGTTCACAAAATTAGTAGTAGTTCTACACTTAATCATATGGTTAACTAAAGTTGCTCATTTTCTCAATTAAATCACAAAAAATATGAATATTAGGTCTAGCAATCCAATCATCGAAGTGGAACATAAATATAAAATTCTACTATATTATAAAAGAGAGTTTCGGTCCAAGTATAATATATAACATTCAAGATTGGACTTTTCCCAATCTTGAATATTATATATTATACTTGTGGGACTTTTAAAATTCTATTTATACCCAAGTATAATATATAATATTCAAGATTGAGATTTTCTTGAATATTATATATTATATTTATTATTTAGTAGAACTTGGGCATAAACTCCCTTTTAAAATAATATAGAATATGTATATATATATATATATATATATTTATTTATTTATTTATTTTTATTTATTTTATTTTTATTATATTTTTTTTCTACTTATTTTTTTTATTATAAAAGCGAGTTTAGGCCCAAGTATAATATATAATATTAAAGATTGGGACTTTCTTGAATATTATATATTATATTTATTATATAGTAGAACTTGGGCATAAACTCCCTTTTAAAATAATATAGAATATGTATATATATATATATATATATCTCACAAATGGAAAAGTCTCAATCAAGGAAGCAACATATATCATTTACAAATGACTTAAAAAGCTTTAAAATATTTAAAAGCTATATAATAAAATAGGTTGACTCTCAGAATTCTATCAGGCTCACATTTAATCGGATAGAAAAAATAACACATATCATTTTAATATTACCAAAAAAGTATTATAAATAATAATAATCAACAACTTAAAATATCTGAAAGACATTTTAAAAGGGTTAATTTTGTAATTTTATCCATATCACATAAATTAGGACAAAGTGACCAGTAATGTACATTATTTCAAAGTTACATAAAAATATTATAAATCACAATAATTAATAACTTCAAACATTTTTAAAAAAAATATGAAAATTTGGATGACTCTCCAAATTTCATTTGTGTCACATAAATTGAGACAACAAAAATAACATATATTGGGTCCATTTTAATTTATTTGTCTTATTTTTTTATTTTTTTTATATTTTAAAATTGCGTAAAAATACTATAAATCATGATAATTGACAACATAAAATATGTTTTGAAAAAATATACAAAAAATTCCACTGATTCTTCAAGTGAATCTATCGTAAAAATACTACTCCCTCTGTCCCAATTTATATGACTTACTTTCCTTTTTAGTCAGTCCTACAAAGAATGACACATTTCCATATTAAGTAACAATTTCACTATAAAATGTCTATTTTATCCTTAATGAAATGATTTACAGCCACACAAATTTCTATCATTCATTTTGGACCACAAGTTTTAAAAGTCTTCCATTCTTTCTTAAATTTCGTGCCGAGTCAAACTACCTCACATAAAATGGGATGGAGGGAGTATAAATCATGATAATTGACAACATAAAATATTTCAAAAATGTTGCATGTGGGTAGTCTTATTATGCCTTAAATAGCGTCAAAGAAAGTACAGGTTTGTGATAAAAAAACTTATTCATTTATCCACGCAAACAATTGCTTCAAAAACTCAGTTATTAGCCCCAAAACATACCATTTATATTATTGGGCCCGTGCATAGAACGATATGTATATATATATATATATATCTGACAAATGGAAAAGTCTCAATCAAAGAAGCAACATATATCATTTACAAATGACTTAAAAAGCATTAAAAATTACAATAATTACCAATTTAAAATATTTAAAAGCTATATAATAACATAGGTTGACTCTCAGAATTATATCAGGCTCACATATATTGGGACAGAAAAAATAACACATGTCATTTTAATATTACCAAAAAAGTGCTATAAATAATAATAATTAACAACTTAAAATGTCTTTCATTTTAAAAGGGTTAATTTTGTAATTTTATCCATATCACATAAATTAGGACAAAGTGACCAGTAATGTACATTATTTCAAAGTTACATAAAAATATTATAAATCACAATAATTAATAACTTCAAACATTTTTAAAAATATATGAAAATTTGGATGACTCTCCAAATTTCATTTGTGTCACATAAATTGAGACAACAAAAATAACATATATTGGGTCCATTTTAATTTATTTGTCTTATTTTTTTTATATTTAAAAATTGCGTAAAAATACTATAAATCATAATAATTGACAACATAAAATATGTTTTAAAAAAATACAAAAAATTCCATTGATTCTTGAAGTGAATCTATCGTAAAAATACTATAAATCATGATAATTAACAACATAAAATATTTCAAAAATGTTGTATGTGGGTAGTCTTATTATGCCTTAAATAGCGTCAAAGAAAGTACAGGTTTGTGATAAAACTTATTCCTTTATCCACACAAACAATCGCTTCAAAAACTCGGTTATTAGCCCCATAATATACAAAAAAACAAAGCCAATCCCTTTCCTCTTTCTCCTATACTTACCTTAAAGGGAAAAGAGTCTAATATATCCCTCAACTTTGTCATTTAGAGCTGATATATCCCTCGTTATGAAAGTGTTCATATATACTCCTATTTATATACAAATGACTCACACATACCCTAACGGAAATGGAAAAAATTAATTTTAGTGTTTTTTTCTTTTTAAAAAATAATATTATAATCACATATGGATATATTTAATCCTTCCTCAAATCTTTTTTTTGACTTTTTTTTGTTTCAATGACTAATTTAGATTTATTATTTTGATGGTCACATTTATTTATGTTTCACTAATATTCTTGTAAAACTTATATAGATGACCAAATTTTTTTCTTCAAATACAAAAATTAATTATAATATAGACAAAAAAATAGTTTTAAATTATAATATAGCCACAAAAAAATAGTTCAATTTTTTTTTTTCTTTACACTAAGGAATGAAAGAAAAAAATAAAATAAGAATAAGAAACCCAAATAATGATAATCAAAGAAGTCAAAAATAATTTATTTACGAAAAAGATTAAATAATACCTTAAACTTTGCTATAAGAATCATATATACCATCCCTTAATGATTTAAAAAAATTTAAAAGTCAAAGATATAAATTTAAAACTATTTTTTTCACTTCCGTTAAATGAAGGGTATATGTGAGCTCATTTTGTAACGGTAGGGGTATATGTGAACCGTTTGTATAACGGTAAGGGTATATATGAGTCACTTTCATAACAAGAGGCATATCAGCTCCAAATGGCAAGGTTGAGGGGTATATCAGGCCATTTTCCCTACCTTAAATGATAGTCCGTTTCAATATTTAACTCTCTTTTAAATACTTACCACATTTCTAATTTATAAGACTCACTTTCTTTTTAACTCACATTAAAACAAACACAATTCTATACCTAGATAATTTATAACCGCACAAACATTACTAATGTAATATACATCATAGATTTCAAAAATCTTTTATTCTTAAATTTTGTTTCCAGTCAAACTAACTCATTTAAATTAAAATAGAGTATCTATACCTTTTTAATGAGATAGATTTATAGTCACATACACATTGATGACATAATTTAGACATAAATTTTAAAAATCTTTTATTCTTAAATTGTGTATCTAGTAAAATTAACTTATATTAATTGGAACGGCATGAATATCTATACATTTTTAATGAGATAGATTTCTAGTCCATAATTTAGACATAAATTTTAAAAATCTTTTATTCTTAAATTTTGTATCTAGTCAAACTAACTTATTTAAATTGGAACGGCATGAATATCTATACATTTTAATGAGATAGATTTATAGTCCATATTTTAGACATAAATTTAAAAATCCTTTATTCTTAAATTTTGGATCTAGTCAAACTATATCATATAAATCGAGACGAGGAGGAGATGGTATATATTTTCCCTCTCGTTTCTGGTTTCTCTTCCTTAGCAAAACCAAAAAAACACCCTCTGTCTCAGGCAAGTAATAATCTTCCATAAAAGAGTGTTCTCAGTCAGCTTTCACTTCTCTTTCTCTATCTCATTCTATATTAGTGCTAAACATTCAAAAGTTTCGAAGTCTTCAGTCCCCCTGACCCTGTTACTCCTGTTTTCTTACAGTTTCAAGAATTCAAACCTCTGGTTTTTTTCCTCTTTATTCAGGTTAGTGTTTCTTGTGAAGAATGTGTTTATTATGCATGTGACTCTTCTCTTTTGTGCATTTTGATTTTTGATCAAGAAAATTGTGTATTTTTTGAACTCAGGTGCTGAAAGATGGACTCAGGGATGGCTCTGGTCCAAAACAGAGGAGAACTAGACGACAATTTTTGAAATATTGTCTTGATTTTACTGAGAAAAGGAGCAGGTCTTGTCAAAATGGTAATCTTACTCCGTCTTCTTCGACTTGTTCTGTGAATATTGGAAAAGAGGGTGCGAGTTGTGGGAGGAAAAGAAAAATGGCAGTTTCTGAAGGTGATAAGAGAAAAATGGGAAATTGGTCAGAAGATGAAAGAAAATTAAGAAAAGGGAAAAAGAAAGTGGATAATGGGAGGAGGAGCAAGTTCAGTCCAGGAACTTGTGAGTCTATCATGGAACGGATTTTCGTCGAGGAAATACCTGATGATGATGATACGGATGATTCGGAGGATGATTCTGATGATGTTGTTATCATTGAAGAGGAAGAGGGTGTAAATAATGAATCAGGTTCAGGAAGGTGGTCGAATATGTTGAATGCAAAAGATCAGGAGGTTGTTTCATCTACCTCAAGCATGTGTGGTAGGACACCGGTGAAATCGGTGGAAGTGTATACTGATAGCACCTCATCTTCGGAGTCTGAGTCTGAGTCGGATTCCGAAGCTTCAAGTGATGACGATAATGATGACCCTGAAGATAAGAATTACAGGTTGATTGAGTCATCAAGTTCTAGCCAATGTGATGATGTAATAAGTGATTTTGATGATACGGAATCAGAAGATGAGAAGAATGAAGAAGGAGAAAAAGAGTCGAATGAGGGGTTAGTACCTGAGCTTGTTGTTGAGAGTGAAAAGCAGAAGAAAGGCGGAGCATATGTTCTTCGTGCACGTTCACTTTCTATGTCCAAAAAGAAGAAGTTAAACAATGGAAATGATAGTAGTAGCCCAATTCTTCTTACTGATGAGGAGGAGTTTGATGACGCGGGGTCAGATGGCGAGGAGTCTAAATCTGAAGAGGATTGCGCAGTTGATGACTCGGTGAAGAATGTTGTTCAAAAGGATGTTGTTCGAAAGGATAGGAGGACTGGAAAGAAGATTCTTGAAGATTCTGAATTTATGAAGTTTGTTGTTGATTCTATCATAAATATTGATGATCATGATAAACTTACTCCTTTTGAAGAGAAGGAACAGGTTCCTGTCAAGGAAACACTTCCTTTAGTATTTTGGTTTGAAGACGAGGATGAACCTCCTCCCCCTGAGAAAGAAAAATGGGAAAAGGAAGTTGAAAATCTTTTTGCTGAAATGCAGATGTGTATCTTAGAGTCAGATATTGGTTTCACAAATCCATCCATTTCGCCGATGCAGAGTGGAGATTTAACTAACTGTCAGATGGGGAACCACCAACTTGTTTTAGATGAACAAATTGGACTCGTCTGTAAAGTTTGTTCCTATGTGCATTTGGAGATCAAGTACATCTTCCCTTCTTTTGTAAGTATACGAGTTTGTCCCGTGAAGCACTTTTTCTTTTAAAATTAGGAACACAATTTCAAGTTCTACATGAATCAATTCAAAACAACTGCTACTTTTTATGCTACTAGATTGAAAAGGTAATCTACACTGTTTTACAAAAGGACATACTACACAGTTTATTATTTTACTTCTAATAGTAGTGATATCAGTAGCAAACAGTTTACTAAGCACTGAAGTAGAAGTGTGTCCTAGTCTTTTGTGCCAAAGACTAATGTTCCAGTTTGATGTTTGATACACCATTAGATTCTTGAGCAGCTAAGCTAATAGGTTTTCCTGCAGCTTGACACAGTAGCCAATATAGCCCATTGTCCTCTTTATCAATCTCCTTCACCTTCCCAGTGAAGAGATCCTGAAAAACAAAGAAGTCAGGAAAGAAGGAAACAAAGCATCGCAACTCACTTGTTAGTTTTGAAATTGAAAGTAAATTCAACTTAACCTGTGGGATATACAACACATTGGATATAGTACTCTCATCAGATATAGTACTTGATCCAGTGTGTGTAACCTGTGCCACATCTCCATTAGGCAGTTACACTTTCTTTGGATTGCTCAGTTTATTAATTGAGGATTTATTTAGCAAATTCAAGTATGAAGTCATATGGTTTGTTGCCCTTTTGTCCACAATCTAATCAGGATTGTGAGAGACTATCATAGCCATAGGTTCAATCATACCTGTCACATTTGCAGATGTGTTAAGAGGTAGGATCATTGTTGATCTGAGGAGTGTGTTGTGTCAGCAGCTGCACTATGTGATTATACTGCTCTTGTGTGAAAGGACTAGCCTCAACATGACTTAGTTGGGTTTGAACTTGCTCCATGCTGCCTGCTTTTTACGCTGATCATTCACATTTGTGTTGATACCATAGTCAAACGCTGGTTGTGCCCTCGGTGAACACTCAGCATAAGAAGCCTCGTTTCCTGAACTCTCTTTGGGAATCACTTTCACCTGTCTGTTGTACATAGCGAACTTTATAGTTACTTGAGTTTGTCATTGGATTTGCTCCCAGTAACTAACTAGTGAATTTACTACTTTACTCCTCTAGTATATGTTACTTCCTTCAACATGCTATCCTTTTATTTGATTTTATAAACTGGCTCTCCAATTTATTTTTGCTTGACTCTTAAACTTTTAAACTTCTGTCATCTGCAGGCTCAGAGAACTCGTGGGAGGTATGAAAGAAAACATTTAGGACAGTCGTCATCACTCTTGGATGTTGGTGGCTTCAGATTTTCTGATTCTTCTGCAGTCCAAGATTCTATGATTAATGAAGAAGGAACTGTGTGGGATTTAGTTCCCCCAAGTGCCAAATCAACAATGTATCCTCATCAACGTGGTGGATTTGAGTTTATGTGGAAAAACGTTGCTGGAGATATAAATCTCGAAAGGCTGAGACAGCCCCTATCTGATAGCAAAGGAGGATGCATAATCTCACATCCACCTGGCACCGGGAAAACCCGTCTCACCATAGTATTTCTTCAGTCATATTTGAAGCTGTTTCCAAAGTCTCGACCTGTAATCATAGCTCCTTCCAGTTTGCTGCTTAACTGGGAAGCTGAGTTCCAGAAATGGGAGGTGGACATTCCCTTCCACAACTTGAACAGCAAAGATTTCTCTTTACAGGAAGATGAAGGTACTGTGAGTGTCTTTTGCTGTTTATCCCATGCGGGAAAGAGAAAGCCACACCTTATACGAATGGTGAAGCTGGGATCATGGGTTAAAGGTAAGAGTGTTTTGGTGATCAGTTATGACTTGTTCAGGATTCTTACTGGAGATGATGGAGACGGTTACGCTAAACCTATTAGAGAAATCCTTCTTAAATATCCTGGTTTTCTGGTCCTTGAAGAAGGGCACACTGCTCGGAATGAGCAAAGCCTTGTCTGGAAAGCTTTGAAAAAGGTTGAAACAGAGAAGCGCATAGTTTTGTCTGGAACTCCTTTCCAGAATAACATCAAGGAGTTATACAACACTCTCTGTGTAGTCTGTCCAAAGTTTGCTGCAGATTTGAAGCAGAAATGGGCTTCTCTTAGCAGTTCCATTGATAAGAATGCCCGAGCATTAGAAGAGCTTAGGGATATAATTTCACCACTTGTCCATAAGTGTAGTGAAAATGTAAAGAAGGTAAGCCTTCCGGGTATAAGGGACACTGTAATTCACTTGAAACCTACAGATTTGCAGAAAGAGTTGCTTAGAAGGATTCCAGAGAATCCAAGCTCCTTTTATGAACAAAATCTGGTGTCTCTCATCTCTGTTCATCCTTCATTAGTGGCCAAGAGGAAGGAGTTCTCTGACTTAGAAAGTCTGCTAACAGAAAGAGGCTGTCGGTTGGATCCAGATACCGGAGTAAAAATGAAATTTGTTGTTGAGCTTATAAGACTTTGCGGTGGGCGGAAGGAGAGGGTTATAATATTTAGCCAGTTACTTGATCCTCTAAACCTGATCAAGGAGCAACTCAATTCTCTCTTTGGCTGGACTTTAGGTCGGGAGATTCTCTATATGGATGGGAAACTTGATGTGAAGCAGCGCCAGATATCTATAAATTCTCTTAATGACCCTAAGAGTGATGTAAAAGTGCTTCTTGCATCCATAAAAGCCTGTTCAGAAGGAATAAGTCTGATAGGGGACTCAAGAGTGGTTTTGCTTGACGTTCTCTGGAATCCCTCAGTAGAACAGCAATCCATCAGTCGAGCTTACAGGAATACCCATATACTATAACTGAATATATCAAATCTGAGAGTTTAATATAAAAGAAATATCAAACTCAAAATACTAGGCTGAATCTAACTATGTCTGAAATAAGCCTCTAAACTGACTAGAAATGTTGGGACATGCCCCAACTAGATCTAGCAAAACTGAATCTAAAAGACTGAAATACTAAAAAGAAACTCATGACTAGTGTCCCCGAAGAATGAGGACTCACCAACTGATTCTGCTGAACTGAAGATCGGGAATCAATCTAAGCGTGATCTGGATGCTGAGAACCTGAACCTACATCACGAGAAGATGTAGCGCACGTATGCGTCAGTACTTGAAAGGTACTGAGCATGCAGGATGGAGTAAAGCTGAAATAACATATAACTGAACAAAGCATACTGAGCAATGAAATAATCTGAACATGATATAGATACTGAATACTGAGCTAACTGAATGCAATAACCAATTTATAACATGCTGACTGAATACTGAATGAACTGTAAATGTGGTCAATGCAATAGAGTCTGACTGAACTGTGGGAGCTACTAATAACCGACATAAAACCACATGAGCTAAATGTGGAGTCCGATGTATACGCCCCATCGAGAGGACCCAATATACCCTGCCAGAGGTATAAAGGCATGCTGGCGTGATCACTAAACTGATGTTGCCCACAGAGGGGACTTACACCTACGTGGCTCGTAGTTCTGGGACTATATGGGTACGCTGAAACCCTAGTCCAACTCGGTATTATGCTACTCCCAATGAATTAAGTAGTTTACTGGTTATGACTGAATTTCTGTAAATACTGGATAGCTCGAACTGAACATGCAAACTGAGAATGCAACAATTAATCTGATAATGATGCATTCATAAACTGAGGCATGTATAACTAAATACTGAAATATCTGACCTAGCATGTGTAATTCAAAAACTAAAGAAATACATAGCTAGGGTTCTGAAATTCATGCGATAAACTGAGCAATAACATGATAATCTGATTTGAAACATTTAAATAACTAATTCATGATGATCTGTTCAAATTCTAGAAACCCTAGGTCTGTTTATAATCATGGAATCAAGAATCTGACTGAATTCTAGGGACCTAATGGGCGAAAGGAACCCACTAGTGAAATCCCACATACCTGGTGACGAATTCCACGGAGAAATCTTTCGATTTCGGGGCTGGAACTGAAGAAACCTCGCTGCGTTCTTGAACTAGGGTTCTTGACCTTTTTCTCCTCTCTTGCTTCTAATTCTTCTAAGTTTGATTAATGATTTGACTTAGGTAAGTTCTAGTTATGTTTCTAGGCTTAAACTAATTAAAACCTCATGATTTAGGGTCTAAACGACGTATCTTAGGGGTTAAACGAAATAGGAAAAGACCAAAAGACCCTTAAATTAGCTGCTGTCGGAGTGACTGACGGACCTGACTGACGGTCCGTCAATCAATCGACGGTCCGTCGATTGGGTCCGTAGGTCGAGTCTGCCCGACAGGTCTTCACTAAAACGGGCATAAATTTTTACTCGGAGGTCGGAATTTAGCAAACTCGGTGGCGTTGGAAAGATAATTAAATTATATATCTAACCATAGGTCATGGGACATATAATTCATTTTGTGCTAAAAGTTATGACCATCTGAAGTTGACCCATCAGAATTTTCAGCTAACTGGCTACTATCCTTCGATCTACGGTCAGACCTACGGACCGTGGATCGAATGACGGTCCGTGCTGGTCAACCGTAGTTCATGTCAGAGGCTACCCAAAGGAGGTCTTGATCCACGGACCGTGGTCTGATCTACGGACCGTGGGTCTGTCCGTGAGTCGAGACTTAACCAATTTTCTGAGCTGGCTGGGGAGGGGTTGCAGTGGCGAACCACGGACCACCAGCACGGGCCGTGGTCTGACCTACGGTCCGTGGATGGTGACCGTAAGTTGCACCTGCAACTTCTCAAAATCTGCATTTTTGTCTATTTTGAATACGGGGTGTTACATTATCTCCCCCTTAGGACCATTCGTCCTCGAATGAAGACTAAACTTGCTGAAATAGAGGGAGAGGGCTGCAATCCCTACCACTAAACACTGAGAACTGAATTTCTAACTGAACTGAGTTCCAAGAACATGGAAATACACTGAAAATGCAAGTACAAACTGAAGGAACATGATTCTAAGACTGAATTTTCGCATGAATGACTGAAAAACTGATGAGGAACTATTACCTCAAGCTGGAATGGAATCGGAAGGAAAGAGGTGAGGATACTTGGACTTCATGGCTGCTTCTGCTTCCCAAGTAGCTCCCTCTACTGACTGACTCCTCCACAAAACCTTGACTGAAGCGACTTCTTTATTTCTCAACCTTCTAACCTGACGATCGAGAATCTCAACTGGTACATCCTCATAAGAAAGACTATCTTTCACGGCCACACTCTCTAATGGCACTATGGATGCTGGATCACCCACACACTTCTTCAAAAGAGAAATGTGAAAGACTGGATGCACTGCTGCTAAGTCTGCTGGCAACTCTAACTCATAAGCCACTTTACCAATCCTTTTCAAGATCCGGTAAGGGCCTACATATCTGGGACTGAGCTTCCCTTTCTTGCCAAATCTCATCACCCCTTTCATAGGTGACACTTTTAGGAAAACCCAATCATCAACTTGGAACTCTAGTTCCCTTCTTCTCACATCTGCATAACTTCTGGCGACTCTAGGCAGTCTTAAGTCTATCTCTAATGAGTTGCACTTTCTCCATAGCATCAAGGACCGAATCTGGTCCTATCAAGGCTGCTTCACCTACTTCAAACCAACCAACTAGAGATCTACATCTACGCCCATATAATGCCTCATAAGGGGCCATCTGAATGCTGGAATGATAACTATTGTTGTAGGCGAACTCAATCAGAGGAAGGTGATCGTCCCAACTACCCTTGAAGTCGATCACACAAGCTCTCAACATGTCCTCTAAGGTCTGAATGGTACGCTCTACCTGACCATCCGTCTGCGGATGAAATGTTGTGCTAAGATTAACCTGAGTACCAAGACCTTTCTGAAATGACTTCCAGAAATGAGATGTAAATTGAGGACCTCTATCTGAGATGATAGACAAAGGAACTCCATGCAACCTCACAATCTCATTAATGTAAAGCTTGGCGTAATCCTCCGCCGAATCTGTAGTCTTGACCGCCAAAAAGCAAGAAGACTTAGTAACCCTATCAACAATCACCCAAATGGAGTCATGTTGTCTGCGAGTACGAGGTAAACCTGTGATGAAGTCCATGTTGATCACTTCCCACTTCCAAGTAGGAATGTCAATCTCTTGAGTCATACCTCCTGGTTTCTGATGTTCTACCTTGACTTGCTGGCAATTGGGGCACTTAGCCACAAAATCTGCTATATCTCTTTTCATACCATTCCACCAATAGACTTCCCGCAGATCGCGGTACATCTTAGTGGCGCCTGGATGAATAGAATATCTGGAATTATGGGATTCTGCAAGAATATGCTGTCTCAATTCACCCACATCAGGAACACACAATCTACCTTGATAGCGAAGTACACCATCTCCCCCTTGGGAGAAACCTCCACTCTCTAATTGTGGACTGCACTCTTAAGTTCAAGCAAGATTGGATCACTGTCTTGCTTTTCCTTAACCTCTACTACCAAAGAAGATTCTGCCCCATTCTGAACCGTTACACCACTATCTGATATGCTCATAAGACGAACTCCTAGGCGAGCAAGTCTGTGAACATCCTTTGCTAGCTCTCTCATTTCTTCCTCAACATGTGTTACACTACCCATAGATAGTCTGCTAAGGGCATCTGCTACTATATTTGCCTTACCAGGATGGTAATGCACACTCATATCATAATCTTTGAGGAACTCTAGCCATCTTCTCTGGCGAAGATTCAACTCTTTTTGGGTGAACACATATTGAAGGCTTTTATGGT
Organism: Solanum verrucosum; assembly: GCF_900185275.1. Taxonomy (NCBI): domain Eukaryota; kingdom Viridiplantae; phylum Streptophyta; class Magnoliopsida; order Solanales; family Solanaceae; genus Solanum; species Solanum verrucosum. The sequence goes on from NW_026020568.1 coordinate 1,490,329, forward strand.
CTGTGAACACATCTACGTGAACACCATACAAGTAATGTCTCCAAATCTTAAGTGCAAACACCACCGCTGCTAGCTCGAGGTCATGAGTTGGGTAGTTCTTCTCATGCACCTTAAGCTGTCTAGAAGCATAAGCTATAACCTTACCTCGCTGCATCAACACACAACCTAGGCCGACTCTGGATGCATCACAATAGATCACATAACCATCTGAACCCTCTGGTAGAGTCAAGACAGGAGCTGTAGTCAACATAGTTTTCAGTTCTGCAAAGCTTTTCTCACAATCATCTGACCATTGGAACTTAACATTTTTCTGAGTTAACTTAGTCAATGGAGAGGCTATGGATGAAAATCCTTCCACAAACCGTCTGTAATAGCCCGCTAGACCCAAGAAACTTCTGATATATGTAGCAGAGGTAGGTCTGGGCCATTGTTTCACTGCTTCTATCTTCTGGGAATCTACTTGAATTCCTTTACTAGATACAATATGCCCAAGGAAGGCAACTGATTGTAACCAAAACTCACACTTGTTAAACTTTGCAAATAACTGGTGATCTTTGAGAGTTTGTAGAATAACTCTCAAATGACTTGCATGTTCTTTCTCATTCCTAGAGTAAATGAGGATATCATCAATAAAGACGATAACAAACAAGTCTAAGTACTGCTTGAACACTTTGTTCATCAAATCCATGAAAGCTGCAGGAGCATTGGTTAGTCCAAATGACATAACTACAAATTCATAATGACCATACCGAGTTCTGAAGGCTGTCTTCGGAATGTCACTATCTCTGACTCTAAGCTGATGATAACCTGATCTGAGGTCTATCTTTGAGAAATGACTAGCACCCTGAAGTTGGTCAAACAAGTCATCAATCCTGGGGATGGGATACTTATTCTTGATTGTGACCTTGTTCAACTGCCTATAGTCAATGCACATTCTGAGAGAACCATCTTTCTTCTTCACGAACAACACTGGTGCACCCCATGGCAAAATACTGGGTCTGATGAAGCCCTTATCTAGAAAGTCTTTCAACTGCTCTTTCAATTCCTTAAGCTCAGCTGGAGCCATTCTATAAGGAGGGATAGAGATAGGCTGGGTATCTGGAAGGAGATCAATTCCAAAGTTTATTTCCCTTTCGGGAGGAACTCCAGGAAGATCTTCTGGGAACACTTCTGGAAACTCACTGACTATAGGAACTGACTCAAGAGTTGGGGTTTCGGAACTAGAATCCTTAACCCGAACTAGATGATAGAGATAACCCTTAGAGATCATCTTTCTGGCCTTAAGGTAAGAAATGAATCGACCCATAGGCGCTAAGCTACTACCCTTCCATTCTAGAATTGGTTCGTTTGGAAACTGAAAACGAACAATCCTAGTTCTACAATCAACTGAGGCATAACATGAATGTAACCAATCCATACCTAGAATGACATCGAAGTCTACCATTTCTAACTCTACAAGATCTGCTGAGGTGACTTTCTGAGAGACTGTGACAGGGCAATTTCTGTATACCCGTCTAGCTATAACTGGGTCACCGACTGGAGTAGAGACTGAGAAGGGTTCTGAAAGAGTTTCTGGACTAACACTGAATTAGACTGCTATGTAAGGAGTTACAAAAGACAAAGTAGCCCCTGGATCTAACAATGCATAAACATCAAGATCAAAGACTCGTAACGTACCAGTGACTACATCAGGAGAATCTTCCTGATCTTGACGAGCCTGAAGAGCATAAAGCCTGTTTTGGCGCTGTCCGCCACCAGTAACAGAAGAGTTACCCTGCTGAGTCGGGCGACCTGCTGGTGCTGCTGAAGTTGTAGACTGAGCTCTACCGTTATTTCCTCCTTGACCTTGTCTTGAAGGACAATCCTTCAATCTATGACCAGACTGGCCACACCCAAAGCATCCTTCCTTACCTGCAAGGCACTCGCCCGGATGGTTCCTACTACATTTCGGGCAAGTTGGGTAGGTTTTGGTGCCTGAAACACTACCTTGAGACTTAGAGCCTGACGCCCTACCTTTCTGATCATTACGGAACCTGGGGGATGGAACACTAGCTGATGAAGGGGCTGAAGTCGAAGACTTCTGCTGAAAATGCGAGCGATTTCCACCACCCGATTTCTGTTGGGAATACTCGTAGTTACCTGTTCTTGCTTTCTTAGTCTCCTTAGCCTGTTTCCTAAGCTTATCACCCTCAACCTGCTGAGCATGAGTCATGAGCCTAGAGATGTTCATGTCTCCCAACAACATAGCATTTTTACACTCTGTTTTAACCAAGTCTGACACTCCATAGAGAAACTTATTCATTTGAGCCCTGGAATCAGCAACCATGTGAGGAGCATACCTGGAGAGTTGGTTAAACTTGAGCCCATACTTTTGGACAGTCATGTTACCCTGCCTTAAGTTCATAAATTCCTGGGCCCTTGCTTCTCTCAACTCTATGGGGAAAAACCTGTCTAGAAAGGTTTCGCTGAAACAATCCCAAGTAATAGAAGCAGCGTCTGTACCCCTGTTCTCCTTCCACTGAGTATACCAGATATGAGCCACATCCTTAAGTTGGTAAGATGCTAACTCAACCCAATCATTCCCAGTGACCTGCATCACCTCAAAGATCTTCTTGATCTCATCCAAGAAATTCTGGGGATCTTCACCAGTCTGCGATCCTAAGAACTCTGGAGGATTCATCCTAACAAAGTCACGGACCCTTGCTGCTGCTGATCCACCATTTGCATTCACAGGAGCTTGAACCCGCTGATTGTTCTGGTTAGCGACACTCTTAGCCAACATTTGAATGGCATTTCTGAATTCAGCATTTGAGACTTCTTGATCTGGAACTAGAGGAGCTGTGTTTGCGTTCCTGGCATTCGCATTCCTAGCATAAGCTCTACGAGGAGGCATGATCACTGAAACGTAGAACGTCGAGTTAGAATGGAATTTAGATCATACCTTACGCACGATAAGAGTAACAAGAAAATGAAGATTTTTCCTAAAGACACTTTGTAGCCTCCATCTCATTAGATGTGGTGCGCACTACACACCCATGAAAATGACTCTACCTAGTGCGACTTTTCAGACATCCTAGGACACTTAAACCTAATGCTCTGATACCAAGTTTGTCACGCCCCGAGCTACCCTTAAGACGCGGACACGGGACCTAGGACCACAAGTGATCCCAAGCTAACCCTGCTGGCATGATCATGAGCATACTAAAGAAAATAAACTGATGCGGAAGCTAATTCATAATTAAATCTGAAAAGATGGGGAATACCCATATACTATAACTGAATATATCAAATCTGAGAGTTTAATATAAAAGAAATATCAAACTCAAAATACTAGGCTGAATCTAACTATGTCTGAAATAAGCCTCTAAACTGACTAGAAATGTTGGGACATGCCCCAACTAGATCTAGCAAAACTGAAACTAAAAGACTGAAATACTGAAAAGAAACTCATGACTAGTGTCCCCGAAGAATGAGGACTCACCAACTGATTCTGCTGAACTGAAGATCGGGAATCAATCTAAGCGTGATCTGGATGCTGAGAACCTGAACCTACATCACGAGAAGATGTAGCGCACGTATGCGTCAGTACTTGAAAGGTATTGAGCATGCAGGATGGAGTAAAGCTGAAATAACATATAACTGAACAAAGCATACTAAGCAATGAAATAATCTGAACATGATATAGATACTGAATACTGAGCTAACTGAATGCAATAACCAATTTATAACATGCTGACTGAATACTAAATGAACTGTAAATGTGGTCAATGCAATAGAGTCTGACTGAACTGTGGGAGCTACTAATAACCGACATAAAACCACATGAGCTAAATGTGGAGTCCGATGTATACGCCCCATCGAGAGGACCCAATATACCCTGCCAGAGGTATAAAGGCATGCTGGCGTGATCACTAAACTGATGTTGCCCACAGAGGGGACTTACACCTACGTGGCTCATAGTTCTGGGACTATATGGGTACGCTGAAACCCTAGTCCAACTCGGTATTATGCTACTCCCAATGAATTAAGTAGTTAACTGGTTATGACTGAATTTCTGTAAATACTGGATAGCTCGAACTGAACATGCAAACTGAGAATGCAACAATTAATCTGATAATGATGCATTCATAAACTGAGGCACGTATAACTAAATACTGAAATATCTGACCTAGCATGTGTAATTCAAAAACTAAAGAAATACATAGCTAGGGTTCTGAAATTCATGCGATAAACTGAGCAATAACATGATAATCTGATTTGAACATTTAAATAACTAATTCATGATGATCTGTTCAAATTCTAGAAACCCTAGGTCTGTTATAATCATGGAATCAAGAATCTGACTGAATTCTAGGGACCTAATGGGCGAAAGGAACCCACTAGTGAAATCTCACATACCTGGTGACGAATTCCACGGAGAAATCTTTCGATTTAGGGGCTGGAACTGAAGAAACCTCGCTGCGTTCTTGAACTAGGGTTCTTGACCTTTTTCTCCTCTCTTGCTTCTAATTCTTCTAAGTTTGATTAATGATTTGACTTAGGTAAGTTCTAGTTATATTTCTAGGCTTAAACTAATTAAAACCTCATGATTTAGGGTCTAAACGACGTATCTTAGGGGTTAAATGAAATAGGAAAAGACCAAAAGACCCTTAAATTAGCTGCTGTCGGAGTGACTGACGGACCTGACTGACGGTCCGTCAATCAATCGACGGTCCGTCGATTGGGTCCGTAGGTCGAGTCTGCCCGACAGGTCTTCACTAAAACGGGCATAAATTTTTACTCGGAGGTCGGAATTTATCAAACTCGGTGGCGTTGGAAAGATAATTCAATTATCTATCTAACCATAGGTCATGGGACACATAATTCATTTTGTGCTAAAAGTTATGACCATCTGAAGTTGACCCATCAGAATTTTCAGCTAACTGGCTACTATCCTTCGATCTACGGTCAGACCTACGGACCGTGGATCGAATGACGGTCCGTGCTGGTCAACCGTAGTTCATGTCAGAGGCTGGGTAAAGGAGGTCTTGATCCACGGACACAGACCACGGACCGTGGTCTGATCTACGGACCGTGGGTCTATCCGTGAGTCGAGACTTAACCAATTTTCTGAGCTGGCTGGGGAGGGGTTGCAGTGGCGAACCACGGACCACCAGCACGAGCCGTGGTTTGACCTACGGTCTGTGGATGGTGACCGTAAGTTGCACCTGCAACTTCTCAAATCTGCATTTTTGTCTATTTTGAATACGGGGTGTTACAGTTTCTGACGCGATCTACGGACCTGCAAGATGGACCGTGAGTCCATCTACGGTCCGTCGATGGCGTCCGTAAGTGCCATCTGTGTCACCAGAAATTTGAAGTCTCAACCAAGTTTCCCCCATTTCTTTCCCACTTTCTCATACATGCTCCAAAGTATTATACCTATGTTTATAGTTGTTTCCGACACTCCAAAGTACGTCTAAGCTTCAAGAATCCCTCCATAACATGTGATCGAACACCTTGAATTCATAATTCCGATTCAAGGAAAGATAGTTCCAAGTCAAGTGACGTTAGAAGTCAAGTAAAAGAGTAAAGAGTCAAGAGTTTAAAGTTGAGTTCGTTTCTCAAAGTTATTAGGGAACTATGTATTCCCAAAGAAGTTTAAAGAAATGTCTTTACATTTAAACAAGGTTGGAAGCTGAGATCTCCAAAAAAGCCTTCGGGCTAGTTTTTGAGTAATTATCTCATATCAGCAGGAATAAATATGTTTTAAAAAAAACATAAGAGCCAGTACATTTTTGGGAGTAGTATCAAGCACCGAATTGGGGGAGCGTTCAAAGAACCCACAGCCCCCATAGAACCATGTTAGCCACCATGGGTAGAAAAGGATCATACTTTTTAGATGAATCCTTTCATATTAGACTAGTGGATCCATTAGGCAATTCAGGTCTTATACCTTTGGCCGGGTATAAGATGCTCTGGCAGCGTGAGGTCGATCGCTGTATCATCACTATAGCTCTTATGTGATGGTTGTCGGTTAGAGAAGCTCCCACAGCAGTTATTGTATTTTCATATACAGAGATTATTGTATTTTTATATACATCAGTTCATTGTATTTCTATATACATTTCAGGCTTATCGTATCTTTGTATACACACAGAGTTTATAGCATGTTTTAAACAGTCTTTCCTTATATCGCACTTGTTTTAAATTGCCTTATATTGAAAGAAGTCAGTCAGGTTGAGTTGAGTTGAGCTAGGTAAGCTATTCAGTTCCTTCCAGTTTTCCTTCTAGCCTTTGTTGCTTAGTTTCCCAGCTCGCATACTCGTACATTCCATGTACTGATGCCAGTTGGCCTGCATCGTTTGATGATGCAGATTCAGGTACCCCGGATCAGCATCCTGCACGTCGTTGATCCAGC
>NW_026020568.1:1496828-1734170 GCF_900185275.1 Solanum verrucosum
GACTATAGGGTACGCTGAACCGTCTGCCAACTCAGGTATTCATGCTTACTTCCCAATGAATTTAAGTAGTTAACTGGTTATGACTGAATTTCTGTAAATACGGATTAGCTCGAACTGAACATGCAAACTGAGAATGCAACAATTAATCTGATAATGATGCATTCATTAAACTGAGGCACGTATAACTAAATACTGAAATTCTGACCTCAGTGTGTAATTCAAAAACTAAAGAAATAATGCTAGGGTTCTGAAATTCATGCGATAAACTGAGCAATAACATGATAATCTGATTTGAAACATTTAAATAACTAATTCATGATGATCTGTTCAAATTCTAGAAACCCTAGGTCTGTTTATAATCATGGAATCAAGAATCTGACTGAATTCTAGGGACCTAATGGGCGAAAGGAACCCACTAGTGGAAATCTCACATACCTGGTGACGAATTCCACGGAGAAATCTTTCGATTTAGGGGCTGGAACTGAAGAAACCTCGCTGCGTTCTTGAACTAGGGTTCTTGACCTTTTTCTCCTCTCTTGCTTCTAATTCTTCTAAGTTTGATTAATGATTTGACTTAGGTAAGTTCTAGTTATATTTCTAGGCTTAAACTAATTAAAACCTCATGATTTAGGGTCTTAAACGACGTATCTTAGGGGTTAAATGAAATAGGAAAAGACCAAAAGACCCTTAAATTAGCTGCTGTCGGAGTGACTGACGGACCTGACTGACGGTCCGTCAATCAATCGACGGTCCGTCGATTGGGTCCGTAGGTCGAGTCTGCCCGACAGGTCTTCACTAAAACGGCATAAATTTTTACTCGGAGGTCGGAATTTATCAAACTCGGTGGCGTTGGAAAGATAATTCAATTATCTATCTAACCATAGGTCATGGGACACATAATTCATTTTGTGCTAAAAGTTATGACCATCTGAAGTTGACCCATCAGAATTTTCAGCTAACTGGCTACTATCCTTCGATCTACGGTCAGACCTACGGACCGTGGATCGAATGACGGTCCGTGCTGGGTCAACCGTAGTTCATGTCAGAGGCTGGGTAAAGGAGGTCTTGATCCACGGACACAGACCACGGACCGTGGTCTGATCTACGACCGTGGGTCTATCCGTGAGTCGAGACTTAACCAATTTTCTGAGCTGGCTGGGGAGGGGTTGCAGTGGCGAACCACGGACCACCAGCACGAGCCGTGGTTTGACCTACGGTCTGTGGATGGTGACCGTAAGTTGCACCTGCAACTTCTCAAAATCTGCATTTTTGTCTATTTTGAATACGGGGTGTTACAGTTTCTGACGCGATCTACGGACCTGCAAGATGGACCGTGAGTCCATCTACGGTCCGTCGATGGCGTCCGTAAGTGCCATCTGTGTCACCAGAAATTTGAAGTCTCAACCAAGTTTCCCCCATTTCTTTCCCACTTTCTCATACATGCTCCAAAGTATTATACCTATGTTTATAGTTGTTTCCGACACTCCAAAGTACGTCTAAGCTTCAAGAATCCCTCCATAACATGTGATCGAACACCTTGAATTCATAATTCCGATTCAAGGAAAGATAGTTCCAAGTCAAGTGACGTTAGAAGTCAAGTAAAAGAGTAAAGAGTCAAGAGTTTAAAGTTGAGTTCGTTTCTCAAAGTTATTAGGGAACTATGTATTCCCAAAGAAGTTTAAAGAAATGTCTTTACATTTAAACAAGGTTGGAAGCTGAGATCTCCAAAAAGCCTTCGGGCTAGTTTTTGAGTAATTATCTCATATCAGCAGGAATAAATATGTTTTAAAAAAAACATAAGAGCCAGTACATTTTTGGGAGTAGTATCAAGCACCGAATTGGGGGAGCGTTCAAAGAACCCACAGCCCCCATAGAACCATGTTAGCCACCATGGGGTAGAAAAGGATCATACTTTTTAGATGAATCCTTTTCATATTAGACTAGTGGATCCATTAGGCAATTCAGGTCTTATACCTTTGGCCGGGTATAAGATGCTCTGGCAGCGTGAGGTCGATCGCTGTATCATCACTATAGCTCTTATGTGATGGTTGTCGGTTAGAGAAGCTCCCACAGCAGTTATTGTATTTTCATATACAGAGATTATTGTATTTTTATATACATCAGTTCATTGTATTTCTATATACATTTCAGGCTTATCGTATCTTTGTATACACACAGAGTTTATAGCATGTTTTAAACAGTCTTTCCTTATATCGCACTTGTTTTAAATTGCCTTATATTGAAAGAAGTCAGTCAGGTTGAGTTGAGTTGAGCTAGGTAAGCTATTCAGTTCCTTCCAGTTTTCCTTCTAGCCTTTGTTGCTTAGTTTCCCAGCTCGCATACTCGTACATTCCATGTACTGATGCCAGTTGGCCTGCATCGTTTGATGATGCAGATTCAGGTACCCCGGATCAGCATCCTGCACGTCGTTGATCCAGCGGAGCACTCCAGAGTCAGTGGTGGGCCTCCTTGCATTCCGGAGGACTCAATTATTTTTGTGTTCTTAATTCTGTTTTATTATGATGTTGCGAGGTCTGTCCCAACATTCATCTCAGTATTTTAGAGGCTTCATAGACAAACAGTCAGTCAGTTAGTTTTGAGTCTCTTATCTATATATATATGTAAATATTCTATTTTGAGATTTGAGTTGCCTTTATGGCCATATTTTATAAGTTAAGTTGTTTTGTAATATTGCATTGCATCGAGTTATTCTGTTGAGGTTTCCACTGAGTTAAGAAAGCCAGGCCAAGGGTTCGCTTGGGGCCAGAAATGGTCTCCGGGTGCCGGTCCCGCCCAGGGTGTAGGCTCAGGGCGTGACAACTGCAAAGATCTTCACTTATACAATATTATTATCATTCCATCCCCAAAAACTACAATTATGAGTTTTAAGATTATAAATTAATTTAATAAATAAACTTTCACTCTTTGCTACTTAAAATTTGTGAGAATAATGTGCAAATAGAGGACAATAATACTAGAAACCAAGCTAAAATAGCATAGAATGACACGAATAAATAGACATTTTAGACTTGTCAAGCTTCCAATCAAATGATACCAAAATAAAGAATTTTTGTTTAGAAAATAAAGATGAAATCTTAAAATCACTTCCCAAATAAAAGAAATTATTGACGTAGTTAATTATTGTTCCATTGATATTTAAATATGAATTTCACTTAAAAAAGTTAAATACTTTTGGAGTAAAACAATTAAAATACTCTTAACTTTTCGAAATTGAAGTTGAAATAAGGGTCTCTTACCAATATGTACATGAAAAAATCAATAAAAATGATCGGATTTGTATATGTGATTAATGATATTGTATTAATAGAGTATATTATGTATATCTAATTACCCAATATAATTATATATATAATGTATCGATATTGTATAAATAGTGTATATCATGTATATTTGAAAAAAAACTTTGATAGCTAATGAAATCTTTAAATCCCGATCAAATCAAAATCATATCTAAATAATTAGACATCATGAGATTCTCTCGATGATGTTTCAAGTCTTTTCATATAAATTTTCTCGAAAAAATTCAAGCTTGTTGCATGTCCAATTTCAAAAACAAGCTTTAAAGAAACTTTGAACATGAAAGAAGGAGAAGAAGAAGGAAGGGAGGAGGAAGGAAAGCAACGAAGAAATCAAGAAAAAGAAGAAAGATCATACAAAATCAATCATTAATGACCGAAAGAAGAAGACTAAAGAAAAAAGGGAAAATGATCATAGAAAATGTATTGCGCTTAAAATTAAAAGTGATCGAAGGATTATTAAATTATTTGAAATAAATATTTTTGACCCCATAAACATTTTATCTCATTTTCTCTCAAAGTAATGGACCAAATTTGTAATGAAGCAATTAACAAAATCCTTTTAAGTTGTATTCATAAACGAATATTGAAAGGATGTTGGACCTTATTGTAGTTTTAAAAACTTTGGGATGCACTTCAAAATATATACAAAATAGAGGGGTACTTCAAAAGAAATTTATCTCTTTATATATATGAGCTTCAACAGCTTTACACCTCTGAACTTCAATGGCGACTGTTCTTTCTCTGAACTGGACCCGGTTCACTTCTCAAGTTCCTCGCTCTTTTTCCTCTCCATTTCTTCGTAAGCACCGTCAATTCATCAGATTATATCGGAGCTTCCGCTATTCCGGTAGCTTATGCACTTTGTACTCCTCTTCTAAACGCCCTTACACCGTTGTAGCTTTCAGTTCTCCGTCTAATGGTAAGTAGAAACACATAATTCTTCATTTTATTACTGCTGAGGCAAAAAGAAGAAGCTGTAATTTCAATTTGAAATATTCTCTCGCAGTACAGTTAGGATAATCTTAGTAGCTAAGTTGGTTGGTTACTGAACTTTCACCTTGCTAGGTTAATTCCCCACCCTGTATTTCCCTAACCCCAATTTGATTAAAGAGAAAACCTATTAACTTTCTCGTGACTTATAAATGAATCTGTTTCATTAATCATAACTAGTTCTTGATTGTTAGAACTATTACTTTCGTTAAGCTGATTGATTACTTAGTTATGCAAATATGTAATGAAGGAGAATTGTATTGATATGGGGAAGTGTAATCATATACATTGATGTAGGAGTTTGTCTCCTTCCTTACAACAAAACTTGGAAATGAAAGGAGAACAAAGAAGGGTGGGAGGTTCCAGAATTAGTCTAATGAAACAACTAAGAAAATAAAGATACAAGTTCACAGCATAAGTGAAATATCTCCTCTTGTATATATAGCTGCCCATAGTGCACATGCTCCTTAACCAGGGTCCCAAATGTATTTTAACGGCTTAAAAGTTGGAGGCTTGGGCCTGCTTCTCATTCTAAAGAGTCTAATTTCACCAAATTTATTATCTTGTGCCTCATTCACAACAAGATAGTTTGCAAACGTTTTGATAATCTAAACTAGACAGTTCGCTAGTACCATTCAGTCATTTTTTCTGCCGAAAATGTCTGATGAATAATAAAAAAAATTGGCAGGCTCGAGTAGTTATACTGAGGTGGGTGATGAAAGATATGATGTGATTGTGGTGGGAGGAGGCCACGCAGGATGTGAAGCTGCCCTTGCTTCAGCACGATTAGGGGCAAAAACTCTGCTTCTTACTCTTAATATTGATCGCATCGCATGGCAGGTAATGGGAACTCGTCTTTTCTGGTTTTTGGACTAATTCCATTGCGTGCAATCAGCAATGTACTTTCTATTCTTTGGTGTTTATTTATTACTAATATTTTAAGTTGTATTTGTTGGAGTTCCACATCGGTGGGATAACGTGCACTTGATCTCATTATATGGTCTTGGCAAATCCTACCTCATGTGCTAGCTTGGGGGTTGAGTTAGGGTTAAGGTTCATTTTTTTAACAGTATTCTTTGATCATTTTTTAAATGAGGAAAATTGTGACGTAGGAATATTAGTCAACTTTAATTTTAGAAGAATGAATTGATCTAATCTCAGTTAGCTCCACAAAATGGTCAAACTGACAATCCATAAGCACAAAGTGGCAAATAAGTTGGACAAGAAGGAACTCTACAACTACGTGATAAAAAAGAAAAGGTTGGAATAGAAGGACTTGGATTATTGCTTCCCATGGGATACTTTGTAAATTTGTGATCCCAAGACCCTTCAGACTGTACATTGAACTACTTAATCAGCAGGCTTTTCAAAAGTAGTACCATGTCACACTATATATCGAGTATGGAGGAAACTTCAACTGATTGAACTAATGGCTACCCAAATGAATAGAGACATCACAAACCTGGATAGGTGAGTTGAGGAATTACAGGAGCAACTTGGGATCACTTAGGCTCAGTTCCAGTCTGACATATTCAATCCAGAACTAATCAGTAAAGAGAGAGAATTGTTAATCCAGTTGGCAGACTGGTCCAACATTCAGAAGAGGGTGCTAAGAGAAAGATCCAAAGCCAGTTGGATCTCGTACCAAGTTCTTGCATGCCTTTATGAAAGCAAGGCAGGCCAAAAATAAGGTATCTAACATCGGAGACATGTTAACAGATCCACTACAGATGCAATAGGAGTTCCTGAAGTTTGTCAAAAGCTTTTTTTTTTTTTTTATAACCGAGAAATCCGTCTGTGACCCGCCCTTTGGACCAATCACAGCCTTCTAAACTCGGTGGATAATGGGCCTGCCCCTCTACCCTTCTCCACTTAAATACCGGGCTTCGCTTTGCATGGTGTGGGGCTTGAACCTGCGGCCTAAGCCACAAATCCTCCACCTTTTGCCACTCGAGCTAGGCCTCTGGGAACAAATGCAACTGCATTGCCAAGTATTGACATAACAATAGCCAGATATGCCCCCTGCTTTACACCTGATTATCAAAGACAACTGGTACAGGAGGTAAGAAGGGAGGAGGTGCTGCTGGCCCTCAAAGATTTATCTTCTGACAAGGCTCTAGGTGTTGATGGCTTCCCAGTTGAGTTTTTTAAAACTTTATGGGGAACCATAGGGGAGGAGGTGATGGAAGCTGTGTTACAATTCTTTGAAACTGGAAAGATCTTAACTGGGATGAACTATACTACATTGACATTAGTGCCCAAAGTTCCCAATCCTACTTATGTCAAAGAGTTTAAACGCATAGCATGTTGTACTACTGTCTACAAACTGATAGCTAAGGTGCTTCCAGACTTTAACTTGTGGTGAACTGCTTGGTGGGTTCCTCACAGTCAGCTTTTATAGAAGGGAGGAGCATTCTTGACAATGTGATTATAGCTCATGAACTGGTCAAAGGATACTCTCAAAATGAGTATCTCCCGGATGCATAGTGAAGGTAGATATTAGAAAAGCTTATCAATTAAGTGGTCTTTCTTAAGAGTGGTCCTGCTTGAGTTTGGCTTTCCTCTAAAGTTTGTGAATTTGGTAATGGAGTGTGTGACCACAGTACAATATGCATTTATCCTTAATGGCGATCTTATACCTATGCTCCAAGCAAAAAAAGGACTAAGACAAGTGACCCAATGTCACCTTATCTCTTTGTATTAGCTATGGAGTATTTAAAAAGATCATTGAAGCAACTAAGACACAATCTTGATTTAACTACCATCCCAGGAGTGAGAGACTCAAACTAGCACACATCTGATTTGCGGATGAGCTTTCATGTGTTGCAGAGCTGACAGTGTTATCAAAGGTGACAGCGCAAAAAAGCTCTAAGGTCTGTTGGGGCTTTAAGCGCAAAGCGCAAATAAAGCGCGTTCTTTAATGAAAAAAGGCGCAAAGGGAGAAAAAATATACAAATATATATTTTTAGTCTAAGACTAATAATTATAAACATGAATGATTTGCCTTAGAACCTTGAGGATGACTGAAGCGCACATAAAGCAAGGCGAAGCGCTCAACATGTTTTGAGCCTCGCTTCAAGGCTTAAGCGCGCCTTTGACTACACTGAGTGTTATTCAGTTGATCAGATGATGCTTCAGGCTTTTGATCACTTCTCTGAGTTCTTTGATTACATGCTAATTTGGAGAAGAGCTCTATCTATCTGGCAAAGAGCAAGTCCACACTGAAATGCACTTTTCTAATGGTGAGATGCCATTTAGTACTTGGCAGTGGCTCTCTCATCAAGGAAGCTGAGTGTTCAACAATGTATGCCACTTGTAGAGAAGATGATAGCAAGAGTGAAATGTTGGACCACTAAATTTCTGTTCAACTGTGGAAGTTTGCAACTAATAAAGAGTTCTTGTTTGAGATGCAGACTTACTGGGCTCAGGTTTCCTCCTACCAAAGAAGATCACTGAACTATTTGTAGGACTTTCCTATGGACAGACAGTGCTGAGGCATCAAGAAAAGCACTGACTGCCTGCGACAAAGAGTGTCTACCAAGATTAGTAGGAGGCCTTAACATCATTAATGTGGAACAAAACAGCTATTTGTTAATTGCTATGGATACTGGATGGAAAATAGGATACTCTATGGATTCAATGGGTACACAACTTCTATACCAAAGTCAAGGACCAGACTGAACTACAAACTTCTGGACAAGCAAGCTGGATTGTTAGGAAACCGTTTGATGCAAGAAAATGGTGTAACAACAGTAGCCTGATGACACAGTTGCAAAGCTGTTGGTGGAAAGGCAAATTCAGAATAAAGAAGGCATATATAGCACTAATTCCACAAAGCTCTAAGGTACCATGGAAGAGCATTACAATGGGATCTGGGACTATGCCTAGACACCAATATATTACATGGGTGGCTATTGATGCTAAGCTGTCCAAAGATAGACTGGAAAATTGGGGTGTCCATATCAATTTACTGCATCTGGATCGAGCGCAATGCAAAAAGATTTTAGGGCACCCAGAGGGAGAACAGAGACAAAGTTAGAGAGATTTTAATTCAATTACATCTCAGAGAGAACCAACAATCGCGATGGAAAAGGATTTTAGAGTAGTTGAATAGCGGAGTTTATTCTTGTATATTATATGGATGATCCGATCGGCAAGGACCATGATTGGGAATTGTTTGATCGTCTTTCTCTGAGCAAGAGTTAAAATAGAATCCACTTGAATTCGGGACCGCTATTCGAAATCTTAGTGGAACACTGGATTTCTTAATCTCAATTTGAATTGAAAGAATAAGTTGAATGAAAAGTTTTTGATTAATCTATCAATAGGCAGACAACACCTATATTGCTAGGACTCTTTAAAAATATCGACGGATGCGTGTCGGATACTCCAAAAGTAGTGTATTTTTAAAGTAACCAACATGGGTGCGGCAACATTTTTGAAGAGTCCTAGCAACATAGGACAACACTAACAAAGATAAGTGCCAGACATATTAAAGAAATTGATTCATCATCTGTAACATCCTAAGAATAGTTTTTTTGCATGTTTCTGTTCTTATTCTTACTGCAGCAAGAGGTTATTTTTGAGGACTAGTTCTAGAGTCTAAAGAACTAGCAGCTTTGTAAATATTTTGACCAAAAAAGGAACATGTAAATTTGTGATGTTATGCTTCAATTGCTGCTTCCAAAGGACCATATGTAAATTTGTGAATAAGTCACTTGAAATTTCTTGTGTAGAAAATTATGGAATTGAAGAGAGAAAAAAACTTCTCTTAGGACCACTCTTTGTAAAACTTGCTCTTTTTTACAGTGCTTTTTACTATGGTGTTTTATGTTTCTCTTTTTATTTTTGGGTTGTTTTCTGTGAACTCCATTAAGCTATAATTCAAGGACTATTAAGTTTCCAACCCAAGGTTGGTTCTTATATTTTGATCTGCTTTCATCTCATGATTGTGATCTTACTAATCAAAATTTCTGCAGCCATGTAATCCCGCAGTTGGTGGACCTGCAAAATCTCAGCTGGTGCATGAAGTCGATGCACTGGGTGGTGATATTGGAAAAATAGCGGATAGGTAAACTTTAGTACTCCAATTGCTCTTGAAAAATTCATCTAGTCTTGTTTGGTAACCAGCTCACTGGAAGCATTTTTTCAACTCCAAAAAATAGGAAACAAAACCATGTTTGTCTTTTAAAAGGAAACTAATGAAATTTGGCATTAATTTTAAGTTCTAAGAAAAATATAAGGGGCAAGAATACTATAAAAAGCCTGCAGGCTTACAAATTTATGTGTGTCTGGAAGGAAGAATAACTGAAGAACTATGCTAGATGCCGAATAGTGAAAAAAAGAAAACAACGAACAAAGTAGCTTGCAAGCATGAAAATGTCTTTGGAACAAGTTTGGCAAGAAAATGGAGAGGGTGTGGGACAAGATAAATGTAATAGAAAAAAATAGCTGGGCTTTTTTTTATGGTATTCGATATTCTTGGAGTTATATTTTATTAAATCCACCTATCATTATTCAGAAGACTGATGGAAGCTTCTTTTTTCAATAGGTGCTATTTGCAGAAACGTGTTCTTAACATCTCTAGGGGCCCTGCTGTTTGGGCATTACGTGCACAGACAGATAAGAGAGAATATGCTCTAGAAATGAAAAAGATTGTTGAGAGGTAAGTTAATTGTCCCAAAATAGAATACAGTTGTTATCAAGAATGACTTGTACTCATGAGTAAGCTGCTCAAAGGTTTTACCATATGGGGCAGATGATCTTAGTAAGATATTTTATGAATTTTACAAGCATGGGGCAGATAAATTTCATTCAGGCCAATAATACATTCAGTAACTTGTCTTTGTCACTACTGCAATTACCACTTTACTGTGTTTCATTTTGACCTACACAGTGAAATAAGTAGTTTATGAGTGCTACATAGGTCTTGCTTTGTATGATTATGTACTTATTTCTTAAGCTTTGATCTATTGTTCTTGGAGAGATAAAGATGAAAGTTTAGTAATTTCTCGTCCATGCTATTGCAGTTCATGGATCACCTATATACTAGGCTGACATCTCGGATACTTATATTTCTAGTTATACTTTATATGCTTTAAAAATGTTACAAACACAGGACTGTCATCTTGGATACTCTTTCTAGCAAATCTTATGTACTTCTCAGTTAAAGTTGTACAATGTCTCCATTTAACAGATTATTTGAAATATATTTACCTGTACCCTGCAAGAAGTTGAACTGCTCGGGTCCTTTGGGGTGTGATGGTCATCTTTTCTTTATTACATTACAAAGCGCTACGAAAATATTCACCTCAGGTTTCTGGGATTACTGCTGTGCTGATGTAACTTTCACCTTTTATTCCAAGCCGAACTAAATCCATTTCATTCGCCTCCTTCTAAATTAATTTGTTTCTTCTTTTTCTTTTTGGGTATAGAAAGGAAAAAGAGCTAAGCTATAAACTTCTATTTACTTACCTGAAAACTTAGTATAGAGAAATTCAATTAATTCCTTGTGCATTGGTGCATGTCTTCACAAGTCCATTTGTTGAAATTATGTATCTCAAACATATTGGTGGCCCTCACATCTTCAGAGCCTAACTTGTGGCTCCTATTTCTAGCACACCAAATCTCTTTATCAGAGAGGCAATGGTAACAGATATTTTGTTGGGGAAAAATGACAACGTTGAGGGGGTCTGTACTTTCTTTGGAATGAACTTCTATGCACCTTCGGTGATTCTGACGACAGGGACCTTTATGAGTGGGAAAATTTGGATTGGTAGAACTTCAATGCCTGCAGGAAGAGCTGGTGAATCAGCTTCCGTTGGTCTAACAGAAAACTTGCAGCGCCTTGGCTTTGAAACTGATAGGCTAAAAACTGGAACCCCTGCACGTGTGGACTCTCGTACTGTAGATTTCTCAGGATTGGAGCCCCAATATGGAGATGAAGAGGTCCTTCTGCTTATTTTTAATATGTAGGTTCTGTAGACTTAACTGTATCTATGATTTCTAACCATGCTGAACTACTTGTGCAATCCAATAGCATATTACTTACGCCAATGTATTTTCTGGTGAGTTGCAAATATTGGATGCCTCTGGATGAGTTTTGTTTATTAAGTATGTTGTATAAGAGAGAATCACTTGCAAGTTCATGCTATCTTTATTTGAGTTGTCTCATGGAGAAACTTGCTTGTCATTTCGAAATGCTCTGGCTCTCTCTGAGCCTATATCTGATTTAGGATTTCCTCTAAAAGTACTCTGATAGGTGAGATTTGATTTAGGATTTCCTCCAGAAGTACTCTGCTATTCGATATCTAATACTCTTTTTCCCTGGTCCTACGGTTATTTCTTGATTTTTACTGATAATAATAGATGTTAAGATTGTCTGATCAGAAAATTTATTATGAGCAACTTTATATCTAATATGAAACTGCAAGCATGTATTTCTGGGTGCTATCTGCTATAGAATACAAGTTACAAGATGTCCAGCTCCCCCCTTCCTCTTCCTCTGGGATTGATCGTAGAGAACAGTATATACATCGTGAGGGGGCTTGTGTTCTTGATAGTTAGCTACTTGTAGAGCTTTTATTTTGCTTGTTGCCTTCATTTTATCTCATGAGGGTTTGAGATTTGGAGAGTTGAAATTCCCTTAAAAGTGTGCTATGTATTTGTTGGTAAGGTTCACTTAAAAATAATCAAATTTTCTTTGTTTACCAATTCTCAAAAAAAAAAAAATCAAATTTTCTTCATCACTAATTTATATAGATGTATACATGCTCATGCCTCTACATTCATATGTTCTAACATTTTTCATTGATCCTCAGGTAAGCTGGTTCAGTTTTGATGCTAATTACCATATAGAAAGGGAACAAATGTGTTGCTACCTTACACGTACCACAAAGAGTACTCATCAGCTTATTAGAGATAATTTGCATGAAACTCCTACTTATGGAGGTTGGGTGGAAGCTAAGGGCCCTCGATACTGCCCCTCCATTGAGGATAAGGTATTGTATGATGTTGCACCATATGGAGCTTCTCTCTGGTTTCAAGGCATTTCATACTAAATTCTCCATTCTAGCTCTATCTTCTTGTTAATGTCACCTAATGCACAGAATGCTTGCGTTTACTGATGTGAGAATGCTGCATGTTTCTTAACCAAAAATGTGAAACAGAGTTTTAATCTTCTTTCCAACTTTACTTTCCTTCTAGAGACAAATTTATATCAGCATGACGATTTCAAATGAAGTACAGAAAAGTTGTTACTTCGGATTTTTTCATCTCCAAGGGTGTTGTTCTTTGTTGTCAAATGCTCTGATAAGAGGGTGCAATTAAGCAGGCTACTATTTACTATTTCCCAAGCATGAAAGCTTGGAATCATATACTCTTAATTGAAAACATAGCTCCATTATTTCAATTAAGTGTTAATGTTGTCCCTTTTTGTTCTCCCAGCAAAAAAGTTATATCCTGATATTTCAATGGGAGGCAATTTATACCCACTGAAATTTGTTATTAGTTAGTAATTATTTTGTAACTTGGAAACACCTTGTGCTATTGGAAGGAAAAGAAAGTAAGTGGAGGGAAGATTAATTCCATCTGATACTAGAATCCCCTAATGTTACAAATAGGTTTTCTAGGGAGTGGAGGGTAATTCCTTGGTTGTAAAAGAGTATGTTGTGGCGAGTTCTAATCCCTCATTAAAATATCATGGCTCCAGATTGGAAAACTTGGTTAATTTTTTATTTATTTCTCCCATGTGAAGTATGATTATCTTTTTGACTATTTCAGATTGTAAGATTTCAAGATAAAGAGTCTCATCAAATATTCCTTGAACCTGAGGGTCGAAGTGTCCCTGAGCTCTACGTGCAGGTTTGCTTACTCTTTGGTTTTGCTTCCACTTTTGAGTTAATATAATTACTGCCTTACTGGAGGAAAAATGCTTTTCGTTGACTGTAATGTTGCTACAATCTGGCGGTGTTTATGGTACAAATTCCTTACATTGAAGCAGTGTTATTAATTGATCGACTAGGCGTTATCACCTCTGTGAACAGTAGGGTGCAAAGTGATCCCAGCTAGAAGCAGCAAAAAAATTGACTTTGACTTTGGAAGTTGTATTTTTTTAAAAGAACTTTTTAAAAGGACTTTTTCCTTTTTAGTTCTAGGTCCTAAGATCCCCCCCACCCCCACCCCACACCACACACACACACGTCAGCTTTAGCACTCTTTTTCTTTGTTTTCTTCTTCTCAGCTTTACAAGGCCTTTCCTAACTGGTACCTTTCTTTGCCTACTTTGAATTTACTTCTTATTTTTCTTCTACAAGTGAGTCTCTTTATTATGCAACTCCTCTTCAACCCTTTCAATTACCAGAGTAATTGAGTATGAATTGTTTGTTACAGATTGATTCTTTATATGATTTATTAACTGAAAGTCGAAAATTTAATTTTGCGATGGGATCAACTTTTACGTGACCTTGTTGAATTACATAACAGGATGCTTTTGGTATCAAAGAGAATGTTTTGGTGAAAATGTTTTACCTTGGGAAATCATTTCCCACGTCATGTTCCCATTTTTGTCTGTGTTCTAATATATGATAAGCTTGACGGTGGAGGATTGTGTATGATGACTATGGTTTGAATGATATTTTAGTAATAATGGTTAATAACAATGTTAGAAGCAATGTTAGAGGGGAAAAAAGAACATTAGAGGCAAAGTTAACAATGTCTAACTGTTATCCACCAAGTTTTGAACTGTGCAAGGGAAGCAAGGGATATTGCAAACCCTGTAAAAGGAAGGCTTAGGTTTCTCCCCTTTCAAGGAAACTATTTTCCTTATGTGACCTTATCGAGAAAAAATATTTTTATTGGAGAAACATTTTTTTTGAGAAGGGTGGAGAAACATTTTCAACAAGTCAAAGTAACCAAATACTCATAAACAATTCATCAAGAGAACAGATTAAGAAAAGCATCCTTGGTCATACCAATCACACCCTGAACGATGTTTAATATGAGCTGTTGGAGTAATATTGTTATTTATTATATTTAGACGCTGAAATCGGTAATTTAAATTATGATTTGATTTACAGTTGCTAAATCCATACATGTTAGGTATTTTTGTATGTCCGGAAAATTGGGTGCTTTACTTCGAACTTCGAAGAAGTGTACAGTCTTTGGGTCTTGTCGGCTTTTTGTGGTTCTCTTTTTAAAACTATTGTGTTCAAGATTGTTACCTATTTCCCAGTATAAAGAGCTAAGGTAATGCCAGTAAGTGATATCCTTGAAATTTATTTTAATTTGTTATGACTTGGTCATTTTCGAAGAACTGATGCAGATGTGCTGGTAAGAAGATATGTAGTCTAAGGCTCTCTGCTGACTAATTTCTTGAAGTTAAAATTCATTTTCTTAGTTCCCTCTCTCTTGGAAATGAAACAACCTGATGATGTATGCCACTGTATTGCTGTGTAAAATGCTCCTTTGCTATTTGCACAATGTAATGATTCGTTTTTCTGTAGGGATTCTCTACTGGTTTGCCGGAGAGACTACAGTTGCCACTTTTACGAACATTACCCGGACTTGAGAACTGTACAATGCTGAGACCAGCCTACGCTGTAGAGTATGATTACTTGCCTGCTTATCAGTGCTCCAGATCCCTAATGACTAAAAAAATCGAGGGCCTTTTCTTTTCTGGCCAGATAAATGGGACAACAGGCTATGAAGAAGCTGCTGCCCAGGTTTTTATATTCCAATGATGCTCACTTCAGCTTCTGTATTCTTATCTATGTATCCAAAGATATAGGACTGTTTATACCAGTACCTACTTTTTAACTAACGGTTATGATAATTATCTGATAAGGTCTTCTAAGCCTCTTTTGGTAAATTTTCCTAATGTAGGGGATCATATCTGGAATTAATGCAGCTAGATACTCAGATGGAAAGCAACTTATTGTTCTTGAGAGAGAAAGTAGTTTTATAGGGACTCTGATTGATGATCTTGTAACCAAAGATCTTCGAGAGCCTTATCGCATGTTAACAAGGTGAAGTGATGACCTCTTTTCCTTTTGATTATGCAACATACAGTAGCTACGATTTGCTTACTGTTAAGTTTGCTGATGAAATCACAATATTCTTGTGGTTGCATTATTGTCCAAATTAAGAGAACGTTGTTTGTGTTTAAGTCATTTTCTGTTTAACCTCTATTTAACAGTATTGACCAGCGATATAACCTTAGCAATTAGTATGCAATACCATTTTTTGGATAATTGACAACCTTCTTTTTCTGTGCTGGTCTATGCCCTTAGATTTGTATGTTTTTACCTTCTCCTCTTTCCATGTTGCTATTGGCCAAGCCATTTCCTATTTGTCATCATTATTAGATACCAATTTTATCTCTGGACCTTCTGTAAGCAGAGTGCATCTTTCCTTGTGTTTGTAGACCTCAATGTTCTAATGCTTGGGCAAGACATGCATGAGGGGAAACAAAATGAAGAAAAAGATTAAAGAAATAGTTATGCCTTTGGCATTGTTGTAAACATCAATTAGTTCCATTTGCCTTCTGGTGTAGTATTTTTTTTTTCATGTTTTAAGTACTGCTGTTGTGTTCCTACCAATTTTTTATTTTTTATTTTTGAAAAGTGTTTACTGACTGATGTTCTAGATTTATATTTTCAGTTCATGCAATTGCATGAAAGTTCTTACAAAAAATTATCTTTGCTTATGGCTTTGTTTAGACTAATACCTATGTCATTGAGCACAGAAAATCCAATATATTTCTTTCTGACGGGCCTAACTCAATTTCATGTGCTACCTCATGAGGTGAGGTTTGTCCAAGAGTATATAAGAGGATAAATGGATATTGGGCCTAACTCAATCGCAAGAGATACCTCATGATCTGAAGATTGACCAAGACCTGGACAATAGTCCATTCCTATTTCCCTCTACCAATGGAGGACACTTTGCACGCCTAGGGTTAGACATTTAGTGCATGGACAATATTACATGGGGGCTTATAAAATTAGGAAACCAAGAATACAGAGATGAGTCTGGCTCTATTACTATTGGAAGATGACAACCTTTTTTTTCTAATAACTGAGAAATACCTGAGGCCCTGTGGCACAAGGTTCAGAACTCGGTGGATAATGGGCCTTCCCCTTTACCCTTCCCCCAAGAAATTTAGAAAGGAAAAGAAGATGAAAACCTATTGTCTAGGTACATGACCTGTTATTGACGTTACTGAGAAATCTTGACTAATTGTCTATGATAGTTCTCATCTTTCTGTGTAGATCTTTAATCTTTTTGATGATAACTAAGTGCATAACCTGTTATTAACCTTACTAAGAAATATAGTCTAATTGTATATGATAGTTCTTATCTGTCTGTAATTCCACTTGCTAATAGTCTAATATGCCTTCAGCCGCTCAGAACATCGTCTGCTTCTGCGGTCTGATAATGCGGACAGCCGTCTCACCCCACTTGGTCGTGAAATTGGCTTAATAGATGATAGAAGGTGGATGATGTACCAGGAGAAGCAAGCTCGTATCATGGAGGAGAAAAGGCGGTTGAAAGCAGTTAGAATTTCAGGTCAGCGTTGTTTCTTTCCGTTGTCCCTATGCTCGTTGGTGACACAATATTGTGATAACCTTATTACTTGTGCTTATTTGGAATTATAATTGTAGAAGTAAATATCTGAAGTCTTTTGTTCATTCATTTCCTGTCAAACTCAATGCCTGTTTCTGTTGCTTCCAGGTGGAGAGTTGGCCGCTGAAGTTACTCTTCTCTCTGCTCAGCCAGTAAGGGATTCATCAACACTAGAGAGCCTGCTTAAGAAACCACATGTACAATACGGAGTTTTTGACAAGCATGGGTTTGGAAATTCCACTCTGTCCAGGATGGAGAAACAGTGCGTAGAGATTGATATCAAATATGAAGGCTTCATTGTACGCCAGCAGAGCCAACTTCAACAGGTGAACAGTGATGCAATAGGCTTAATTTACTAGAACTAGAATAGGGGATTCGGTTGTATCTGCACACTCATTGGTCTTTTGATCCTCCATCTTCGCCTTAAAATTCCTCCATCTCTAATGGACCAGTATCTCATATCTTTGTGGCAATGACTTTCTGCTTGTAGATGGTTCATCAACAGCACAAACCAATTCCTGAGGACATAGATTATTATGCAATGACGACTTTGTCGCTCGAAGCACGTGAAAAACTGTCAAAGGTATTTTCTGCCTCATCTGCATAGCACTGCAGTCTTCATGCACACACAAACTTCTATTTATTTCCTTATACTTTTCAGTTTTCACAAGCTCAATGGTTTAGATCATTCTGTAGAAAGATGGCATATTGTGCCTCACTATTGTCCTTGTTAAAATTTTTATGGTACAATTTCTTTTTTGAGATGTTGTAAAATGAATTGCGGTTAATTGTTTGTAGGGTTGGGTGTTTCGCCAGTTGCCTAATATTTCCCATGATTGTATCTTCTCGATGTACAGGTTAGGCCTCAAACAATTGGGCAAGCGAGTAGAGTTGGTGGAGTTAATCCTGCTGACATTACAGCACTCCTCATTATTCTCGAATCAAACAGGAGGAAAGCCAAAGAGCAGAGTAGAGAACAAGCACTACTTTCGTGAAGTATATGGATGAACAACCTTAAGTCCTCTTCAAAAGACGGTCCGTCTCTTAAAACCAGCAGCAATACATGTCTGCATCATCTTTAGATCAATGAAATTAAGTCCTTATTTAACCTGCTGGATATCCTCTAACTAAGGTACCATCACCACTTGGGATGATATAGTCTTCCTGTTTTCATTTGAGATTCTTTTAGTGAAAAAACGAAACCAGAGGTTACATGTACACGAGTTGTAAGATCGAAAGCATGTCGAGCTGTCCACAGTTAAATCAAGCTTGTCTCGTCCTCCTCCCCAAACCCAAAACAGAAAGAAGTTAAATTAGAATTTTCTGTATACTAGAAGATTGATATCCTCTGTAATTAGGCAGATGTTGGTTAGTTATGGACTTTCCAGTTGTCTTATTTAATTACAGTTATAGCAAGCTGCAGTGGCTCCTTTGTGTCTCGTTTTTGCAGTTTTAACACACGTCAATTTGTGTACACACATACTTATCAAAACACTTGGCGTTCGTGCTTTTTATAAAGTTTTTGCGTCGTTGTAAGCTGTACTTCAAGGGATACTTTCCTTTAGAACATGTTGTCATGTGTCCCTCCGTTAAAATTATAGGTACATTTGTGCCAATTATAATACAAAAGTTATATTTAGATTGAAAGTATAACAAAAGAGTATATTTAAATCAAAGAATAACGAGTGGTATATTTAAACTGTTTTTTTTTTTTATAGTACAAGAGAATATTTGACCCTTTTCCTAATTTTTAAATATTTTTCTCTTTCTTGAATTTTTGTGTTGAATCAAATACCATCACATAAATTAAAAGGGGATATATATAACAGTGATCAAATATACCCACCTCTTTTATACTTGGAGGATTGTTTGGTTGGAATTTGAGGAGATTTATTAATAATCTCCTCATAACATCTATTAATACTCCCTTTTGTCCACTTTTAATTGGTATGTTGCACTTTTCGAACGTCAATTTGATTAATTTTTAAAGTTAAATTAGATTACATTAGTTTGATATTTTAAACAAAAAGCATTAAATATTTAAAAACTATATGAAAAGTACTATTTTATTGCATATCAATACGATGAAAAAAATATATCGTAATATGTTAATCAAAGTTCTTATCATTTGACTCTAAAAAAGGAATCATGACAATTAAAAGTGAACGAATGGAGTACCATACTTGGTTGTTACTTTTGTATTACGAGCTCCTTTTGCTTCGATCCATGAATCTTTCTATTAATTAATCTTTTATCTTAACCTAAAGGAAATTTCTTTTCTTGTCTTATTTCACTCTAAATACAGAAGAATGTTGGCAGATGTTATTAATCATGCTATTTCTTTTATCTTCTCTCATCTCTATTTTTCAACTATAACATCGTTTAAGGAATTCCCTTTACACCTTGAACTTTTTCTCTTAGCCTGCGTTCTTTATTCTTGGGGCAGAGCTAGCAAGAGATGAGGTGTTCATCTGAATATTTTTTGGTAAAAAGTTACATTATTTATACATTATTAAAAAAAATATAACGTATATATAGTAGATGTCGAACCTCTTAGCCTCTTTATGTCTTTACTTTTTATATTTCGAAATTTATTAGTAAAAATTCTGACTCTACAACTATGCTATCCCTTAATGATGCATTCACACCTCGAATAGGTCTTCAGATTCAATCTTTGCTTCTTGAATAATGTATGACCTCGACAGAAGGAAGGTTTTTTCTCCTCAAAGGTCAGACTAGTAAATATTTGTTTTAGGGCCCCAAACTTTTGAGGGCGCCAAAAAATTTAAATAGTGAATTTTATTATTTTATAATTTTAATTTCACTTAAAATGATACTATTGAAAGAAAAAAACAGATACAAAATTTAAAAAGAAAAACTATATATCTACTTTTTACTAGAAATTTTATAAAATTTTGAATTAGACCGCTTAAATCTTTATATTAATAAATAAAGTTTTTACAATAACATCTAAAGTAATATTTGTAAGCAAATAACTAGCATCTTGTTAACTGGAATTGATCCTTATTTTTATAAATAATAATATTAAAATAATAATATTGTTATGTGAAGTTAAAAAACCTTGTAAATGTTAAGGTTCAAGGGTAAAATAAATCAGTTGGTTCAACTCCAACAAATCCATGCTCCCCTCTCACATCCTCCCTGACATTGCCTTTGTATTACAAGGAGATCAAAAGCTTCTCTCATATCAAAATTTTCAAATGAACCTCCCTAAACGTTCGAAAGATTAAAGGCTTCTTCATATCAAAATCTCCAAATGAACCTCCCTAAACTTTCAAAAGATTAAAAGTACTTGGTATTGAATCTGTAAGTTGTTTTTATTATCAAATAAATTTATAAAATATATTTGAAAAATTATTATTAAGAGATGTAATTGAGAAGCTTGTATTCCTTTCGTTCTCTCCTCTTTTTTCTAATCTCAATAACATGCTTTATGTTGGTCTTTTATTTTTGTCCAGATAATAATTTGTTGTTAATTAATTAGTTGATTTATGTATCCTTTATTTAAATAGGGAAGGTTTGTTTAATCCTGAAAAATACTTTACGCCATCGAAATAGTTTCTTGAGACAGTATCACAAAGTATTAATTTTCTGTAATATTTTTATATATCATCGTAGTAATATTTATCTAATTTTCAGTATTATTATTTTGCTAAATAATAAGTTATATTATCATTGTGATATTTAATTGTTGCCCAATAGAACTCACACAATCAAACGTATCAGTAACTCTTATCAAATCATGAGGGACAACTATTAACATGATTGAGATTGAAAATGTAATTGAAGAGTGTAGATCAAAATTTCATCATACAATAGACCGTTGCATCAGACATAACATTAACACTCATCAAATCACGAGTAACAACTATTAACACGATTGAGACTATAAAGTGATGACACTAATTGATTAGTAATTATGTGGATTGATCATTCATCTATATCAACAAATGTAGTTTCAAAAGAGTGATATATCAAGTACACGCTACTATTTCTTCGATATTTTGCGCATGAATTTTAAATGAATATTTAATTGCATTACTCCTTGGAACACAATCCTATTAATTTTTACCAGTTGAATTAAATGAATACATCAATTTTAATGTTAAAATCAAATTTAAATTATTTTTCCCTTTTTCTTAAAGAATTATTTTAATGTGATGCCTTGAGCTGTTGGTTCACAAAAAATGATCCAGGGGGGGCATGTTCAAATCCAATTTGTTTAAAATAAATACAGAGAAAAGTGTATTAGTGCTTCTCATAGAGAAACATGTATTAGCTCAACAATTGCAAAGGTAATTGCTAAACCGTGTAAATTATGTTGTGATATGATCTCTTTTCATTCATCGTATTTGTTATCGATTTATCGTTAATCATGTATTTTGAACACTTTACTCACTCTAAAATAAATATGGGTGTTGCTCTTAAAAATAAATACACTAAAAGTTTTTTTTGACGAATCTAATTGAAAGTTTTATCTTTTTCATTCATCGCTATATAATAAAGCTAGATAGAAAATGTAGGTATTAGTATTGAGTCTTTAACATTTACTAGATTGTATCTTCTTGATGTACAAGTTAAAGTTGGTGAATTAATCCTGTTGACATTACAATGCTCCTTATTATTCTTCAATTAAACATGAGGAATATAAAAAAACAGAGTACATAACAATTACAAAAACTAAAATTACAAAACTAACATTGATCAAACTTTTACTTTATTTATAAAGTACACATATTTTACGATATACATTATATACTAATTTATGATATATCAAAGTAAATAATTCGTCATTGCAATTCTTACATTACTAACTTTGCATTACAATATTTTTATCTTATATTAGAAGCTGAGATCATCTATAATCTATTCCCGCTTTAATCTCGACTTAGATAATTTGGCGCGTTTCGTAGTTGGTTTAGACATGAGTTATGCAGTTATTAAATTCTTCATTAGAAATACCACGTTTTATAGCTAGTTAGAAGGTAAATTATTCATGTATTAAATTAATATGATATTTGATTTGCAATTGCGAGCGTTTGATAACTCGCTTAGACGTGAGTAATGTAGTTATTAAATTTTTTATAAGTAATATCACGCTTGGTAGCTGGTTAGAAGATAAATTATTCATGTATTGAATTAATATAATATTTATTTTGCAATTTAGAAACCTGCATAACTAATATAAATATATACTTTTATACATGAGGTAAAATCCTGATAATTCTAACTAACTATCAAACGACCCAATTAGGTTTTTGAGCAATATCATTAGACATCGTAAAAGGTTTTTTTGAAATTCAAATTATCGACCCTAAAGCGGGAACAATAAAAGGCAAGAAGCAGGAAACTCGCATTTTCTTCTCCATTGTGCAGAAACTCACTGCTACTACAGTACTCGCTACTCTGCAACAATGTCGAAACCCCAGCAGCAACCTCGAAGCCTTAATCAACGCCATAATCAGATTCTCATAAACCTTTCTGCTTCCCATTCTAAACCTCCTCCTGGTACTCATACTTTATCTGTTTTGTTGTTTTTCTTCTATTTTCTAGATTCTTTGAATCGGTGAATCATTCATTGATGTTGTTTTTGTGTGTGTAGATGATATGACAAAATTGGAAGCTAGGCGAGGTTTCAATCAAAATGACGGCTTCCCCACTTTCTCTTTTACTATTGATTCCGATTCTTCTCCTTCTCCAGGTATTTTTCTGCTAATTCGATGTTTATCCCCTTTTTATTTTGAAAATTTCAAGCTGATATAGATGTATTTTTTGTGTGTGGGTGTAGTTCGATTTTCTTCAAATGGTATAGGAAACGACGCCGTTCCTAGTTTTTCTGGGATTGCTGATTTCAGTCCCGATTCTGATTCATATTCGCCTTCTGGTATTCCTTTTACCTATGTAGTTTTGTTTTTCTGCTGATTTCTTCAAATGCTTGATATATTATTTTAATGGTATAGGAGAGGTAGAAGAGATTGATGATCAAAAGATTAACAATATTGCTGATTTCAGTCCAGATTCGGCTAAATCTTCTCCTTTTGGTATTATTATTCTGCCATATCTCTCTTTTTGATCAAACCTAAGTTATTCCTAATTTTGAATACTTTTCTTTGTCAAAATATGCCCTTGTTTTAATCTCTGTTTGTACTTGTTTTCTTTTAACTATTCTGTAGGGGGTAATGAGATCGATGAATCCAAGCATGAAATTCAAGAGGAATTAAGTGATCAACCCAAGGATTATTCCGATTATCAGAGTTCTGGAACCGGTAAATGTTGATTGCTCGTAATTACTAGTGTGTCTCCGATTGTTTTTGCAGTCCTCTTTATATACGGGACCATTAGTGTAATTTAATTTGTTGTAACATGTTATTTACTAGGCATTTGGGATTACACCGGGTATGTTGTTGCATCAAGAAGAGTTAAAACATATCATAGCAGGTTATTTACTATTCATTTCCCTGTAATTACCTTATGTGGCATGATTGTGTAGGGGTAAAGGAGATTGATGAACCTGAGAATGGAATTCAAGAGGAATTAAGTAACCCATCTGAGAATTCTTTTGATTCTCACTGCTCTGAAATCAGTTATCTTGATAGCTTGTCTTATTCTGGTAATTACTAGCGTTTCCCAAATTCCTTCTTTTTTTATTGCTGAAAATAAGATTATGTGCTTACTTATGTCTCTATTACAGGTTTTCCTTGTTGTGCTGCTTAACTCTTTTTTTCTTTTGAATATCTGAATTTTGCAGGGGAAAAGGAGATTGATCAACCCACGAGTGGAACCAAAGAGGACCCACTATTATCTAAAATTGATGATAACAGTTCTTCCCTATCTGGTAGATTAGCTATATATTCCCTTCCCTGTTTAATCTCGAGTGATTTCCAGCATGTGTCTGTCTCCATATTAATCAGTAAACAATTTTGCAGTGGATATGGAACGGTCCAAAGATGTGCGTGAAAACTGTGAACTCTCTCAGGAATGCCAGAAAGATTACGAGAAAACATCAAATGAAGGTTATGTCTGTCCCTTTGAGAAATGATATGCTTGTGTCCAAAATTTTGATGTGTGCAGAGAATTTTTGTGCACTTCTGATTATTGTCATTGATGTTGATGAGCGTATGGTCTGACAGGAGAGGAGAAAATAATGAAGGTGAAGATCAAAGGTCGTCGCCGCCTTTGCAAAATTTCAGAGGATAACAATGACAGTGAGGAAATGAAGCTTAAGGATGATGAAGAGTCCGGACTTCTCGACATAACAGATTTTGATTCACCTCCTCGTCAGGTGAAAAATGCAGTTCAGAATGAACATGGTGGTTCTGGGAACGAAATAAGGGATATCCTGAATGATTTAAGTTCAAGACTTGAGATTTTGTCCATTGAGAAAAAGAGGGCACCGAAGCCCCATGATTTGACTAAGAAGAATGAAATTCCGGAATACCAAAGTGCTGGTTCCTCATTTTCACTTTCTTCTGGTTCCTCATCTGATTCAACCAAGGAATCTAGGATTGGAGGAGAAATTCACAAGGAGTATCTGAAGGAGATCGATTCAGGGTATGCATCTAAGAACGACTGTGTCGTCCAGAAGTTCAATGATACAAGATCTTCTGTTGGAGCACCAAAGAGGAAAGAAGTTAAGCAGATGGTTGGAAAATCACAGCCCATGAAGAACTCTATTTCTGCCTACAAATTTCTGGAAGAAGGAGATGCTAATGACAGTGATGGTGATTGTGTGGTTGTTGGTGACGAGAGTGCTGTCACTCAAGTGGGAAGACATAACAGGAAGACTAGACATGAGCGTAAACGCTCAGATGACTTTGATTCACATGATTTTGTTTCAGAGGAGGATCACACTTACACACTCAGTGGACCAAAGTTCAATTATGGGTTACCTGGTAAAATTGCCAAAATGCTGTTTCCTCACCAACGTGAGGGTCTGAAGTGGCTTTGGTCTCTTCACTGTCTGGGTAAGGGTGGTATTTTAGGCGATGACATGGGTTTGGGGAAGACCATGCAGGTAAAAGTCAAAGTTTCAAAAGTAATATGTTCCACAAAATAATTTCTGAAGTAACTTTTTCTACTTTTACCATGTTTTAGATATGTGGCTACTTAGCTGGATTGTTTTATTCAAAGTTGATAAAGAGAGTGTTGATTGTTGCTCCCAAAACTTTGTTGCCCCATTGGATCAAGGAATTAACTGCTGTAGGCCTTTCTCAGAAAATAAGGGAGTAAGGCTGTCTTGTTTTTATCTTGTCTTATTGATTTCAACTCCTCCTTCAACTGGTAGTATGAAATGAGAAGTGTTCATGGTACTTTCTTGGTGCAGATATTTTGCGACTAGTGCAAAACTCCGAAATTATGAGCTTCAATACGTTCTTCAGGTTTCATCTTCTATACTGATTAAAGCTTTGCAAGTTCATCATGTTTAGTCTGTTTTGTACTGGACATATATAAAATATGGATTTCATACCATGCTAATGTTCCATCCACTGCTTGTGCAGATAGAAATTATCTTAATCATAATGTAATTTGAGAAAAGAAGAGTCTACTACTTGCTTCTCTCTTCCTCTCTCCTCCTATTAGACTATACCTTTTAATATAAAGATGAGTATCTGATGTTACCTTCATAAAAAAATGTGTATGAAGATGAGTATTTGATGTTACCTTTATAAAATAAAAAAAGTGTGTATACAGATGAGTGTTTTACACAGTTTCATGCATTTTATACAATTTTGTGTGTATGTTTGGAACTTTTGACTTGACATATAACTGCTGGATATCTAAAGCTTCAATGGACTTCCATATTCTGGGATATATTAAGTTATGTTTTTTGGCATGGTCTATTCTATGGTTACTTCTTCCCTACTTGTAATTTATTTTTTCATTTATGCAGGACAAAGGCATTCTCCTCACAACATACGACATTGTAAGAAACAATGTGAAGTCTTTATGTGGTGATCAGTATTATGAAGACAGAGATGAGGAGTTGACATGGGATTATATGATTCTTGATGAGGTACTTCTTGATTCCTGTAGGGTTGATTGTTGCATTGATCATATCTCCTGGAAAACATGATTTGACCCGATTCCCTAACCTAATAACTTGGGAAGGGTGCGGCCAGATCTGATCTTAGTTGCTTGAACATTCATAACTGCTGCTGCTGCAGCAAGTTCATAGGCCATATTTAAATATGCCATGACCTACCTTTGAGTGTTTGGAAGTTGTGTTCAACCTTCATCTTATTACTCGACATTGAAAAAGTGTTAAATTCGATTTAAATTGCATCTCAATCATTTGCCTTAAAGCTTTCATTCTTATTGATTGACTTCTTCTTTTTTTACGTGAAAGAGTATATGCATGGATGAAAAATACATATCCTTGTTGTTTTATTACAAGTTTCAAGGTGTGAATGTATATAAGTTTCTTAAAGTAGTTTCTGAATTACCAGGGGCATCTCATAAAGAATCCCAGTACACAGAGGGCAAAAAGTTTGCATGAGATTCCTTGTGCTCATCGTATCATAATAAGCGGCACTCCTCTTCAAAACAACCTCAAGGTGTGTATACTTTTACCTTTTTTTTATGTCAATCGTGCTATGATGTCAGTTGAAATTATATAATCAAGTTAAATTTTGTGTTTGCTTTTCCTGTATTCCTGTCCCTCCTTACCCACTAACAGGAGTTATGGGCGCTATTCAACTTCTGCTGCCCTGGGCTGCTGGGCGACAAACAATGGTATACCGACATGTTCAAATCCAATCTGCTTATATAAAAATATTGGGCTTGAATAACATGAAGCTACTTCTTTCTGAAGGTTCAAAGAGAAATATGAGCATCTCATTCTTCGTGGAAATGATAAAAATGCTTATGACAGAGACAAGCGTATTGGCTCAGCAGTTGCGAAGGTGATTGCTAAACCAATCTTTTATACTCTATGTATGCCAGTTTCTTCGGTGTTCTTATGTTTCTTGATTGTTTTCTTCTTTGTAAGGTTCAATATCTACACCATTTAAATGATGCTGTGGTATCGTTCCATCCTTTGTATTTGTTATCATCAATCTTGAACAATTCATGTCTTCTGAGAACTTTCCTCTCACTCTGGAATAAATATTGGTCCTGCCCTTAGAATTCAAGACACTATAAGGGTTCATTTGGAAGAGTGCATTCAATAAAATAATGCATGTATTAGCTTTGTGTATTACTAATATCTTGTTTGGTAGACTTTCTCAACCTATATACACTATATTCGGTATTAAGGTATGTATGCTAATACATGGCAATCCATGGTATTAGTAATGCAAAGGGTTTTAATGTATGCATTAATATGATTTAAGGCACAATTTCCCCTCAACTTTTGTCACGTCCTTTCCACTATATTTGTGGAGGGAATTCTTGTAAACCTTAAAAATTATGCAATGCATGTTATTTTTAATATACCAAACCAAACACTGCATAAGAAATAATCTCAGCATAACTAATCAAGTATTACTATACCATATTTAGTATTTGTCTTATAAACCCTACCAGATCACCTGAAGTCCTTTTTGGCAAAGCTAATTAATACTTCCGCATCTTTTTCATTCTCTATTCTTTTTTTAAAAAACTCTCCTCCAACCAAAAGCAGAAAGCTAACTAAGCTAGATAGAAAATGTAGGTCCTGCATTCTGGTCTTCACATTATATACCATGGATATGCACATCTTTGGTGTTTTATTTTCATCAGAGAAGATAGCCGATTGACATTTGCCTTCTCAAGCTTTTGAGTTGCATTCTGGGACCTGTCAAGTTGGGGTTTTCTGGGTCTGGAAAATTGTGCTTTTGTTCTTTGTTAATCGCCTTGAGTTGTAAGTGATTAAGCAATAACAACACACAACTCATTGATGGTGGTTTTTTCAGAGATGGTTGGTTGCTAGGTTTCTCAAGCTTGAACAATTTTCACTATATTTGATGAACGTACATCTGATATGGAAACTACAGTGGCTTAATAGCTAAACTTCTCAGTTCTTGGCTTAATAGCTAAACTGATAACTCAACTCTGAGTGGTACAAATTAATAACACTGCTTTTGGATATAAAAGAGAAATGACTTCTACTCAACATGTACTTCCTCTTTTTAAT
This sequence comes from Solanum verrucosum, assembly GCF_900185275.1. Taxonomy (NCBI): domain Eukaryota; kingdom Viridiplantae; phylum Streptophyta; class Magnoliopsida; order Solanales; family Solanaceae; genus Solanum; species Solanum verrucosum. Next base: position 1,524,897 of record NW_026020568.1, read on the forward strand.
TAATCTCTGTGAAAGAAGAGAAAAGAGGAGTGAAATCTACTTTTCATGATGGATAAACTTACAAATGGCTTCTTATATAGGAGTTTTTCACCTTTTCTTATAAGGTGAGTTATCTTTCATACAAAGATCCTATAATTCTAGCTCTGTCACAATGTGGAGAATAGAAGGATTTTTATATTAATAACTGCACATATTTTAGATCAATATTGCATTATATAGTTTATGAATCGTGTAATTTCCTGGTATTGGGTCAATTTATGCTTTTGTCATCTCTGTTTGATTTTTTGCTAGATCTCTGTTTCTGAAATCCATGTGGGGTTATTGGCTTGTAGCAGATGCTTAATCCCACTAAAATTTGTTACCATGCATTGTACAGGAATTGAGGGAACACATTCAGCCATATTTTCTGCGACGTCTCAAGAGTGAGGTATTTTCTGATGATTCCTCGACCAGCGCAAAACTTTCCAAGAAAAATGAGATTATTGTGTGGCTTAAATTGACAAATTGTCAGGTATTAGTTTGTTTCCATCACTTTATCAGTTTATCATTGATTTGTCTCTCAAAGTAACTTGTTCTGTTAGTCTTCTGTTTCGGATAAACTATTTAGAGTTTCTTCTAATATTGTACCTTACTGCATTGTTCAGCGGCAACTCTACACAGCTTTCTTGAAGAGTGAGATTGTCCTGTCATCCTTTGATAGATCTCCGCTGGCTGCACTTACTGTAATGTTCCAGATGAACTTCTTCCATGCCTATTCTCTCTGATTATTTCATAAGTTTTTACTGGATTTATGCAACAAGATAACTAGTGATATTTTCATCTAGAATTTGCTTTATATAATCATCTCTCCCTATTGCTAACAAAGATCGCTAAGCACGTTAATACTTGTACCTCGACCTTGAAATACTAGATTATGTAGACTCAGCTTCCAAACCAAATTTTGTTTTCCTCATTTCTTGCGACACAGTTAACATCTCATTCATATCTCCAACTTTTCTTTTTTCTTGTAAAAGAACAGATCTGCAAAAAGTTTAAGTTACTATAATTCTAAAAGAATTACTTTGCAAGCATACTTGGTATTTCAGGTTCTACCTATTGCCAACTGTGATTCTTCACAACTTGTAGATGAGAAATTCTATAGAAGAAGCATATGAAACACAGCTGAGTTGTCAGGCAACAACTCTAATTTGAATTTGTGGTTGGAGACACGTATACCTCTAATCCCCTTTTAGAAGCCAGATTATGGGGTCAAAAGTAATTGTTGGACAAATCAAAATGAAAAAGGCAGGTCAGACTAGTTACTCTATCCTTTATCAAGAGAAAGAGAGAGACATAAAATCGTCGATCTTACCTCCTAACAATTAGGGGCTTGAGATTTGAGCCTGCAAAGATCTTGTTGATACATCTTTTCATCCCTAAAAATTGTTTTGGTTGTTTATATCCGTACTATAGTTTCATTTGGCACTTCTCAATTTGTAATGCATGGATTTCAAAGCTCCTAATCACTTTACCTTTTCCATTGTTAGTTTTTCTCTTTCATCTCTAGGTACATCTCTCGTCCTTTCACCTGCATATATAAATTGTATCTATTTCTTTGTCTCAACTAGACTTCATTAAAGGATTCTAGGCTTGTTCTTAAACTTAGTTTTTTCTTATGTCCTTGCTAGGGGATTTTGTAGCAGAATTGGACTAAATTATAAATAATGTACATTCATGTTTTTGTAGCTGTAAGAAGTAAATGCCTGTTACATTTTTCACTAGCAATTACAGACGAGCATTATCATTGTAGGATGAGACTTCATTTTCACTTAAGATTCTGTTGTGTTTTTTTTTTTTTTTTTCAACTTGAGCAGTTTTTTTAAAAAAAAGATTCTGTTTTTTTTTCTTTTTTGCTTTTCAAAATTGGTTTGTACGTTGGCCCTTCCCACGTACTCACCCCTTAATCACTTTACTAAAGTATACTTCCCTTTGATAATAGAATCCTCCCTATCCAAATATTCCTTTTGCATATATACATATGTGTTGTGCAAAGATGTTTTCATCACTTCTCCGGTATTCTCTTAATCAATCTAGTTTTCCATTGCTGGCCATCATTGCCATTACATTTTAATTGTATGGTGTTAAATATTGATCGTGTCCCCTGTAATGGGTTTATGGCACATACCCTGTTTTGAAAATCTACACGTAACTCTCTCTAATCTTTTAGAATTGAGAGTGGTGATTGTAATTTGATGTTCATTCTGGAGTCTGGTTCAAAGCAAGCCTGTCTTTTATTGTTTAGTCTTGCTCAAGACATCTTCACGTCTTTTTGTCAAATCTGACATGACACTCAATTTATATTGAACAGATCTTAAAGAAAATATGTGACCATCCACTACTACTAACAAAGAGGGCAGCAGAAGAAGTTCTTGAAGAGATGGATTCAACATCAAACCACGATGACCATGCTGTGGCAGAGAGATTGGTTATGCAAATGGCAAATGTCACTGAGAAACTTGAAGAGGAAGTATCACATGATGTTTCCTGCAAGATAACATTTATACTGGCTTTGTTGGTGAGATATCAATAGCATAAGTGATGTTCTACCTTACCTTAGCAATAGCTTGTCTTTATAATTCAAATGTTTCTTCACGCAGGACAATTTGATTCCCGGCGGGCACAATGTGCTTATCTTTTCTCAAACACGCAAGATGCTTAATCACCTCCAAGACGCTTTAATATCCAATGGGTTCCAGTTCATGAGGATAGATGGAACCACCAAAGCTACTGACAGACTAAAGATTGTTAATGTTTGTCTTCTCCTTGTTTTTGATATTTAATTCTCCATAAAATTTTGTCCTGATTTTGTATGCCAATTTTACAGGAATTCCAAGAGGGTCGCGGTGCTCCAATATTTCTTTTAACTTCTCAAGTTGGCGGTCTAGGTCTTACACTCACAAGAGCAGATCGAGTGATTGTTGTTGATCCAGCATGGAATCCAAGGTATGCTTGGAATGACTTTGTAATATCTTCTTAGAGTTACCTGATGACTGACATATTTCTAATTATCTTGTAGTTGGATAACATTAATGTTTTAGACTACCCAGAGAATTTCCAGTCTTCCACTTCCCATTTGATGATGTCCAATAATCTTGTTTAATCTTAATATTTCTCTTATGCAAGTAACGCTTTGTCTTCAAACTTCTGCCAATTTCTGGTCCACTTTTCTTTAGATCCTCGAAACTTATATCAGTAGTTCAGTCCAAAACCATCTTCATGAAAAACGATGCCATTAAGAATGTCATTTTAATATCTAGATTGTTTATACTGCCATAATCTATTTGGTTGGGTTTTTATATTTATTCTTAATCATGGTAAAACAATTCATTGCATAGATGTCAAGTATTATTTTAGTTGAAGAGTAAGGTCACCCTGTGCCTTCTTTTTTAGTAAGATCATAAGCCAGGAATTGCAATCTCTCGCTTATGCCGCATACTACTTAGAATATATTCTTCAATGAAAAGTTTGGATTGTACTTATCAGACATTATTAAATGGCTACATGCAGATAAGAAAGCTTCTTTATGACAATGTTCCTAGTGCCTTCTATGATTAGTACGAGTTCTGATAGTTTGACTGTATGCTATCTATATTATAGATACTATTTGTTTTTATTGTTGTATTTTGATTGTGAATTGGTTGCACTTCTTTTCATATGTGTTTTCTTTAGAAAACGTTCATACTTGAGTTTCATGTCAAAGTGTGTTACTGCCTCCATGCCCTCTTAGATAAATGTGTTTGTCCGTGAATTGAATCTAAGACTATAATTTGACTTTTATATTGTGTTAATGGTACTAGAAGAAGTAATACTCCTATTAAAGAATCATGGGATTTGGGGTAGAGGGTCAAACAATTCAATTTTGGATCTCAATTTGGACATAGATTTTTTATTTACTTTTTAAAAATAAAATTTCACATTTAGAGCCTGTTTGGATTGGCTTTTTTCTTTTGACTTATAAGTCAAAATCCGTAAGTTAGAAATCCTAACCTATGTCTTTTGGCCTATATTAGCTTAAAATCAAGTGCTTATAAGCACTTTTTAACTTTTTACCCAAACACTAAAAAGTGCTTAAAAGCCATTTTGGCTTAAAACAAGCCTATCCAAACAGGTTCTTAGAATCTATTTAAATTGTAAATCACAGTTTTTTTATAATTAAAGTTACTTAAAGTTTCCTCGTGATTGGTTATACAATGGGACAAGCAGGAAAAAGAATAGTAGTTTCTAAAAACCAAATTCCGAAGATTAGGGCTACAATCCCACTCCTAGACATTCAGGATTGTATTTATCTTGTAAGGTGAGGATGTAGTCACAATCAAATGAGCACTTACCAATAGGAATCTCATTTGTCCACATTGATGAGATCTAAATGTTCATTGTGAAGTGCTTCTTCTTTCTGTTTTTCCCATACTCTTGATTTCTTTTTAGGGATTAGATTATAGCCATTTACTTTCAAACTTGCAGCACGGATAATCAAAGTGTTGACCGCGCCTATAGAATTGGGCAGACGAAGGATGTTGTTGTTTATAGATTGATGACTTGTGGCACAGTTGAAGAGAAGATTTATAGGAAACAGGTATATATTTGTATTTACACTTGAATGAGTAGTGGTAAATATACAATTGGTTAATGATGAATGAGTGAACTTCAATAGTTGTGACCCTAAATGTTTAATACATCAACTGTTATGTGTGGGTGGCTATCTTGAGAAGTCTGGTTATCATTATCTGATGTTACTAAACTAATGCCTATTCTGATGGAGTTTAGGCAGCTAACATTGTAGTGTCATAGCTAACTGCATGGTCCTTGTGTCATGAAGAACTCTAAAATCAAAGATGCTCTTTGTTATTTGTGTAAAATGAGAAACAAAAAGAGAAATTCTTATTCAAATTGGTTGTTCACTAAAGATGCGCTTGCGTTTATACAACCTTTAGTCTATGCATAAAATAAGTAATCATTTTTTATTTCAATAGTACAGATCACTAATCTTCTAAAATTAAGTATAGAATATCTTATGAAGTCTTTTGAATAATATTTCCTACGTATCAATGAATCTCAATTTATTGTGAATCTAAACTCATTTTAAACTTTCAATTTTAATCATTCTCTTGACTTATATTCAAGTTAATTCTAAGACCAAGAGAAAGGTAATTCGAAATTAGTGTGATAAACGTGGAATTCCTAGAGTTGAGGATCTGACCAGCTTTTAAGAAACTTCAATACTTCTATTAATGTGTGAGGTCACATCCTTTGGCAGAAGTCAATTGTATTGTTATTTTATCTTCCCTATAATGCACTCTATCTAATACTTATGGTTCAGGTATACAAAGGGGGATTGTTCAAAACAGCAACCGAGCACAAAGAACAAATCCGTTATTTCAGTCAACAGGTATATGCATGGTTAGGTGGATATTCTAAAAGTAATATTTGGTATATCTAGCTGCCAATATGAACTGTGCTGATTCGCTTGTGTTGTCAACTTTTCAGGATCTTAGGGAACTTTTCAGCCTTCCCAAAGATGGTGGTTTTGACATATCAAATACTCAAAAACAGTTGAATGAAGAGCATGATCATGAGCACAAAATGTAATGTGTTTATATCTCATGTAATTTTGAGTGATTGTTCTCCTGTCGAGCTTTGACATGATTTCAGATTGTTTGTGCCCTTTAAAATCAGCAATAATTTATGATTATTTCCATAAGCCAAGTTGTGCTTTTGTTGTCGACTAGTTTTTACAATGGTACTCATTTTGCTGCAGGGAAGAGACTTTAAAGGCCCATGTAAAGTTTTTGGAGACTCTGGGTATAGCTGGAGTTAGCAGCCATAGTCTGCTTTTCTCAAAGACAGCGCCTGTGGCAGCTGTCCAAGATGAGGATGAAGTGAAAATGTAGGTCAAATGATTTTTTTATTCTGGATCATGCCAAAGCGTTAGACACTATTGTGCGGATGATACTATTTTATAGTCTTTTCATCCTGCTCGGATTAGCAATATACTTCTGGAGTAGTTGAACTAGCTTTTTTATTCATCAATTATCTTACTCAGCTTCATTGCCCCCACATGAAATGTATAATCCTACTTAGCTTCATGCCCCACTACATATGATCCTAATACAAGGACATGAAAGAAGAGATAAGATTATAGTAAATCTTGAAGTATTATGGGGAAGTAGGAACAATCGCTTTTAGGAGGGAACAACTGTGTAGTTGAAGCACACAAGGACTCACAACCATAGCAGCTAATATTTCTGTGTCTTCTTAAGATCAGTTTTAATGGCTTATTAACTCAACACATTGCACTCGTCTGGCAATTGGAGACTTTAACTTGAAACTTGCTAGGATTTCAAGTGAGACTTAGAAACAATTTTATTATAACCCTATGCTTCATATTGTTAGTAACAAAGCAATCCAAGCAAGAAATGATCATGTGTCTTTATTGTTCTAATTTGCAATAACTCTAGTTTTTCTACTTACGTTTCTATGCTTTCCTGATTTGCTTTCCCTGTCTTTTTCTTATGCTTGGTGACTCTTGCTTCTTTTTACTGATTCTGCTTAGACCAAAAAAAAAGTTACTCTTGCAATAGTATAATTGCTAAATTAATAGTAATAAATATGATACTGAATGTTTCAAATTAATCGTTTTACCAAGTCGTAAAGAAGAAACTCATTATATGATTTGTTATTTGTTACGTAGTTACTGTGAACTTACATCCTATATATTGTATTATTTGCTTGCTTAACTTGCTTAAAGCTACAGGAATCTATGAGTTTATTCTATTAAGCATGTGCAAGCGTTACCTTATTGTTCAGGATCTTGAAGATCAGTGACTTGAGCTCATTAATAGTTTCCCTTGCTAGTGTGCTACCACATCATCTTTTTCCCTTTCTTTCCCAACTAAAAGATTGTCACTATGCCCTGGCTGATTTTTGGACCATTCTTAGTGTGCACTCTGAAAGTAGCTATGTTTTTTCATCTGTATTGTGTTGTTACCATCACCTTCTAAGAGTTTTTGTTTTCTACCTGTATGTGTAGTGCACGAGAGAGGATGACCTACATTGGGAACTCATCATCACACTCATCAGTTGAACGTCCTGTTGATGCGTATGACTCATATAAACCTCAATTAGTAACTGCAACTCTATCTATTGTCTTTTGATTTAGTTCCTCCGTTCTTCCAGGAGTCAGTATGCTTTTAAGCCGAACAACGTGAAATTACAGAGGAAGTCTGTACCTACTAGAGTTGATCGTACAGAATCTCAAATCCAGGATGACCTCAGGCGGTGTTATGCTTTACTTGCGAATAAGGTATATCATGAAGCTTATAATAAATATTTAGTATATGATGGTATAGTATCAGTTAATCTTTTTAACTTTTTTTCAGGAAATGATTTCCAAGTTATCTGATAAAGGGCAGAACTTAGAAAGGCGAATTGCTAATCTGTATAAGGAGCTGGAGACTATTGGAATGGAAAAGGATGAAATCATTGACTTAGATGATGACATATCTGAACAATTCGACAGGGTTGTAAATGTGTAAATATTTCCATATCAACTTTTTTTTGTCATTTTTGACACTTTAAAGTGAGCATTTTTTTGTTGCAAGAAAAATCCTTCTTGTTTACTTTTTGGGTAAACACTTATCTGTAATTAGTTGGGGATATTTTTAATGAGTGCATTTAACCTTTTTGGTCTTTAAACACTTTGTGGATTCTTGTCTCCTCGGTTGAGTTAACCTTTTTTCTTTTTTTTAATTTGCAATATGCAGTAACATGGGGAAAGAAAAACTAATTTTCTACAGGAAATGATTTTTAAAAAATAAAACATACAATTACAAATAGTAAGAACACTTCAAACGTAGGATTTTTTTCTAAAATATACGATCCAACATAATATACCATACCCATACTCATGTTATCAGTTTATACACGCATAGCAAGCATTAAATTAGTTGGTATTATCACAAATCACCCATAATTGTTACGGGTCATTCAGATGGTGAAACTTAATAACAAAAATAAAATAGATAAATATTAAATAGTAAAAAAAAAAATTCTATAAAGTAGACAAGCAAAAGTGAACAGAAGTCGGAAATACTTCGTAAACTACAGATTTCTCTTTCAGTCTTTCAGATGTATCTGCAGTTACCTAACTCTAGAAGTACAACAACATCATACTCAATGGAATTCCACAAGTGAGGTCTCCGTAAACCTCATCATTATCTTGTGGAAGTAGAGATGTTTCCAAAAGACCCTCCATTCAAAAATCCAGAAGTACAAAAAAATAAGAATATGGAAACTGGTGAATATGTACATGGCAAAAAATGATCAACAGTTTCTAAGCTTGTAGATTATATAAAATACTTAAATAAGCTGTGACTCACGAAAAAAAAAACAGAAATGTAATATTAGCAAGAGTAATAAACACTTCTCTGCAAACTAAAATTAAGGTTGCAATAACAGGTCAAAGAGTAGAATTTCCAGAAATGGTTAAACCTCTCTATTGACAACTAAAGTTATTTTCTTACAACTACATATGAACTCAGATGTTTAATTACAACTCAACTCTTTGGATTTGATTTACAATAACTCACCTGTGACAATCTACTAATCATTTGCTCATACTCTTGGCAGCATTTGTTAATACACCCCAAAAAGAAGCTGTGGAAAAAGGAGATAGTTGAAGAAAAAATCAGCCCAGGCTAGGCAAAGGAGGAGGTCAGTGGCTGCAAACCTCTCGTACCAGGACCCAGTGATGGGGGCAATCAATCAAGAAGGAAAGCTCGGTATTTACAGAAAAAGGGTTACTTGATATAGCCATAGACATCTATCATAGGAATGGTTAGTCAAAACTTGAAGAGCGACTAAATCTCCCTTGCAAATAATCCTCCACGGAAATGGTTGGTCCCGTGCTGGTACATGAAAGTGAGGACTCATCCTCCAAATTCAGCAATGCGAGGTTAATAAAGGATTGTATGTTTGAGGGTGGTTGTTCACCATCGACAGCATCTACTTCTTCTGAAGCTTTGTCTTCTTCCATCGCCCACTTCATTGTTTCAGCCTCACCTTGAAGGAGTTTTACCACCTGTTTTTTAAATAAAATTGAATACCATTAAATATTATAAATGCAAGGTGGCAACAGATTTAGTACAAAATAACCTCAACTTGAGTGGCTGACAAAGTTCACTCACAATGTCAATTTGAGGTCTAATTCCAGGAGCTCGTCTGATGCACAGTGATGCCGCCGAGACCATTCTCTCAAATTGATCATGATCATAAGTGTCAATCAAGCTAGGATCTAGCAACTCCTTCGTGTTCCCACCCTTCAGAACTTGTTTCGCCTGAAAATCGTTATCAACAATTTGAAAGGCTCAATCTAAAATGCAGCAGGAAGAAAAAAAGATATTTTGCTCACAATTTGTAAAGACGACAACTTACCCACATGACTAAGCTTTCCTGACCTTTCCCGTTGCCATTATCAATTGGCTTTTTACCAGACAAAAGCTCAAGGAGAACAACACCAAATGCATACACATCAATCTTTTCAGTTATCTTTCCATGCATAAAGTACTCAGGAGCCAAGTAGCTGCAATATAATATCAGTTATGAACTGACAAAGGCTTTTTTTTGTTGATGAAGTGATGTAGACAAATTTTATTTGAACTCAAAATGAAAAAATAAGTTACCCAAATGTTCCAGCAACATCAATGCTATCTAAATGATTTGAACAGCTTGAGGCCGGTGTTGCAAGTCCAAAGTCTGAAAGCTGGATGCAAAACAGCAGTTAATACTAGTTATTCACAGAAAGATGCAACTTTAAGGAAGAAGAATAAACAACCTGTGGCTCAGAATCATCGGACAGGAGAATGTTTGAAGATTTCACATCCCTGTGGATTATGGGCCCATCAGCTGCATTGTGTAGGTGGTCCAGTGCCTCAGCAACACCCAAAGAAACCTTGTATCTATCTGCCCAGCTAAATGAATTTTCATCCTTTTTGGGACCTAGCAGTTTACATTGTTGTCAGTACAGCAAATCAGGAAAAATAGCTTAAGCCTCCAAAAACAAGCAGCAAATATCTAGTTATAGGTACCATGGAGATTCTCTTCTAAGCTTCCTCTGGATAACAGATCATAAACCAGTAAAAGGTTGTTCTCCTCTAAACAAAACCCAATCAGTGATATAATGTGCTTGTGATGCAGAGTTGTGAGTATCTCTATCTCTGAACGGAATTGCTGTGCCACAGCTTCTGATGGCTTCAATATTTTCACAGCCAGTTGCTTGCCATCTGGAAGGCACCCTTTGTAAACCTTACTGCTGCCTCCTTTTCCAATCAAATTCTCTACAAATATAGATGCATTTAGTGAAAAGTGAAGAAGTTATGCTCATAATTGCAAAGTTCAGAAAGGTGGGGACTTACCCGGCAGGAAATCAGATGTTGCTGAACAAAGCTCCTGGTAATTGAACAATCTGCACATTGATGAGTACCTTTCAGTAAGACCCTCCAGTTCCTCAGGAACAACAATAAAGCATTCATTTGAAATTGGATCAGCATCACTTCCGACAGGAATAATTGTCCCCTTCCCTTCATCCAAGTTTGTACGATGAGGCTCATCCTTGTCAGATACACTCTGTTTATGATCAGGGTAGATAGCTGCAAAAGATTGCCGACTTGGTCGTTTCCAAACCCAATGCATCACAGAGGACCTTTTCGCGGGAAATTTATCAGGTGCCACTATGTTCTGAAGAAAGACTCGTCGAAGCAGTGTCCAGCGAGACTTTGACTCCCGGACTTCAATAGGCTTAACAGGCACCAAAGCCATGTAATTGTTCTCTGTTGTACAAGAGTTTTCTTCCACAGCTTTCTTAGGCATTAAGCTCAGAGGACTTTTGTTTAGTGTCTTCCTCCTCTTGAATCTTGATTTGGGCACATCTGAGTCACTAGATTCATCTCCATCCGAAGCACTAGCTTCCCTTTGATAAACAATCTTGCCATTGTCAACGGCAATAACAGAGATGCTCTTTGTCACTTTCCTAGCACAGTATTTTGCAAGTGACACTGATGACCGAATGGCATGATGACTGCCTGAAGTCCCAATAATCAAATTTATAGCACTTTCCAATTTCGCCTCGCGAGCAAGAACTTTACGAACTGGTGATCCTCGACAGACTTTAAGCTTCAAATGCACCTAAACAAAGTTCATCCAAATCCAGATTTTAAAAAATGGACTTGGCTCCTCTAACTAGGCAGCAGACAAACAGAAAAAGGAAATATGCAAATCAAAAATCAAGTTTACTGTAACTATACAAATTTGGATCTAAATTTAAGAAATTCCACAAGAAAGAAGTGATCCACTAACATACCACAAAAATTGTGAATTAGAAATCCCAGTCCTCAATAAATTATGAATTCACCTCCAAAATCCAAATACTTGCATACAGCATAAGTGATAAAATAACTAATATAAGGACTGCTACAATTCTCCTACACAATTTTGGTGCAAGGAAACCAAACAATCATTTGAGAAATCAAAATCCTGATGCAGAACCAAGGACTCAATACTTCTCTTGAAAAAGAAAAAAAGATCATTCATGCCCTCAAAACAACTACGGTTTCAGTTCTTCGGATATCTGGCTGGCAGGGATTTTCGCTTATTTCCTTTTCATCCTATTTCCTGTTCTGCTCTACAGATAGTAAACTCAATAAAGCCATCCGAAGAGAAGGAGTTTTTGTGAATAAACCTGCTTTAAATTGCAGAAGCCCTCATAAGCAGCCAGCATCAAGTCAAATGACTTCACCAGTGAAAGAGGTTCTGATTTATCTTCAACAAGATCAAAATAAAACAAATGAGAGCACATTAAAACTGAACAAAAAAAAGTGTGAAAGGGAACACCATGAAATCAACCACTGCGAGTTAAATGAGAAAGTCCTCCTACATAATGTCTAGTTCACACATGATAGATCCAAAAAATTCCTCGACTTTGCACATTATGCATCACTAATGAAACCCAGAAAATGTATAAATAATCCAAACACTAGAAGAAGAAAACAAACAGTGAAGAAATTACACACAAAACTGTCAACTATTACATCATCAAATGAGCCGTTGTGTGTGAAAATGAGACAACTGCATAATACCCAGAGCAGAAAACCAAAAATTAACAGAGAAAAGTGAAACAAATTGCGAAAGCAAAATCAAAGAACAGAAATTACCATAACTATTACTCATCAAATCAACGACTAAAATAAGACAGAAACACATATTCCTAATACCCATTACACAAATAACAGTAGGGTTATCTTATCCGCAGGAAATTGTGAAAAAAACTCAGCAATTTCCAAACTATCAAACCATCAAAAACCCTTCCACTGCGTGTACACACAATACACACAACATAAACAGTATAAAATGAAAATATGGAAGAAAACCCGTAACCAAAAACAAGAATGACAACAATGAAGAACACCCATTAACATAAACAGCAAAAAAAACACAAAAACTATTCAACTTCTGGCATAATTTTACCAGAATTTGGATCGATAACATGTACAGCCACTACATGATCTCCAGTCTGAGCAACCTTAACCAAAGCCCAAGTGAGCAACTCTTTACTTCTGGAATCTAACTTCACTCCCACCACTGCCACCACCCTTCCACCCACTTCTCCGGCGCCGTCATCACCACTAATACTGACACTACCAGTCGTAGTATTACTATCGTTGACACTACTAGTTGTAGAAGTATTACTATCGTCTCTTTCCACTGCACAACTACAGTTTCCATTAGATACTTTCATTGCTCCGATTTGTAGCCAACAAGGCCGCAGTGGTTATGTAATCGGAGTTTTCCTCTTTCTCTTTCTCTCACTAGAAATTCATTGGAGGGTTTTGAGAGAGAAAATCGCACACTACCCTTGCCTTTTTTGTGTGTGTAATATTGGGGAATTAGTAGCACTCTTTCGGTTCCGTTCTATATTAATTATCCACTTTTTCTTTTTACAAACTTTTAAGAAATCATTCTCTATTCGTTTATATTTATTATATATGACTATTTTATCGTATTATCTTTATTAATAATTATTTTCTTTATTTATTTTTATTTATCACTTCTTTTTAAAATATATGTTTATTTTTACTTGTCACTTTCTGATACAATGAAAAAGAATTTCATATTTTATCCTTAGCATTTAATATTATTCTTCATATCATTTTTCATAAACTCAATACTAATAATGTGATAAAAAAAACTTATATCAATAATTACTTTTTTAATAGATGTGTCAAGTAAAAATAAACGGATGAAATAGTATTCAATATTAGATCTTAAAAAATAATATTTTACTCCCTCCATTTTATTATATAAAATACACTTTTATATTTAATTTGTTACAAAAAGATGACACTTTTTTTTTGAAATCTCAGGAAAACCAATAATTTCTATCCTACGTGTAAGCCCTCACTTCTGCTTTTTGGGTGAGCACTTCATTGTGTATAATTCGTAAATCACAAAAAATGTAAACCACACTAATTAAGCCATGCACGACAAGCTCATTTCAATCTCATATTTTCCACACGAGAGATCCACCTCCCAATCACTCAACTTTAAAATTTTAAATTGTAATTTATAAATATTAATTTAGAATAATTATTTTTAATAATATGACAATTAATACGAGACGGAGGAGTATTAGCGAAAAGGGTAATGATGAGAATTAATTATTACATATATAACTGATTTTGTCAGAAGGGTGCTGTTTTAATGTGTGTGATCGGAAATTTCGGGGCTGCAAGTTACGTTAGGCATCTTTTTTGTCTTTTTTAGTTTATAATAATACAAATAATAGTAAAATATATCCATAAACAATGTTAATTTTTTACTATATTAGTGTAATTTAACGTTTTACAAATATGAAATTTTAGAGTATTATTTTTATTAAATTACTCTTTCTGCTCCAATAAAAGAATTGTTCCATCCAATATAATTAGTAATGTATTATTTTAGACCAGAAAATAAAACAGTTTGGAAAAACCAAAAGACGCTGATTATTATTATTTTTAAATATTGTTTCCGTTCAGTGTTTCATTAGTGTAATTTTAAAAAAAAAAAAAAAAAAATGATAATTTTATTATATCACCATTATTATTTTATTTTATTTTTGTTTCAATTTATGTGGTATCACTTGACTTTAAAAAAAACAAAATTAATAGTCTAAAACACTACTAAAGATGCAAGGGGAAACTTCAAATTAAATTATTTATAATTATAAAAATATGATATTCTTCTTATGACGGATTAAAAAGAAAAAAGTATCACGACATAAAAAGTACTACTACTATGTGGTGTAAATGAATTGGAAATAATTAAAGCATTAGTAACAAAGATAAAAATAAATATAAAATAATAAATTATTTTTTAAATTTCTAAACTTGACTAAAAAAATAAACATTTATTCTTAATATAAAGTTAATAAGTAAATATGAACGAAGGAATATTTTAGAAGAAAATGTTGCAAAGATACATAAAATAATATAATTGAATAACTCTTATTAATGATTTTGTAATTAATGTATCAAAATCGAGGAAAATAAACTTATAATAGTACCTAGATATTTAGGGGTACGTAGCTTCAAAGTCATCGTTCTCAAATTTTCATCTCTTTTTAGATGTAGATGTATTTCATGTGCAACTGGAAAAAAATAATTCCATTCAAATATTATTCATCTATAGTAAATTATTAATTTTTACTTCGACACAAAATTTATGTACAGATATCTTTAAATTATTAAAAATATGTAATAAGACAGTCCTATTCACAATACTAACAAACCAAATGAAATTAGGAGTAAAAAATCTTTTTAGCTAACAAATTCTAATTAAACGTAATTAAATAAATACCATAAATAATAAATGAGCCGTAACAAATTCTAATTAAACAATAAACATTTAGCAAACAAATGCATGCTCATTTTGTGAAGCCGTACATCTTCATTCTAGTGGACCCATTTTCAATCATAATTTATGCAAGTTTTTGCGCGAATTATTCCTCAAATAGATTAATGTTTAAATTTTATCTCTTATATTTTAGGTATTTATATTTATATATTTTAAGAAAAATTCCACAAATTGACAAATATTATCAATGTATTATTCAATTTAACTATAATTTTACATAATTATGAATTATCGCTATAAATTAATGAAATTTGATATTAAATTCAGGATTCACTAAAGTGATTTATATCGGGAATAAAAGAAATTCTTGTCTAATTTATATACTTTTTATACAAATCACAATTTATTTCTCCTCTCTCCACTCACATTTTTTTTTCTTCCTAAAATCTCTTAACAATATCAAATTTGAAGTTTCAATGCTCTCTTTCTCCCTCTTAATTGAGGCATCTCAATTCCACATAACCACCTGAACGTGTTTCAATCAACTTTTTCTTAATTTGCTATGAAAAATCTTAGGTATTTGTATATATTTCTTTATTTAATAATTTTATTATTATATTGTACATATCTATATGTTTGGGTATATATAAACTTTCATTTTATATAACATGTTATTGTAAATCCAATTTATATAATTAATAAAAAAACAACGAATTATACAAACAAAAATTAGCATATCAAATGGAACTATATAAATTTATATCTCATAAATAATCATTTATTATTTTAATATTAAAAATATTTTTAATCGCTTATTTTTTACTAAGGAAACAATTAATTTAAGTGACAAAAATTAAGAACACCCCAAATTGGGACATTAGCACAAATGGCCCTAATGTATGGTCAAATTTGTATAGTAAATAAATAAATTATTCGTTTTGCTTATTTGCTGATATTTGGGTCCAGCCGTCCACCCAATATTCTGGATCCAATGCTGCTATTTCAAGGCATCTACATTGTTACCAACTCCACAAGTAAAATTGGATTATAAAATTAAAATTTTCTATATAAAAAGACAGCCTAAAAGTATAATAAAGTGAAAAAAAAGGGGAAAATGAGGAAAGGGAGAGGAAAGGAATATAATGATGGACATGTTAAAACAAAGAATGTTATTGGTCATGACATCAACTTTGTTCTTTTGACCCTATTTTTTTTTCCAGTTCGGTGTCAATTTGATATATTCATATTGAAGCACGATTAAATTTAAATTCGTATTAAAAAATTCTACATCAAGAGGCAAGGCGTTTTTTGATAAAAATAATTTTGTATTTAGAGAAACTCAAATGTGAGACTTCTAATTAAAGATGAATAAGAATTACGCACGGCCACACCACGAACTTTTATTCTTCTTTTGACCCTACTTTTGGGTCAGAAGAATAAAGTTTTTTTTATAATTTAAGATCGGATGGCTAAAGAGAGAAAAAGAAAAGGACATATAGAATTTAGGGTCATGATCGAAAGTTGGTTTAAAATAAGTTATATACTTATCAATTAATAATACATGTATTGTTATGCATGTTTATAATATAGGATATCATGATGTGCGGATTAGTAATTATGTGAGAATTGTAGAATAGTAATTTTTTTGTTAAATGCTTGATTTGATCTTAATGAATGTGTTTATGATAACAATTAAATATATAAAAATAGAGTTTAATACAAAGTAAATTAAAATCGATCAGACTTTATTTATTTTGCCAGCTAAATCGAGAAAATAACATAAAAAGAAGAGATAAATATCAAAAACACACCTAAACTATCCTCTTTTTTTGAGTTCCATACCTAAACTATTAGATGTGAGTTTCATACCTAAACTATCACTTATTAGTTCGAGAAACATATAAGTGGATGACCATAAAGTTGTGTAAAAAGAACACCTTGAAGTCTTTTTATTTTTCAGAAGTTGATCATAAAGTTGTGTTCTTCGATTGAAGATGAAATGTCATCGTTATTCCATGCAATTATTTACCTAACAATACTTGAGCAACATTACATACCTAAAGTCTAGTATTGGGCTTGAGGTTGATTGGTTTTAGATCGAAAATTATTGTAAACATACGCCTACTAGGTAGGGAATTGGGACATGGAGAAGGAGACCCTATGAAAGCGGTGTCATTGATCGACTGAACGGTTTTTGCTATACCAATATATTATAACTGAGAGTTTGTTTGGATTAACTTATTTTAGGTTAAAATAGCAAAAATAACATAATTTTTAACTTATATAAGCTAAAATGTTATAAATTATAAGTCTATCCAAATAGGTTCTATAACTTTTTTTTACTACATCTGACGGTCTAAAGTTTCATGACAAAAGATTCAGAGAAATCAATTTATTCTTATAACAATTTTCTCTAGAATTCTTTTATTTTCTAAAATTATAATCATCTTTAAAATTGAGCTATGTAATAAAATTATAATCATCTTTAAAATTGAGCTATATAATAAAATTATAACCATTTTTAAAATTGAGCTATGTATATAAAAACGAAAAAATAGATCCAAAGGGGTTGTTGGTATTTTGTAGTGTGCTAGTGTTTTCTCGCGGGACCAACCAACAAATTAAAAATTGTGGATTTGCATTTTGCATGTGGGTCACGTACTCTGTTCTTTTTATATGCCCTTAAGAAATAAATTAAAAATTAATTTTCATAATTTATACCTTTTTTTTAAACGTTATAAATTTGTTTACATTTTAAAAAAGAGTAAAACGAGTAAGAAATTAATCAATTTTATAAATTACTAATTAAGATTGCTATTTATAATAAGGCAGATGAGTAATTAATATGAGACAAAAAAATTGTTAAAAAATGACAACAGTCTCATATTGATGATGATGATTAATGAGATGGGTGAAATCTTTATAAAACTCGAGCAATCCTCCTTTTGAGTTAGATTTTATGGCATGAATTAAGCCTAAAACCTAATTTAACAGAAATAATACAACGGATCCTTTAATCCACTTATTATGGACCCACACACGATTGGAGCATTTGGGTTACGGAGAGATGGTCGGTTTCCCATAATATCTCTTTGTTGATTCTGCCGTCAAGTCATCTTCATCCATCATGTTTTCTTCATTTTTATATGACGAAAATGACTTACACATATTTAAAAAACGAGAATCATATAACATATATATATATATACTAAGGATTAAAAAAAAAAAAAAAAATCTAGATTGGGTATTTGCCTTGAGTTTCTTATCATAAATATATATAATTTTTTTTAAAAAAAGGAAAACAGTAAGTCTTCATATTTGGCTAAGTCTTTTTTCTTGTAAGAAAAAGTTTAGAACTCTATGTTCATCTTCTTAGTCTTTGTTTCGGTCCTACAAAGATATGTTATCACTTGAGTGAACCTCTTTGTATTCTGAGGTTATTTATCTATATATTTTATATTTTCATATTTATATAGGTGTATTTTGATATAGTTCTCGTTCATCTTCTTACTCTTTGTCTATCGAGGTTTGTTTTGCTAGATTCCGCATGACACTTCTGTCCTAACACTCTAAATATTAAAATTCAATTCTTTTAAATATTGTTTTTTAAATTGGAAATATTCTTTATTTATCTATTGAACTTCAATTTATACGTCGCTCCTTTTCTCTTCCTATTTATGGTGCTATATATACAATAGAATTGCCTATAACGTTAGATGAAACATTGTAAAGTCCTTGTATTTTTTAAAAATTTTATGTCCAATCAAACTATGACACATATTGAATCGGAAGTACTTTATTAACCGACAATATTTGACATACAATTATCTTTTTGTTTATTTTTTGAGACTCTAAAATCTCAATAACAAAATCAATGTCAACTTTTCCCGTACAATTAATCAATGTGAAGAAAAAGAAAGATGAAGAGAGTAATTTTGGAATGATTAGCAAAGAGACAACTCTGATATATGCACTTTCATTCATCCAACCTTTTGTCTCAATATTGTTGTTAGATTTATTTGATGTTACTCTTTACCTACTCCTAAGACAGACCAATAGTATTTATTGGGACCAACAAGCTACAATCACTTTTATAAATATGCAAAAATACAAAGTAGTTTAATTATTATCAGTCCTTTAAATGAAAATCTTCTCTTTTGCACGTACTTCGATTTTTCCACGGATATACCAATTGAATATTTTAGAATTTAATTTTGTGAATCATTATATTCTTTCCTAATCGAGTTTAGATTTATATCACGTAAATAAATGCTTTAAAAAAATATCCAGAAGGTACTAGGTTCTACATAAAGTATGTATGAGTGTGTTACTGCAGATTTAGTCATAGTTTAGGCGACTTTTAGCCATTTTTTCTAAAATTAATGATATGTAACACGTTAAAAACATTGACAATTTTATTTTTGAGTTCACCCGTTGTTCGAAATTTATTTTGTATTCCGACTAGTTAATATCTACGTCGTGTATGACTCATTAATATGAGAAAAAAATCTTTACTAGAAAAAGATCATTTCAGATTTCAAATTCGAGACTTCTGATTAAACCAATTATGTCACATACCATTAAAGAACTTACATTTGCTAGATATAAGTTTGATTTTGAAGAGCAAAATTTAAAGACCAAACTCATTTAAAAGAAAAACCCCGTAATTAAAGGACATAAAGTATTTAAAATGCATCACGTGGTGATTAATTTAATTTCTTTTGAATCTTAAGAACTCATCTAATCTTTACTTAGATGTATGGGATGATTAGACTATTGTCTGTGTCCATCTCCTTAATTATTAATTAACTTTCACATGCTATGTCTCTTGCACTTGTAGATTAGGAAGGACATTATATTAATGTCAATAGACAAGCGACTAAATCAAATTTGCTAAGTTTGAGATTGACAGCTAAAAATGTTCAAGAACAAGAGTTATAAAACTTTGAGAGGGGCAAGAGACACATAAATTGCCCCCTTTTTTAAAATACAATTTTTCTTCTTCTATTTATTATGTGTGGGTGGTTGGGAGAGTGAAAAGGCATTTTCTAAAAGAGTTATATAGACGGGTAAAGTTAAATTTGTGCATGTCAAAATAAGTTGAATCAATAAATAGGTATGCTATTACCTTGCAAAAAAAGATAATAGCTTGAGATGGTTAGGTTCGGTGGCGGAACCAGAAATTTTATTACATATAAGAATGTAACACACGTGAAAAAAAGAAGATGAGTCAGCATATAACATATATACATTACACTAAAAAAAAATTAACCTAGCTAAACAATGACGAAGTAGTGTTATTTGACACCCCGCCCTTAGAAGGAGTGTCATTTGACACTCTTTAGTCCAACTCGCTCAAACTTTGACGGGTTAGACGGAACATGTTTTCATGAATTTGTCACCCGTCCCATAACATTTTCCACAAGCAATAGCCAAGGGAGAAAAAAACAAAAGAAAGTAGAACAAATAAAACATTTTAATATCCACACGCATGTTTAATTTGTTGATCAAGTCTTGTCTAATAAACATCAAAATGAAAACTAGGTTGATTTATTTATGGTAATTAGGATAAGCAAAAGAAGACAAACATTGGCATAGGACATTTGACTTAATTGACAGGATCCATGTTACTCCTAAGATATGTTAAATCAATAGAGAATCAAGTCATGTGGGTTCATGTCCTTTGTTTTGTTCCATTAACCAAATGCCCCGTGCATGTCTTGTTACCATGTGATTCTGCCCATGAGCGCACGATGGACGGCTTGTTTCACAAACGTATACTATGCCACAAATCACAATGTACATGCCTATGTGTTTGTCTTTTGCCTTCTATGTCTTGTCAAAAAGTGTTGGTATATTCTGCATTTTAATATTAGAAATTAAAATATCGCGTGTTCACTTCCTTTTCTTCTTAATATCCATTGAACATGAAGGAAGCTATATGTCAAAGGAACAGGTCCAAAGAAGCTGACTTAGGTGTGTAATGTTGTAGAGCTAGTCACATTGGGATTAGACTACTTTTATCGACTAGGCTGCTACTTCTTGTACTAGTTGAAATTGACTATATGATTAGATTACAATTAGAGTTAGATTAATTATAATTGCATTGTTATTACTATAATAGTAATATGTATTATTGTAGTAGGACTCTAATAGCATGTTTGGATTGACTTAAATAAAGCAGTTTTTAATTAAAAAATAAAAAAGTCAAACTAAAATGACTTTTAAGTCAAAAAATAAAAAGTAGGGAAGACTTACTTTTAGTTTTTAACTTATTTTAAGTTGTTTTTAACCTTTCCAAACACTTTCTAACTTATTTTAAGTCTTTTTTTTTACTTATTTTAAGTTGTTTTTATTTTTGTCAAACACTTCTAGAAGTCAAAAACTGACTTAAAAGTAGGTTTAACCAACTTTTAAGCCAATCCAAACAACCGCTTATAGTTAACTTAAGACTTTACAATTCCCTCCTTATATAAGCAGCATGTATTTAATAATTTTAATCATCAATACAATCCTTGATTTCTCTAATTCTAGGCATGAGTATGCTACAACATCCATATCAATGAGAATATTAATCGCGCAATCAAGCATCATGATTTCGGATCATATTAAGCTTAGTCACGTCTTATTTTACATGTGTAACAATTAAAGTTTGAGCTATGAGATTCAAACTTGATTAATTAAGGACACAATTTCATGAATATATATGTCGTTTTAGTCACCTAAGTAATAAAATAAGAACTACATCAAATTGGTCACTACTATATACTGCTCCTTTTTTATTCTCATTATGGTTTTTTCTTCTTCAAAGTTCAATGCCTGAAGAAAGCGCAACATTTAAATTTATGGGCCCAAAAGTAGCGGATCAATTTTTTTGTGTACGTGTATATATTTAAAATTGAACCCCTTGAGCATATGTCAAAGGAGTAGCTCAACGGTTTATGGGGTTCAAGATTTTGCCTATGTGAGCTTTGGGTCACGATTTCGATTCCAGGCAGCAATATCTTTTTTATTTGAACCCTCTTAATAGAATTTCTGTCTCCGCTACTGCCTACATGACAATTTTGTGTCCTACGTGGCGTTCAGTGGCGGAGCCAGGGCGAACTAGTGGAAGGGGGTTCGACATCTATTATACATACCTAAAAAATAATTTTAACCATGTATAAATAGTATTATTTTCTGCCGCTGCCTCCGCCCCTGGTGGCGTTCTATATGTATTATGTCATGTAGGATACGTGTGTCTACTTATTCAACTTAATGTAAGTTTAAGTGTCTTGTGCACACTCAAAGTTGGAGGGCATAGTTGGCCGCTGAAGCCAAGTTAAGGGTCATGTTAATATATTATGCATTTTGTTAACTATGTAACTAACCCGTCTATGACACAAACCTCTAACGTTCCTATCGCGTCCCTCTCTAATTTAGTATTTATAATATATCTATCCTTTTAACCAAAAAAAAAAACGATTAACCTTCGTGATACAAAAGCCAAAAGTTTGACCTACACAATTGAACTTTAGGATACAATAATCCCTCTAAGTTTGAAATAAAAAATAGTGAAATTCAAGACACCAACCCTTAAATCAAGAAGTTTGAATTGAAAAAATTAAACTTAAAGAACGCAATGTTAAAGAACATAGTGTCCAAAAGTTTCAAACTTAAAAATCTAAATAAGGATAGTGTCCTAAAATTTTGAACTTAAAGAACATAATGTCCATAAAATTTTGAACTTAAAAACTGAATAAAGACTATATCCTAAAATTTTGATTCGAAAAATTAGGGGTGTATAAAATCGAATCGAAAATCGAACCAAATCATAAACCGAGAAAAAAAACCCGACTAGTGATTGGTTTGACTTGGTTTGGTATTGGAAAAAAAAACCCGACTATATTTGGGTTGGTTTGGTTTTAACTAAAAAAACCAACCCGAGACCAAACCAACCCGACATTATATATATAATTTTAAAATTTTATTTTATACATAAAAAAATTTACTTTGATATAATTTTTAAATGTTTCGTATACTTTTTCATAGTTTTTATCTTTTAATATATTATTATTTCAAGTTTGAACTTAGAATTCTAAATGGTTCAATAAAGATTATAGTCCACGGATATTGGTAATTATAATAAAGCTTAAATCAAAATTAAATTAATACTAAAGGAAAAAAAATAATCAATTCAACACTAAGAATGACAATAATATTGAATATTTGTTCTATGGTTTTACACTGGTTTATTCAAATACATAATCTAATTTTAATTTCCTTTAATATTTAGTCATGTAACTAATACTTATTAAACTTATTTTAGCATGATTTAGTACTTTTAAATTATGACCATTTTCATTATGACTTGTTAATTTGCAATATTTGTTTTACGCGATTTTATTATTATTATTTTTTGTTGGATATTTTAGTATCATTACTCATATAATATTTTGTGTTATTTTCTTAAGAAACACCTTAGATAGTTGTATTTTGGTAGGACTAAATAAATATTTGAAATACAAGTAAATTATATGTTTGTATGAATACTTTTCCGAAAAAAACCCGAAAAGATCCAAAGTTGAAAAACTCGAGTTTTATTAGTTTGATTTGGTTTATAGATTTAAAAATCCGACATAAATGGTTTGATTTGATATTTGAAAAATCCGAACCAACCTAGCCATGTACACCCTTACGAAAAACTATAAATATATTAGTCCTTACAAATATAATTCCAACTTGACCACAAAGAAAAACATGACTTATACCCCTCCCCCACTTCCCTACCTCATTACAGAAAAGAATTAAAAAAGATAATAAAATGGAAACTGACACATATATAATTTTCAAATTATAAAGTTAGTCTTATTGTGTTTATTATATTGTATATATTGTCTGTGGTGGCCTAGATCATGGGCATATAATAATTTTTCAATTTAGTTTTGTCATAAAAACTTGAAAATTTTATTATTTCTTTTTTGAAGGATCAAAGTAGGGTTGGCTCATTTTATAAGCAGACAGCTTAGCTGTGTTTTTAAAGATCTTGGACGACTAACAGTATATCTGCTGTGAAAAGGACAACCTTGAAGTTTTCTTCAAACGATTTGTCTCTCAAGGCAAATAACTTTTTTTTAGGGCATAAATTTGTATTTTTACATCATAATATTTTATAATACATGATTTCTATTTTTGAAGAAAATACGTCTCGTTAACCATAAATTTAATTGGTCAGAACAAAAATTAAGGACTAGTTTATTTAAAAATTAGGGGTGACAATTGAACTGGGTGAGTTAAATTTAGGCGGGTCATAATGAGTCAAGACAATAAGCGGGTCAAGATTCAAGCCAACTCAAATTTATTTGGGCCAAAATGAGTTTGGTTAAACGGGTTAAGTAACGGGTCATAACTCAACCCGTCCAATTTTTAGTAAGTTTTAATAGCTTTATTTGTTATTTTATTGACTTTTAGTATCTAATAGTTTTTTTTCTCTTTATTATAACTATATATAGCATGTAAAATCAAAAAATAGTTTTCTAAAAATATTTTGACAAGATTTTTCAAAAATATATTTGAGTTACATATTAACCTATTTTCAATGAGTTGAAATGGGTAGGATTGACATGAATTGAGTTAGCGATGGGTCAATAACCAACCCAAACTTAAATAGATTGGGTTGGATTAGACGAGTTGGATTTGATTTTGCCACCCCTATTTAAAATACAAAAATTAAAGACAAGTCCCTACTTACTCTTTCATTTTACTCTTTTGGATCTTCTCTCTTTCTCTTTTCTCTTTTCTAACTACTTCTTCCTTTTTCTTTTGGTAGAAATTGACAAATAATTATTTTTAAATTTATTAATTTAAAATTATTTATTGTTTAATCACTTTTTAATGGTTATTACTAAAAAACCCTCGGACACAAAATTGATTATGTCCATCGGTTTCGATAAATAATGATATACAGTCCATCGGCTTAATGTCGATACAAAAAAGCGACCCTATCCGTCAATTTTGGTCCTTAGTGTTGACCTAACTTTTACTAATGGGTGATATAAATTTGATCAACAAAATTCTAATCAAAATACAAAAAGATTTTGAGGAACATTTACAAGTTTAAATTTCATATATTGTTTCTAGATTTTGAATTGATAAGGATTTAAACTCCATGCATGAATCATTAATAGAGGTTGAAATTGTAATAAACATCTAGATAGTAAAAATTTGAACTTCATGAATCATTCCTGGAGGTCTTTCGTATATTAGCTCAAAGTAATTTTGTCTAAATTTGATTTCCACATTAAAAATGCCTACTTTTCTAAGTGCATAAATAATGGCTATACTTTGATCACTAACAAAAAAAAAGGCCATTCCACTTAACTTTTTTTTAAAAAAAATCGTTTTTCATAATTCGATCATGACATACATATTAAAGAAAAATAGGGGCACATTAATGAACCCATACCTTAGTTATTAGAAAAAAGAAATTGCATGCATATCCTCTTCAAAACTACTTCAAATATGTTGGTGTCTGAAGTTTCATATGACTGAAGTTCATGCAAAAATGATTGAACTTCAATTATATGTATATGAATTTCATATTAAAATGCATGAACTTCAACCATATGAATCTTCGTTTGAAGTAATACTTTAAAAAGACTAACTTCAAACACGGTATATCTAAATTTATTTTGACATAGATAAACATGCAAAAGTTTCTAATCCTAGAGCATAATTTCAATAGTGACACCAAAATTTGGTATGTGTGCACTTCCCCCGAAAAAAACAAGGAGACCAAATTGGGCCGACCAAATCAAGTTCTCTCCAACAATTTAGCAAAAAAGCCCATTTTCTGGAGGCCCATTACCCATTCATCAATAATTTCCCGCTCTTTTCTCAATCTGCAGAAAATTCTGGAGAAAAAGCTCACTGTTTCTACCCACCTGAAAAAATGGAAGTATAGTTGAAGCAGGGAGAGAAGGTAGTGATGACGACGAAGGTGTTTAACGGAGCAAATGTCTTCATGTCGCGTAATCTCGTCCCGCCGGAGCAATTCGACGCGCTTCACGACGCGCTCAAGCTCAACGGAGCTCAAGTCTTACTCTGTTGCGATCCTTCACGGAATGCTCCCACTGATTATCATGTCATTTCTTCTCCCCAGCATGTACGTATTATCCGCAGGATGTTAACTTTTATTTGCTAATTTCGTTATCACTAAAATTTTAGGGATTTTTAGTTTGAATTTTGTTGCTCCGTCTCCTAATCATGTGTGTGTGTCTTCATAAATTCCACTGGTTCTGTCATGATTTCGAAGTTTTATGTTTTCGCAGGAGAAGTTTGGGGATCTTCAAGCTAAGGGCTGCAACTTGATAGGTAATGTTGTTTCCACTCTACTTTACTTGCTTGCAATTGGTTTTTGGGGGTTACTATGACTATTGATTCAGATTGAAGATAATTTGGATGGTTTATTATGGGAATTTTGTTTAGTTTTTTCGTCCCAATTTGATCCTCTCATATTAATCTAGTTGATTTTTCCGTGTCTTCATTTCTGGCGAGCCCTAATTTTTGGTAGTGTGGTAGTTTGTTCCTTAAATATTGGGGTTTAAGTGGTAATCTTTTTATATGGTGACATCAGTGTGAACTAATTTCATGGTAATGAAGTAATTAGCTCTTGTTGTTTGTTAAATGTCCTGAATACTAAAGTTATCACAATTATAACTATCTTCCCCTTTCAGCATAACATAAACCTCAAATCAGAAGGTTCAAGAGGTGATTTTTTCCTCTTCTGTTTGATGTTTATTTTCTAAAATACACCATTGCTTGCTTAAATGCTACTATATATAGTTTTTTCCCGAAATACTCTTCGGGGTGGCCTAGTGGTTTGGGCTTGGGACTTCCATGTTGGAAGTCTCAAGTTCGGAACCCCTTGCCAGCGAAAGCAAGGGGTTTTCCTTCTGGGTCGAGCTCGTCGCACTGGGCTTGCTTGGTGCAGGTTATCTCTCTTGTGTGGTTTGCGAGCTATTGCATAGGAGTGACGGTTTAACCCTATGCGTACCCAAAGGGTAGCGGTTGTGGGTTTCCCTTGTCATCCAAAAAAATATAGAGTTTTTCCCCTATATTTAATTTATTGTTTTGTGTTTCTATTCCTGCTTCTTTAGTTGAGTAAATTTCTTAGGCTTCTCTAAGAACAGTATGAGAGGCAAATAAATGACGCTAACAACACTGCTTTTTGGGTAAAAATTTTGCATAGTAGTATAAAGCTGATTTTTTCGGGTAAAGTTTATGTTGAGTCATGATTTTACAAGTTCAAATCATATTCTGCTCTCTTATAGTGACTTCCTTATTCATGATCATGATTGAGACTCCTATTAAACAAGGTAGTTAACTTTGTAAGATAGATTTTTGCTAATCCAAGTGTATGAACAACAAAGTATTATTTACTTTGTAATATAGAATTTAGCTAAGATAAGTGTCAGAACTATTAAGGCATTTATTCCAGTCTGTTCTTCATCTAACATATAATTTTTACTAGATTGATTATAATTTTTGACCCATAGCAAAAATAAAATTACGAAAAAAGATGCCCAGTGCAGCCATCATCTAAATGCTTCCAAACATGTCAATGTCTCACATGCGGTACTCTGGAATTAACTTAAAAATAGAATTGATATTCGCTGCTTGTACTTTACATATGTTGAACTGAGGATGTCCTTTTTTATCCTGTCGAGAAAGTTTAACCAGTTAGTATTTACTTTTGGGTTAACAATATGGATACTGGTCTCATTTTTCTAATTCAAGTTTTATGCTGATATTGATATCCATTTTTGGTCACAAGGTCCTCAGTGCGTACTTTCCTGTGCCAAAGAACAGAGGCCACTACCCCAGCAGGGGTTTACTTGTTGCCTTGCAATGGATGGGGTCAAAATTCTGGCATCTGGTTTTGAGATGGATGAAAAGGTAAGCATCTCTATCTGAAATCCAAATGATTCTTCTTCTGTGGAATGTAAATGAATAAGGACGGAGACAATATCTTAAGGATAAACTAGCAATTATATATAGCATGTAAATCTCTCACCTGACTTGAAGTACAGGTTCCATTTACTTCCACTGAAAACATTTGCATACTCATAATTTATACATTAAGATTAATATTAGTTTCTATGTAGCTTTCATCTGTGATCCCTCTGGAAGATATATAAATACTTGTGCGAATACTGGGTTAACAGTGTTCGTGCTTTATTTGTGAGTGACACAGGGTTAACAGTGTTCGTGCTTTATTTGTGAGTAAGACTGGGCACCGGACCGGAACAAACCGGTACCGGACCGGAACGGGACGGTTTGACCGGGTTGTTGACCGGTACCGGGATGAACCGGACCGGAATTACCGGGATAGAGGCTCAGTTCCGTCCCGTCCCACTATATACCGGGATAGAACCGGGACGGACCGGAATGGACCGGGACGGACCGGAATGGACCGGAACGGAACGGAACGGGATAAACGGGATGGCACATATAGCTATTTCAAAAAATAATTATTTTTTTGAGTAATTTTAAATTACGAAAATTCCAATGTTTTTTTTATTTTTCTAAGTTATATTAGTTTATTGTATTTAAGTTTTAAAATTTATAATAATTTTACTTAAGTTTATTTTAAAGATTTTTTTTTTTAATTTTTACATATATAAGTTGTAAGTTAAGTTTAATAAAGTTTTTTTTTTAGTTTTTGAGCTTATGTAGTTATGTTATAAGTTTTAAAGATTTGAATCTTTTGAAGTTTATAAGTTATTAAGTTATACTTATAACTTGTAAGTTAAATAACTTAAGTTTATAATTTAAAAAAAAATAAATAAACAAAAAAGAAATACTAATAAAAGTAAATAATGACAAAAATATTATTTTTTATTTTAATTAAAAATGATTTACCGGGACCGGACCGGTACCGGACCGGACCGGAATGAACCGGGATGAACCGGTACCGGTATACCGGTACCAAATCATGGTACCGTTCCGTTCCGTGTACCGGTTCAATGTATCCCATCCCGTCCCGAATACTACCGGACCGGAACGGACCGGAATGGTACCGGAACGGACCGGAATGGTACCGGTACAACCCGTTCCGGTGCCCAGCCTTATTTGTGAGTGACATGGTGCAATTATTTATGTCCTCACTGAAACTTAAGAGCTGGTGTTTTTGCTTGCTTAATATACTGACATACACTTTGTTTCGCGCTATTCTCCTATATGACCATATCTTTGCATTGGTGCTTTTGTCTTTAAGCTAAAGGCTCACTGGATACTCCTGAAAATATCTTTTTAGTACTGAATTATAACAGGCGGGTTACCATAAATTTTCTGTATAGTCGTAGCACTGGTTTTAGCTGGAGCTCATTATTATCTATGATTTTCAGCCACTTGTAATTGTATATATTTGTAGGTTGAAATTGGAAAGTTGGTGATTGCAATGGGAGGAGTCCTGCAGACAAAAGCATCATTGGATGTGAGCTTTGTTATTGTGAAGAATGTTTTGGCTGCAAAGTATAAGGTCTTTATTGTTTGATTCTTCTTCTCCTCTTTTAATTGGAAGTTTCAACAAGTCCCCAGGGCCACATTGACCCCCTCCCCACAAAGGAAAAAAAGGAAGTCAAAATAATACTTAGTGGTATTGCTAACTATCACTCATTCCCTTTTCCGACTGCCTTTACTTTTTTCTCATGTGCAGTGGGCTTACAACATTCTAAAGAAACCAATTGTCACTATTAATTGGCTCCATCAGTGCTGGAAAGAACACCGTCTTGTTCCTCAGGAGTCATTCAAAATCCTTCCTTTTTCTGGGTTGACAATTTCTGTCACCAGAGTTCCTGCAGGTTCACAGCCTAGATCTCATAATAATTTGAACTCTTTGATAATGCGTCTTTCTCTGATGCACTTGTTTTTATATCTCAGATGAGAGAAAGGATATGGAAAAGATTATCTTGCAAAATGGCGGAAAATACTCTCCTGAGCTGACCAGAAAGTGCTCACATTTAATTTGTGATATATCCTTTTTGTAATCCTTCTGCAAAAGAAATTTGTATGTAGATATATCTACTTAGTATATTTTACCAAACTAAGGATCAGGATAGAAAACAACACAAAGAGAACCTTGCAATCTGCAGAAAGATAATGATAAGACATAGTTAAGACGGTGCGCGTGTATAGAAAAGTGCTTGTTACTTGTGCATGTATAGCTAAGCTCAGTAAGCTAATATATGAACTTCTAAATCTAAAGATGAAGAGAAGCCAATAAAACATACATGTGAGGTTGTACCCTAATAAGAGAACAAAATCTATGTATGTCAGGTTTTATTACTTAGCTTACAGTGAAATACAGACTCTCATGTAAAAGTGCTCATGGTAGTGTCATTTTGGGTCTAAGAAATGTCAGACATAGGAAGGCAGAGCAAATGTAGTGTCAATGTCACACCGCATCAGCTTTATCTCAGATTTTGTGACAATTAGGAAGTTGCTCTAGCCTCTTGGCGAGATGTTGTAGTCCTATGATCCAACTTCTCTCTGAAATATGTCCCTTGTCCCTCTCTCTGTAATATGCTTAAGTCTGAATTGTTCAAGCTCATCAGTCAAAGGTTAACTTTCAGTTTTACACTATGTTGCTTCCTCTTGTCATGTACATCTGTATGATTTTATGCACTTAGAAGTCACACATTCTTTGACCATTTGGTATTTGCTCAAGTATTATCATAGTTCGTTCCTTGACTGTTAATAAGTTCCAGAAGGTGACAAATTCAAGGTTGCCAAAAGATGGGGTTGCATACACACTGTTACCAAAAGGTGGTTTGAACAATCTGTTGCAAGACGAGGTAATTTTTTCAGGGGGGGAGGCTGCATTTTCCAGATCCATCTGAAGTTTAAATTTTTGTGGTGCAGCTTCTAACCTTTTTCCATCTTTTTTGGGAGAATAGCATGTCTTAATGAGGAGTCGTATCCTGTTCAGGCTGGTTCAAATACTTTGAGCACCGTTAGAATGACAAATCAGCATAGTCTGGAAAAGGGCATCAGAAACCTACAAGGGTTGTCCTCCTTGGCTACGGCATCGAATGCAGAACCTGTTTTCTGCAGTCGAGTGGCTGATTCAGATCTGGAAGCTACCCTCTCGCAAAATATGTCTGCTACATCTTCATATGTTCCAGTGTTTACAAAGGAGCCAGAGAACTCACCTGCGGAGTACCCAAAGAGTGATTACAGTGCTCCTGTCTCTACAAAGGGCGAGAAAAGTGGAGCATCTACAGAGCAGGAAAATAATGGTTGTGATGGTGTTGTTGCCGATGACTCTGAAACAGATGACAATGATCTTTATTTGGCAGATTGCAGAATCCTAATCGTTGGTTTTAATGCATCTGAAATGCGAAAACTTGTCAACCTAGTCCGAAAAGGTGGTGGTTCTCGTTACATGTCTTTCAGTGAAAAGTTGACACACATAATAGCTGGAAATCCATCAGAGAAGTAAGTTTTACTATGTTTATGTGAGAAATATATTATTGAATTGTGTATCTAAATAGTTACATTGAGACCCTATTTATAGACACTACATTGGAGTCCTTTTCCAACTAGGATTCCTATTCTTATTCCTATTCCTATTCCTATTCTAAGTAGGAAATACTTATTTCTATTCTAGCACTCCCCCTCAAGCTGGTGCATACAAATCATATGTACCTAGCTTGTTACAGATGTAATTAATACGAGGACATGTGAGGGACTTGGTGAAGATATCTGCAAGTTGATCATTTGACTTCACAAATTTCGTAACAATATCTCCCGAGAGTATCTTTTCTCTGACAAAGTGACAGTCAATCTCAATGTGCTTAGTCCTTTCATGAAACACTGGATTTGATGCGATATGAAGAGCCGCTTGATTATCACACACAAGTTCCATCTGATCAATTTTGCCAAATTTTAGTTCTCCCAGCAACTGTTTGATCCAAACTAGCTCACAAGTTGCTGTCGCCATTGCTCGATATTCTGATTTTGCACTAGATCGAGCAACCACATTCTGTTTC
This sequence comes from Solanum verrucosum, assembly GCF_900185275.1. Classification (NCBI taxonomy): domain Eukaryota; kingdom Viridiplantae; phylum Streptophyta; class Magnoliopsida; order Solanales; family Solanaceae; genus Solanum; species Solanum verrucosum. The sequence goes on from NW_026020568.1 coordinate 1,556,852, forward strand.
TTACTTTTCCACGACACCAAATTACCTCCTACTAAAACACAATATCCGGATGTCGAACGTCTGTCAGAGGATAATCCTGCCTAATCAGCGTCTGTGTATCCAATGATATGCTCATGGCCTTGATCTTCAAAGAGTAGTCCTTTACCGGGAGCTAACTTTATATATCGCAGAATACGAACAACTGCTTCCCAATGACTATCACAAGGGGAAGTCATAAACTGACTTAACACTCACAAGAAAAAAGATGTCAGGTCTAGTAACTGTGAGATAATTCAACTTTCCAACAAGCCGTCTATACCTTTCAGGATTACTAAGTGGCTCTCCCTGTCTTGGAAGGAGTTTAACATTCGAATCCATAGAAGTGTCAATAGGTCTACATCCCATCATTCCTGTCTTCTCAAGAATGTCTAAGGCATACTTGCATTGAGAAATAACAATACCTATTCTAGACTGAGCAACCTCAATACCTAGAAAATACTTCAATCTGCCAAGGTTATAGTCTGAAAGTGCTTAAAGAGATGTTGCTTCAAATCGGTGATACCATCTTGATCATTACCGGTGATAACAATATCATCAACGTAAACAATCAAATAGATACATCGACTTGGTGCAGAATGCCGATAAAACACAGAGTGATCAGCTCCACTACGAGTCATGCCAAACTCTTGAATTACTGTGCTGAACTTCCCAAACCAAGCTCGAGGAGACTGTTTCAGACCATAGAGTGACCTACGCAATCGACATACAAGGCTACTAGACTCCCCTCAGCAACAAAACCAGGTGGTTGCTCCATATAGACTTCTTCCTCAAGATCACCATGCAGAAAAACATTCTTAATGTCCAACTGATGAAGAGGCCAATGACGAACGACAGCCATAGATAGAAAAAGACGAACATATGCTACATGAGCGAAAGTGTCACTATAATCTAGCCCAAATAACTGAGTATACCCTTTGGCAACAAGGCGAGCCTTAAGTCGATCAACCTAACCGTCTGGACCAATTTTGACTACATAAACCCAACGACAACCAACAATAGATTTACCTTCAAGAATGGAGACAAGCTCCCAAGTACCAATCTTATGTAAAGCAGACATCTCATCAACCATAGCCTTCCTCCATCCAGAATGAGAAAGTGCTTCACCTGTAGTCTTAGGAATGGAAATAGAGGACAAAGATGACACAAATACGTAATGGGGTGATGATAGACGATGATAACTTAAGAAGGTATAATGTGGGTTAGTATTTCGAGTGGATCGTATACCTTTTTGAAGTGCAAACGGTTGGCTAGGAGGAGGCAAGACCGCAGTAGGAGCAGGGTCCGGCACATGACATGAATCATCTTGGACTAGGGTTGGACGTGGACGGTGATGATAAGTTAGTAGTGGTGGCACTACAACTGGAGATGTAGAAGTAACCGTAGATTCCTCAAAGGTTGGCACAGGTAAAACCTGAGGTATGGGTATGACCATAGATACATCAGGATGATCAAAAGATGTATAGTAAGGCTGAGACTAAAAAAATGTAACATCAGCGGACATAAGGTATCGATGAAGATCATGTGAATAACAACGATACCCTTTTTGGACTCGAGAGTAACCAAGAAAAACACATTTGAGGGCACGAGGAGCTAATTTATCTTTTCCTGGGGCAAAGTTATGAACAAAGCATGTGCTCCCAAAGACACGAGGGGGGATAGGATAGAGATGTGACTGAGGAAACAGTATGGAATGTGGAACCTGATTCTGAATAGAAGAAGAGGGCATTCTATTTATCAAATAACAAGACGTAAGAACTGCATCTCCCCAAAAACGCAACGGAACATTGGATTCAAGGAGAAGAGTACGAGCAGTCTCAATAAGATGCCAATTTTTTCTTTCAGCTACATCGTTTTGTTAAGGGGTGTATGTACAAGTAGTCTGGTGAATAATGCCTTGGTGAGTCATAAACTCCTGAAATTGGGAGGATAAGTATTCTAAGGCATTATCACTACGAAAAGTACGAATAGAAACACCAAACTGATTTTGTATTTCAGGAAAGAAACTTTTGAAAATAGAAAATAACTTAGAACGATCTTTCATTAAGAAAACCCAAGTACATTTTGAATAATCATCAATGAAACTAACAAAATAACGAAATCCTAAGGTGGAACTGACTCTACTAGGACCCCAAATATCAGAATGAACTAATGAAAAAATAGACTCTGAATGACCCTCAGTACTACGAGAAAACGTAGCATGAGTGTGTTTCCCAAGTTGACACGACTCACAATCTAATGTGGATAAACTAGACAAACTAGGAACCATCTTTTGCAGTTTGGATAGACTCGGATGTCCCAAACGATTGTGAATTAGATCTGGGGAATCTGTAACGGAGCATGCTGTTAAGGAATTTTAAGAGGTAAGATAGTAAAGGCCTTGTGATTCATGTCCTGGTTCAATCATTTGTCTCGTACTGCGGTCTTGCATGAGAAAAAAATCATCGAAAAAAGTTATGCTACAATGTAGGGCTTTCGTCAAACGACTAACAAATGCTAGATTAAAAGGAGAACCAGGGACATAAAGAACAGAGTCTAGGGTGACAGAAGATAGGGGTTTAGCTTTTGCACCCCCTTTTGGTTTTGTTTGGATCCCATTGGCTAAAGTAATAGCTGGAAGAGATTGTGAATAAATAATATCGGATAAAAGTGATTTATTACCAGAGATATGATCAAAATCCCTAGAGTCCATGACCCACGAGTACTAGATTGCAACACACAAGCAAAAGAATTACCCGCAACAGACACATCAGGTTGTGCAACCGAAACTACTCGTGGAGGCGTTTGCTTATTTGCATGATACTGAAGGAACTCATCATATTCTGTCTGAGCAATATGAGCATTATTGGATGGTTGATTAGGTTGAGCACCATATGCTACTGGTGGAGATGTCTGTTTACTTGTGCGATTTCGAAGGAACTCATTATATTCCTTTAGAACAATAGGATCATAACTGGGTGGTGGACCATGCAAAATATAACATGTCACGAGTGTGTCTAGGCTTATGACAATGACTACACTTGGATCGAGGTTTCCCAAAACGCCCTCCCCCTCGCCGATTCTCCATAGACTGATATGTACGCTTTTCAAAGGTTTGAGATGCGAGAATAGATGAGTCAACAGTGGGTGATGAAACTACTTTTGTGACTGGGAGGTGCCGCAAGACGAAGGAGACGAGAGAATAATTCATCGGTTGTAGGAACTGTAGGGCTAGCTAAAATCTGATCACGTACAGAATCATGATCGGGATGAAGTCCAGCAAGAGTAAGAACTAGAAACAATGTTTGTCTGTGTTCTTGTTGTTTTTCCACATTCGTAGTAATTGGCAACAACGTGTCAAATTCCTCCATGACTGTCTGTACCTGTCCCAAATAAGTAGACATATCGGATTCTTGTTTCTTTAAGTTGGTCAATCGAGATATGTCACTAGTGTAGAAAGCACGAGCCTTTTCCCAAATTATATAACACGTCTGGAATGACTGCCTGTACCTGTCCCAAGTAAGTAGACATATCGGATTATTGTTTCTTTAAGTTGGTCAATCGAGATATCACATCATAGAATCGAGATATGTCATTGGTGTATAAAGCACGAGCCTTTTCCCAAATTGTATAACACGTCTGGAATGGGCAAAACAAGGGAATCAACTTGGAATCAATAGAATGCCATAGGAGACTACATAATTGAGCATTTACTTTCTCCCATTGTGCTTTGGCATTTGCATCTTCCTCACTAGTCTTTGCCTTTACATCTTCCACATAAGTCTTGTTCGTTAAGTGATCTTGGACACCTTGACCCTTGCACCACAGCTCAACCGAGGAAGCCCAAGATAAATAGTTTGAACTTCCCAAAATAAGTTCTGAAGTGATTATAGGGCTAGAACTTCCAATCCCCATATTTTTAGAACCAAAAAGCATTACACCCAAAAGACATTATGCTAAATTTGTCTTGGAAACAACAAAAAAACTTGATTATTTCAAATCTCGAAGAAAAGTCGCCGGACCCAGCCTGGAAATAGCCGGAACCCTAATTTCGGCGATCGGATCTGGTCAAAAACAGTATGGGCCTGGTCGGAATGGCTGGACGACCTCAACTGTCAAAAAATTACTCGAAAAATATGATAAAAAAGCCCTCACGCGCCGGCGCGTGAGCCAGATCTTGCCAGAAACTACCACCTCTGATCGGCGCGTGAGAGCGCATGGGGTGATGTTTTCCGGTGGTTCTGGCTGGGGTTTGTCGCGGGAGCTTCCGAGCCTCGTGATGGTGTTGGTTTTCGCACAACATCCACAGAAAGAAAAAAGAATAACAAAATCAAACCCAACAGTCACCGGGAATTGACATAGACATACGGTGATTTGTTTGTTCTCACCAATGCTCTGATACCATGTGAGAAATATATTATTGAATTGTGTATCTAAATAGTTACATTGAGACCCTATTTATAGACACTACATTGGAATCCTTTTCCAACTAGGATTCCTATTTTTATTCCTATTCCTATTCTAAGTAGGAAATACTTATTTCTATTCTAACAACAATCGTTTTATGAATGTACACCTTAAATACTTTCTTAAAGTGGTGAATAGATGGATGGCCAGTGGACCATGTAATGCATGGAAATGTTTTAGCAAATGATCTTAATATGTGATTAGAACCTCGGGCCCTAAGATAGATTGATTTGAACATTATGCAGCTTGTGTTTCAGTATTTAGCTTTGAATACTTTTTCATTGACTTTGATGATTATAACTATTAACAAGAGGGGCTTCTATTTAGAAGCCTCGGAGTTATGCACAATACGATAGGTAACCATTCTTTATGCATAACCAGGAAGTAATTATAATAATCAAATTCAAATATCCTAGGTAACCTATAAAATATTCGATAATATTTTCCTTACAAGTTCAATGAATCTAGGCGTGTTTGAATCCAGAAGCATATTCTCTAACATACAACACACTCCCTCTAACTTAAAGCGGGAATATGAACTTGAGTGCATTTATATTGAGAACATAACAATTTGCTGCTGGAATCTCTGTGGAAAAACTGCTGGCAGAACAATGGGAAGAAGGATGCACATTGTCACTTGAATGGTAGCTCTAAAGAGAGGAAAAACTTTTGATTGTTTGAAGAAAAAAGGAGTGGAACCTGTTATGGGAAGAAGAGAGGTGTGGCTTTGATAGCTAGAGATGAGAGTAGAGCATTAGTCTCTGAAAGAAGAGAGGCAGCATCGGTTGCTGCAGAAGAGGGCACTGATCCAAAGAAGTGAGTGACGTTGATTGCCTTGTTGACTTATTTGATTAAAAATATACAAGAGGGGCATCTTATATAGGAGCACTAAGCTACGTATTATATGGTAGGTAATCTGTCTCTATGACTAATAGGGAAGTAATTTTTTTGTAATTAATATTGAATATCCTAGCGTATCTATAGAATATTCTGGGGAGAAGATTCCTTCAGAAGGATAAGTGGATTGAAAATGAGCCTGTGAAGGACTTGTTTCCAGATTTGGTTTTACTGGCAGCAAATAGTTGAGCTTCTTTGGCAGGAAACAGAGAGAATTTTACTTTGAACGTCAACTTCAGAAGGAATCTCAATGTCTGGGAGGTCAACAGGGCTTCTGCTTTTTCCATCATATAAGCACATTTCAGCATCTGACCAACTCGGAAGCTAGCATAAGATGGCTGCCCAACAACAAAGATTTGTTCAGTGTCCTCTTGCTACAGAGATCTCACAAGAGAAGTGAACCTACAAACGCCTTGGAAGAAAATCTGAAATAGTAAGGCTTCTCTAAAGGTAGTCTGTTTCACTTGGATCATGAGCAAAGAAGCTTGTCTTGCACACGTGAATTCACTAAAGAGGGGGCTGGTCCTATGCAGTAAATGCTTCCTATGTGGGAAAGAGCCTGAGCATTTGCCACTTGTTTTTGCTCTGCCAAATTACATCCCAACTGTGGCTGTTCTTTATGAATGTTATTGGTTTGCATCAACAACTGAGTTGTGAAACAGAATTGGACTTGGAAAGAACAAGCATAGGTGGGTGGAACACCATACTGGCATGCATTTGGTGGACTATTTGGATATAAAGGAATACGAGATGTTTTGATGACTTTGCTGATTCTATCATTAAGATAAGTTCTAAATGTGTAGTTTTGTTTTGCTCATGGTGTAGATTGGAACATGTAAATGATATTGATTCAGACTTACAGATGCTTGATGCCCTCGAGGATTAGAAGTTTAGATTAGAAAGGACATGCTTTTGCTTCTGTAAATAGTGTACAGCTTTTAAAACACATCCTTTCTGCTTTTTTCTCTAAAATTACCTACCTTTTCAAAAGGACATTCTTTAACATTTTCCGTACAACTTCAATGAATCTAGGCATGTTTGAACCCAAACACATATTCTCTAACTTTCAACAGAATCATACTCTTCATGGCACTTAGCTATAACTGTATCAAATTTCTATCCGAGTGCTCTTATCTGACCAAACTAAGTTTTTTTTTTTTTTTACTATGCAACTAAATAGAAGGAAAATTTGTTGTTCCATTCAGATCTACTGCTGACTTTTGACCTCCTGATCATTGGCTTTGAACCTTAGACAAGTAAACAGGTTTACCTGACATTATACCTTATAGAAAGTAGATCACTTCATCAAAAAAAAAAAAAGAGTAGATCACATACATTAAGGGATTGACTGAAAAATAAAAAAAGAAAGTCTAGTGTGTATAATGATGTTAATCATTGGATGCCTTGTACTTCTATTTGTTTTGATATAAGGGCCTTATCACCTAAGATAAATTGTATGTGTATAAACTTACCAATTTTCAAAAAAAGATAATTTGTGTGTGCATCTTATGAATATCCACGGCAGATATATTTATCATTCTGTGTGCAACTCCTTGCAAGTATATTCTGTTGTAACTGTTGCACAACTTTACTCTCATTTATTGATGAAAAATTATAATCTTGTAGTGAGATCAAAGAATTAAGAAACCTTGCGGCTTTGGGTGTCATTCATGTGGTAAAATCAGGATGGCTGGAGGATTGTGATCGTGAGAATAAAGAAGTTCCTGTTCTAAGGAAGCATATTGCTTATGATTTACTTCTTCCGAAAGGTCTGATAACCATTTCAATTTTTCAGTTTATGAGATATTTTACATTGTACTAGTTGCAAGAAGCTATTTGTACAACACTAATGCCCTACTTTCATCTAATACCTTATTTTAAGAAAAAGACATACGCTCATCTAAATGTTACAGGCTGTACCTTCTTCACAAACTTATTTCCCACTTTCTGTATTTTGGATTCTAGATCCTATTCACTGTAGTAACGGAGCTGCAATCACGACGACTATGAAAAGACAAGGAAAATCCTATCTGCATCCTATGTCTTCTGATGAACAAGCATGGAGAAGCAGGGATTCTAGATGTGCAATGCCATCATACGAAAACAAAGAACTAGAAAATATGAATGACGTTAGAACTTCTTTGGGAGAGAACGGGGTTCAACATCAGCCCTATGCTTCTAATGGTAAAGAAGAGCTCAAGATACCGAATGAATCCAGTTGTGCTGTTGATGGTAGAAAGCCATCTAGCGTGTTCGAGGGAAGGCAGTTTTGCTTTTCAGCTTCATTTCCTGCTGATCGGGTGGGTTTTCTCAGATTTACATAGTGTAGCTGAGTTTTCTGTAGCTTATATGTTTTCTCTTCCTGTTTCACATAGAGAACATATCTATGGATCCACCCAAGTTACCCTTGATTTTCTGATTTCTCAAAATTATTAGCTAGATTTGTGGATGTCACTATGCAGGAGCACAAACTGCAAGCTCATTTGAAGTTCATTCCCTAAAACAAGTGATTCACTTTATTTGGTATTTTGTTAAGGCCTTGAAGAAAATGAGAGCAAATGGTTCCTTGTGTTCTTCATCTAAAATTCTAAAGATTATCTGAAGGAAAGGCTAGTTAGTAAGGACCGAAAATTACAATTCCATATAGGCTATTAAAGTCTAAAGATTGTCTGGGAGCTTGACACCGTTGGTCCTTTATATTATAGTAGTAAGAAACACAATCTTCTGGATGTCGATGTATTTAGAAGTGTCTTTTAGCTTGTAACTTGTATAAAAACAATGAACAGGCCTCGTGGAATTTGCCACCTTTACCTCCCTAATTTAGCTCTTCTAGTTTATTTTGGTTCTCATATAAGGAGTAGAATTCCTACTTTGTCCAGCAGTGCTTATTCTGTATATTGTTGAATGGTTCATCCTCTAGAAATGTATAGATTTATCGCCATTTGACTTGTACAGCGTCTAGGTTTCTCCTTTAACCTTCTCATCATCTTTCCAGCTCCTATTATATGTTATAAGTTATGTACTAATTTGATATTAATGTTTTCATAATCTGTCCAGAGAGCTGAAATTGTTGAGTGGGTTAATCAAGGGGGAGGAGTGGTGGTCAAAGATCAGAATGATACAAATGTGCATTTCACTGTCGAGTGTCATGGTATGTTGCGTTCCGAGAAAGCTGGTGCTGCGACTACTTTTGTATCAAGTCACTGGATTAAGTCTTGTCTGGAGGTACTTGAATGTGTGCCCCTCAAGCTCTTTTTTTGATCCCTTCTTTTATTTTCCTAATGTTTTTATAAGCTTCTGCAGAATTTAATACTAGTTAATTTGTAAGAAAGAAAAAAAAAAGCTTCTGCAGTTTAGTATTATTCAAGACCGGAAAAGGTATGACTTGACGATCTGCAAAATAAATTATTATCTAACTAAGAAAGCTTAAATGGGTTTGGAATTCAGAATAGGTTCAAGATCATGGATTTAGATTTGCCCAAGCATTCTGTTCAATTTGTTAAACCTCTTATGCTCCACTTAAATGTACTAGTTATTAACCTTGGACAATAATTTATGTGCATGTATCTTTTGAATTCCTACAAGCCTATTTTCTATATTCCTATGAGAATGGAGCTTATTAGGATGCGCCTGTTTGAAGCCCAATTCATGGCTATGTAGGGTAAATTGGTATATTCCTTTAGTAATTCAAAAATCAATCCAACTAATGATCTAGTTATTTTGATCCTACCCTATTCAATGTGTTCAACCCTGTACTCTTTTTTTCAATTTCACTATATTATTTGCAGTCAATTGCGATAGGTGAAGAGGAGAGGTAGAGGTAGGTTGAAGAAGTATTGGAAAGAGGTGATTAGACAAGACATGATGCAACTTCAACTTACCAAAGACGTGACCTTAGATAGGGGGTTTGGAGGTTGCGTATTAGGGTAGAAGATTATTAGGTAGTTAAGCATTGTCTTTCTTATTGACAGGATTAGGCTTGGTGGTTGTCTAAAACTTTGTCTATGTCGTAGTATTAGCTTTATTCATGAAGTTAGCTTTTGTTATTTGTCACCATATGCATCTTTAGGTGACCACGCCATTTTGTTGATGTTAGTGTTCCTTGCTTGTATGCTATGCACTTGCTTTCCTATTAGTTGTCATGTTTTATTCATTGTTATTTTTCCTTTTCATTACTACTTTGATTTGCTTCGCTTGAGCCGAGGGTCTTTCGGGAACAAGCTCTCTACCTCCACGGGTCAAGGGTAAGGTCTGCATACACTCTACCCTCCCTCACAAGACCTCATTTTGTGGAATTTCACTGGGTATGTTGTTGTAATTGCAATGGGTGGCCACTCAATTACACAAATTAAGCACAAGATTGAATAAAATAATACAAGACCCATCTAATGTAAATCAAGGAAAATTCAGTTACATCTTTAATCCATCCTTGCTTTCATTAAATTCCTATTATTATACAACTTGGCGCATGGAATAGCACAGGAACAACATAATACATATGTATTACAAATCTAAGAGAAGTAGGAAGATGTTAAGGTTGATTCCTTTAAATCAGCAATCATCCTGCTCCTTGTGTTTTTCTTGGCTCAGGAAACGTCATTCCAAGCTCCTAAATCGGCCCGCTTTTAATCTTTCCATAAACCCTTTTAAATTAGAAGAAATGACGAAATTGCAGAATTCACGCTCATCTTGAGTTATGTGATTGTAGTAAGCTTATGAACGATTTCCGCTAGAAAATATATGGATATGCTCATCTAAAATTTCAAGTCGCTAATAGAGAAAATATTCTTGAATTCACACGAAATATGTGTTTTGCTTTGCAAGTATTTTAATGCAAAAATGACGATTTAACTATATATATATATATATAACCTTTCGGGGTGGCCCAGTGGTTTGGGCTTGGGACTTCCATGTTGGAGGTCTCAAGTTCGAAACCCCTTGCAAGCGAAAGCAAGGGGTTTGCCTTCTGGGTCGAGCTCGTCGCACCGGGCTTGCCTAGTGCGGGTTAGCTCTCCTATGTGGTTTGCAAGCTATTGCATAGGAGTGGGGGTTTTACCCTGTGCGCACCCAAAGGGTAGCGGCTGCGGGTTTCCCTTGTCATAAAAAAAAATAAAAAAATAATAATATATATATATAAAATTGTCGAATTGGTTTAACTTCATTTTCATTTTTTTCATGTCTTTTTGATGATCTTGTCTTTTATCTTTTTCGAAGTCTATTAGTCCTTTAGATACATACTCCCCTGAACCTGAGTGAGGGGAGTTGAAGGGTTGATTGGTTCTTTTCGGTAGACTCATTTTCTGTTATCTTGAGATGCTAAGCTATATCTGCTCATCTAAGGTGGCAGTCATTAATACACACACTGTAGTGTCTCCTCTTCTTTTCTACTCACTGAATTCTAGTATAATACAAATTGAGGCTAATGAAAACTGAATATTGTTTCTATGAAGGATGGATGCTTGCTGGATGTTGGTAATCACATCCTCTATTCTCCACTTCCATGCCGAGTTCCTTTCCCTGCATTTAAGAGTTTTCGCTTATGTGTTTCACAGTATGATGAGAAAGAAAGACAGCTGCTAAGAAATTTGTGTTTTACTATTGGAGCCAAATTTGTTGAGAAATTAACTAAAAAGGTCACACATTTGTTGTGTAAATTTACCGATGGCCCGAAATATGAGGCTGCATGTAAGTGGGGAATACAACCAGTCACTTGTGAGTGGATTTATGAGTGTATCAATCAGGTTAGTGCAGTCCTTTTGTACTCCTTTCTTCTTCTCCTTTATTTATAGCTTCATGATAGCTTCTTGTTATGGTTGTTCTGGAGCAGAACAAAATTGTTTCTGCAGATCCATTTTATCCTAAAGAGGTCACCTCTGAAGATCGAGATGCTGGGGCATGCACGGTGAGCCAGTTCCCCACACAAGCTTTTGGGATGATATCTGGTGATACCGCGTCCCAGCCTCAAACCCAGCCGCCCCAAGAACTTGTAAATGTGAGAACTGAAGCTTTTGCTGGTAGAAGTACTGCAAAGGAAGAAAAGAAGTATTCAAGCAGATGGAATAAGAAGGCTAGGCTCTTGGTGGTTGAAGAACCCAAATGTTCATTGCCCTGCTCACCAAAAGAAAGTAATGCATTCTGTGGGGCAAGTCCCCCAGAAAAGAACCTGACAGGAAGTACTAATGAAGGTTCTTCTGCAGTTCCTGATGTAGCTGCTGCTATAGAGGACTTATTGGAGCAAACAAGCAAGGTAATTTATGAGAAACAAAGTATCTTTATTTTTTTTGTCTTGGGGAAAGTCTGGCTCTTGATTTGTTTATAATTTTTTCAATGGCTTCTGACATTAGATCCATGATCAAAAGTCTCCATTGAGAAGCGAGTGTGATAAAGAAGTATCCTTTAACCAAGTGCTTTCTTCTTTTGTTCTTTCAACTTTACTCTTGACATATGCAACGTTTGAGCCCTTTGACTCTGAAGCAGCTTTTTACATCTGGTTGTAACAATCTTGCTCAAGCTCATGGAGATCATCATGCTACGCTTGGATTGTCTAACCACTGGACAAACAGGTGACCAATTTTCCATGCTTTTAGTCAAGTTTGGTGCTGTCTCATATCTTTGCTCTTCACTCTCTCATCTTACTGCTGCTGCAGTTGGCACCCATGACCCTTCACCTTTTGCTCTTCACCTAAGAGTTTGACAAATTATGACTAGAAATAAGTTTCACTCTGATAGTTGCATAGAAATGTCCACATTCTTAATGTAATGTATTGGTAAGTTGATAGCTAATACCTCCACCAACTAATGCATTTTCGTTCTCTTAATATGGTTGTCTATTTAGAAATAGTTACAGTTCGAGACTGAAATACCTTGGTTAATAGAGCTATTACCTGCCAGGATTCCAAATACATTTACGTTGAGCAATAGGGGCATCCCATCTATTGATTTCTAAGCCATGGTTGTGTACATTGCCTTACATTGTAAAACATTATAAGTTCAATTTGGGAACCCCGTGAAGTGTATGTTGGTCTACATTATACAACGTAAGTCCTATTTCAGGAACACTATACGCAGCCACTCCAAACAATCTGGTGTTGGGGTTTACAAACTATATTTTTTGCATCAAAAGAAAATGAAGCAAAAATCCTGACCAGCAGGCTGCAACAATTAGGCACTGGGCTATATGAAGTGGAATCATCAGTGTAGGAAGTGAAGCTTGTTGGTAAACAGTTAGATATTTTTCCATACACAAAAGACATCCTATCCAACAGTTCATAGATTTCTGACAAACCCTTTCTAGTGCTCTGCCTTTGGTTTCAAATGTGCTGGTTTGGTGTAGATTTTCTTGTATTTGTGCAGCCATGTATCCATTTTTGATTGAGAGCTCAGTGTTAATAGTTTTTCCCTTCAGGTTTGAGAAAGAGGATGAAACCCACAGTCATTCAGGAGATGCAACTGCAAATGTGTACGATCACTTTAGTGAAACACAGACGGACTCTCAGGTTCGAGATTGTTTTTATTCATATCAAATTCTTACAGATGCTCCTCATCTGAACTCATTTCAACTGAAATTTTATTCTCTTTTAGACATTGGCTGCTCTCGATCTGTGTTTGAGTTTCATATATTGTTCACTCTTTTTCTTACTACTATTGTTCTGATGTCTTCATATTTACATAATGTCACAATTGTAGCTATGTATTCTTCATTGCAGGTTGTTGGATATGCAGAAGATTTGTCTGGAAGACAAATGATTATTGATAGAGTACGAACAAGGAGTTCTGGATTGACTTGACCTGGGATTTTAGCGTCTTTGCAGGGTAGATCACTTTCAAATCTTGGTTATTAGTTGATGGTGTTTCTGAGCTCTTCTTGCCACAGAAGTACAATAGAATCCAATTCAGACAGGGGTGACTAGTGACTCAAAGCCGAAGCAGTGGTAGCCAATCTTCTCTATGCCAAGATTCGATCACCAAAACGAAAAAAAAAACATTTCTTTCCCACACCATGATGGCTCTTAACATCCCTGCCCTTAGAGTGCTGCTTCACGAGTGCATTAAGTGAAACATCCCTTTATATACGTTGGGATTTTTCTTAACGTGTGTATTTTATGTACAAAATCTGCAATATGGAAATGTAATTAGGTCAAGTAATGGTTTAAAACTTTTCCTTTTAAAATAGTTGTCTATTTGTACTCATTTGTAAACAACCAATTAGGGAGGTATTCGTATCTCAAAGTTCATACATCATTCACATGAAGAGCAAGCTCTTTGCTAATTGATGAGACGGCGACATATTATAAACTTGTCTGCAAACCAAATGGCTCATATTAACTGTGTATCTAAGAGTAGCCTTCAATCCAAAAGTTGGTGCGTTTTGATTGTCCAAGAGACAAATGTATAACGTATTCTTTTCGATTGTCCCCACTTTCAATAAAGAAAATCTAGGTACATCTTGCTTGAATGGTAGTGATAAGAACAAGACAAATGGAGGAGCAAGAAATTATTACAAAAGAATGTGAATCCATGAGCTTTATCCGTTATTAACTAGAGATCCTAAGTTTGAAGAAATGTTAGTAGAAAATACTTTTTCGATTCCTTTAGTAGGTCTTACATAACAAAAAAAAGAATTAATGGAGCAATTACCTTTCACATTCACATAACGAAGGATTATATTTTCATTTACAAAAGTGGGAGAGGGGAGGGACGGGACAGGAGTTATGCACTTTCCTTTGGTCGGTGGAGGCATGGAGGGGAAAAGTAAAATGCTTTTCAATATTTTTGATGTGAGACATAAATTTATTAAAATTATAATAAATAGAACATACAACAAGTTCTACCCTAAAAACCTTAAAGATTAAACTCATATCCTCATAGAATTAAAATCCTAAATCCGCCTTTGCAAATAGCAGTTCTAGAAGTTTACAAACAAAGCAATATCAAGTTATGGTGCATGGATGAAATGAACAGTATGCTGAATCTTGACGAATCCTCTACCATAGACTAACTGCAATAACCGACCCTCCAAAAAAGTAAATAATTTTTAAAAAAAGTATGTAACACTTTATTCTTCACAAGGAGCCTTCAAGTGAGGAATTAATTGATATTTCACTATCTAGTTGTCTAAATCTTTCTTATTGTTAATACTAGTATATTAAGCTAACGTATCTTTGGAGCGTACCATATTAGTGGTCCTCCCTACCCAAATTAATGCCTTTTATTTCTCTTACTGATATTATTTGAATGACCTGATACTATAAAAAAATATTTATGCATTCAATAATTATACAATATCTTCACATACATGATTATTACTCTAAATGATAATGAATTAATTTTATATGTTCACATTTATGTGTTATTCAATTAACCATAATAGGTTAATAATTTCTTCATCCAAAATCAAGCCGTTAAGACTCGAGACTTGGTTACCTTAATGTATGGGGCAAAAGGGTTACCAAAATTGGACTACTCATTCCTTTGTTGGAATCCTACCAAATAATTGAGGTGGCTTCATGTTTGGTCCAAAAAGTTGAGAACAGGCTGTTTGGGGACCCAATGAGAAACTTGTTTTCATCAACTTCTAATTTTGTTTTAGTCCAAGTAGCCGTTGCACCACCCTAGCCTCCTTAATTACTACTTCATTCGTCCGTTCATCTTTACTTGTCCACTATACTATTTTGAAATGTTTAATACTACTTGTCTAATTTACAAAATCAATGAATAGTTTATCATTTTATGTTTATTTTATCCTTATTATTAAAAACTATTCATTTTTCAATGTTTAGGTAACTTATACTTAATTTAATAAAGGTAATTTGGTAAAATTACCCTTATCATTTACTGTTTCTTAATTCCTGCGTCAAGTCAATAGTGAACAACTATTAGTATTTAGTATTAGACAGAGAAAGTACTTCCTCTTGGTTTTTTATTTGTCCATCCTAACTTGATACATTTTTAAAGAAATACTTGTTGTTGTCCTTATTAAGAATAAATGTTTTTTAATACTTGTCATTTTACAAAATCAATACATAAATAACATTATTCTTTCTATTTTGCGCTCAATAGTTATTAGTCTTGAAAGTATGAATTTGACCAACATAGAAAAACTAAATGAATAACTTATGTTTATTAGTCAATTTAATTAATCAAAATAAATTAATTTATGTTCATCTATTTAAAAGTTTAGCTTCAAGAGAACACTGAATAAGGGTACAATGATAAACTTACCTAATTTTTTAAGGAATGGAAAATCTAAAATGGTGACATATAAATAGGAAGGGAGGGGTACTAATAAATGATATAAACAATTTTACTATTCTAGTCTTTTAAATATATTTTCTTAGTTCATATTTACTTATTTATATTTAACTTGTCACAATATTTAAAACGTAATAAATAGAATAATAATTTTATTATATCACCCCTAATTATTATTTTTATAGCATAATCTTTCTGGCAAGAAATCCGTGCTCCTTTTCACCCTCAACGCTCCTCTTTCCCAAACTACACTTCCCCATAATTCCAATTTGTACTTCACATATCTACCCCTTTTATATTATGGATTTAAAATATATATATCATCCTTTGAGTTTGTATGCAATATTTTTGGACATAATATATAAATGTGCCTTTTAATTTGATCTTGATTGACTTTTACATTAGGAGTATGTAAAAATCGGACCGATTGATAAATCGAACAAAAAAAATGTTATTGATTTATTGCTATTGGGTTATTGAGTTAATGAGTTTTAATGGTTTTATTAAAAAAAATATCGTTATCGATATTTAATGTTGGTTATTGGATAAACCGATAACCTATTAAGACTGCAATACTTTACTACTTTATCAATATATAAATATTACATATTAACCTCAATACCTTACTAGTTACTGCATTTACTCTTTAGCCTTTAATTCACATTTTACAGTGATTGACTTTGAGTTCACAACTTCACATTACACAAAATGTCAAAACCTAAAGTGAGAACCATACTCTCTTAATTTCTCTGTGTTACACTTGTATAGTTCTTTTCAATACTTTTCATGTTAGTTATTGTTGTTTCTATTTTATGAGCATTTGTAAAGTTACATTATTGTCTTATCGCGCCAAATTGTTTGAGTAATCATATATTTATTTTCTAAGCATTTTCTTATTGGTTAAATAAAAATTCGAACCGTTAAGGACCAAAATCGATAAAAATATTTATTGATTTAGCGTATTTAAAAATAAAAATTGATAAATCGAACCGATAATACATAAAATCAAATCGAACCAACGGATGAACACACCTATTTTACATTATTTCTTTCTTTTAGTCATTATTGTGTCTAATATACACTTCTTCCTTGAAAATTATATCACATGTATCTATTAAAGCATGACATGTGTCATAACTCAATATAAAAAAATATATGTACTTATCACCAAATTTGGACCGATCAAATAAAATACATTTTTAACTCTTTACGCACTTTATTTTGTTGGTAAAAATACACATTGTCTGCATAGATAAAGTGGTATATGTATTTAAACACACTCCAGAAACATTTGGTGGGTAAAGATTTTCTATATTAGGGTGTTTAATTGGCGATAAACTATATTTTAAGCATATATTATATGAGGAAGTTAAGATTATTATGGAGTTTAATAAAGAGAGAAACAATCCTTTTACGCAATAAAAAGTACTCTTAATATATTCAGTCTTTAATTTTTTTTTATGTTTATGAGAGTATATTATATAAGGTAAAATGAGAAACTTAATTAGATATCATTGATTACCAAATAAAAAATTATGAATTACTCTTTAAGAATTACAATTAGACCAGTGTGCCAAATCATCATAATTTATCATCTATCATTATAGAAACATGAGTTTTTCAGTTTTAACAATTTCACTATTTCATATTTCTAATTTCTAGAGTCAATTATTATTATTTTTTATCGAAATTTCTTCATATGTCTGCCTTAAAAACATTTTAAGTAGTACTCCATATTGTCATGTACCTTTTATATAATTTTATTTCAAAAAACTTAAAGTTCTTAGGTCTAAATTCACAATCACGCTTTAAAAGTTTGTATCTTCAAATTTTAATAATGTCGTATAAATTAGGATATCGAAAAAACTATTGGTTTCCTTTTAATTCCCACAAAAATCATAACGTCTCTCTGATATACTAATATTTTCTTTCTATTTCTATAACGTCTCTCTTTATAAAATCTCACTATTTCGGTTTTTTATTAAAAACTCCATCTTTTTACTATTCCTCTCTCACCATCTTCTTCTTCATCTCTCTCTGTTTCATATACAAAAAAAGAAAAGAAGCTATGCTTCAATCAAAGCAAAAAAGTTTTCCACTTTCATCAATGGCATCACCAGCCTACACAACTCCATTGTTATCCGAATCATCAAACAGCATAATAAGCACCACAAGCAGCAGCAGTGAATCAGAAGAAAGCCCGGAAACTTCGCAAAGATTTCAAGATTTCCAATTATTAGATCTTCAATTCAAGATTTCAAGAACCCCCATTTCTTGTTTTCACTCTTACAAATCCTTAGCTGTTCTTTCAGGCCATGTAGGAACAGTTTCTTGTTTAGCCCTTTGTGGGGAATTCATCCTCAGTGCTTCTCAAGGTAAAGATATAATCGTCTGGCAACAGCCTGATTTACGCCAATTTACGAAATTTGGAACAGGGGATGGCTCTGTTAAAGCACTTGTCACTATTGGCAACAAAGTTTTCACAGCACATCAAGATTCCAGGATTCGTGTATGGAAAGTTTCGAGAAGATCAGAAAATGTTTTCAGATTAATCGATACATTGCCTACAACAAAAGATTATCTTGGAAAATTCATGAAACAGAGCAATTATGTTCAGACAAGAAGACATCATAAGAAACTCTGGATTGAACATGCTGACAGCATTTCTTGTTTAGCTGTTTCTAACGGCTACATTTACTCAGGTTCTTGGGATAAAAGCTTGAAAGTGTGGAGAATTTCTGATCTGAAGTGTTTGGAGTCAATAAAAGCACACGACGACGCGATAAATGGATTAGTCGCTAGTAAAAATGGGGTTGTTTATTCAGCTTCTGCTGATGGAAAGATTAAAGCTTGGAAAAATAGTTCTGGTACACATTCACTTAAGGGTATTTTGGAAGGTCATAAAGATGTTTCTTTGAACTCTGTTGTGGTTTCTGAAGATGGGGTTTTTGTATATGGTGGAGGATCAGATGGGTATGTAATGGGGTGGGTGGGTAACAAAAATCTTGATAGTTGGAAACTGATATGTGAAGTGAAAGCACATGAAATGGCTGTTTTGTGTATGTGTTTGATGATGGGTGAATTTTTGTGTAGTGGATCAGCTGATAAGAGTATTTGTATATGGAAAAGAGAGATTAATGGAGGGTTGTTTAAATTTGGTGTTATTAAAGGACATGAAGGACCTGTTAAGTGTTTACAAGCTTCAACAGGTAGTGTTGGGGGTGGGTTTATGTTGTATAGTGGGAGTCTTGATAAGAGTTTAAGAGTTTGGTGGATTCCAAAGTATGGTGATGGTGATGGTGATGAGAAAAAGGACTCATCTTTGATCACAAAGTGAAGATTTTGTCAAGTTTTTTTTGTATTTCGTAAGGTTTGCGTACACTCTATTGATTTTATTTCATGAGATTATACTGAATATGTTGTTGTAGTGTGGACATTGGTTATACTGTAGTTGTTTTTGTGAGTTTATATACTTACTGTGTATTTGAAAGAGTTCAATTTTTTTGTTGTTTTAGTGTTTTTGTGTGTAGTGTGAGTGTTAGGAACATTGAACTAAAGAGTTGAGAGAAATTGAGTTGTTGTTTTTCTATCTTTTGATTCTTTTATCATCATATGTATTTCTTGAGAATTGTAATTAGGTCAACAGAGTGAAGTATACATCAATAAAAGATAGAGAACAAGTTGAGAGAAATTGTGTTGTTTTCCATCTATTATCATCATTTTTTTTTTTTGGTTATAATACGTAAGTATGTCATTTATCTTGACCTGATATATATGTCCTTCAAATTTGAATGTGTACTAGTAGACATTTAAAATTGTATATATAGAGTTGAACAAGTAAAGTCGGCGGGGGGGGGGGGGGGGGGGGGAGCTTTCAAAACATAGTTTCTCTACCTTCTCGAGTGAATGGTAAGGTATGCGTACACTCTACCCTCTCAGACCACATTTTGTGGAATTTCACTGGGTATTTTATTGTTGTAGCATAGAGTTAAACAAGTAGACGCATATGTCACACTTGACATCCTACATGGCGATTTCCGTCATACATGACATCCCACAGACGTTCTAAATGTATTATGTCATGTATGATGCACGTGTCTACTTATTTCAATGCCTAGTTATAAACACCCATTATTAAACAACATAAATATCAGAAACCAAATTAAAGAACATAATTATATATTATGCCTGGTTTGTTTTTAAATATTTCTTGAGAATTGTAATTAGGTCAACAGAGTGTAATAGATATCAATCAAAGATGAGGACATTTGTTTTATCTATTGACATTAGTCTATTTAATTCGTTAGCTTGTGCATCTTATCATCTACTTGTTCAACAACCATCCCCTTCATGTTCATTTAAAAGTGATACTTAATGGTTTAAGTTATATATTTAAGTATATTTTAGGAGAATTATGTTACATCAAATTATCTTACTTTATATTTCAAGTTATTAGATCATATTTGTTATAAACAATACAAGTTCTTTACAATTATATTAACGATATTATAATTTTTTCTATACATTATCATGCAAAAAATTTAAATAATAAAGGAATCAAAAGGCAATAAAGCCAAAGGGGACAAGGGTTCTCCCATAAATGGAGTGAATACTACTTTATTCAATGCTTTGTTGAAACATAACAAAGACAATTATCAACAAGGGTTCTAATATAGTGGTAACTATTTTTTTATCCTTAATTTGAGGTTTGAATTTGGGTTCCTTTGATATGGAATTGCCTTTGTTAAGGAATGATTTACTCTTAATGTAGAACTTTTTGAAGTAAATCAAATTTAATAAGATTTTAATGCAAATATCGAACATCGGGTGAAAAAAACCATAACCATTTGGAGCCTTTTGTTGATAAATACCTTTTAAAATTATTTACACATATTAAATTTGTAACCAACAAGATTTTGAAATTATTTGCTATGTCATGTTGTATATTGAGGGTTTATCTAAGTTTGGTTAGTTATGTAGAAATATATTTTTAAGATTGTCAATAGTTTGGTAACAAAATTTTCTTTTATTATTATTTTTTTAATTTAGTGGATAAGTAAAAGCGAATGATGGATCGGAAGAAAAGAAAATTCTTAAATTATGTGATCAATCAGATACAACAAATTTTGAATAGTTAGCACACATCTCCATGAAATTCATAGGGAAGCTGCCCCAAATCATGTGATACCTATCCCACCATCATTAGACAAATGAACTTTTAGGATTCCTAGTTTTTTGTTTAAGAATTAACCTAAAGTCTTAACCAATAATAGGGCTGCTCTTTATTCTTCATTTCTTTAATTAATCTAGTTTTAATTTACTAAATGTTGTTATTTCTTGTCCTTTCTCTTTTAACCCTATTAAACTTATAGGATAATGATCATGTTGCTATTACCAAATAAAAATAAATAATTAAGTGTTTACTTGGTAAGAATTTCAAAATTATTGTTCAACTAATCCACCATATTATTTTATAAAAGCAACAATATAATTTCATGTAAGATTTAATACTTTATATATAATAAAACATGAAGTTTTGCGACTTAACTAACTCAACGTTTATATCAAGCTAATAAATGTATATGACCTGACATGGCTTTGTATATAAATTTTTAGTACTTAATCATGTTAATCAACATGTATTCTCCGCTCATTAAATGAACACTTAACTACTATTTTCTCCGTCCCAGTTGATCATTATACTCAAAATAATTGTTCCATATTAGTTGGTCTATCTTACTAAATCAAGAAATCATTATTCAATTTTTCTCTATATTACCCTTACAATTAGTTCTTTTTGAAAGTGTTCACATTTATATGTAAAATTCTCAAGAAGTTATGAACAATGATCAACTAATATGAAACAGAGGGAGTATATTGGATTGAGAGGGGGAGAGGGTTGAGTTGGTTTTGTTGTTGCTCATTGAATTTCATCATGACTTGTTTTCAACTACTATATTGGTTGTATTTATGTCCATGAATTCAATTACAGACACCTAGTATATTCACTTGACTCAAAAAAGTACAACCACTCTTCATTAGCTTCATGTGTGTGACTAATTGCTACAAATTATTACTTCTGGATTGACTCCCAATTCCCTACCACTTTCTATATGTTTGGTATGATGGAAATTATTACTTTTTTTGCTTCATTACTGAGTGAAAACTATTTTATTCAAAAATATATACTCTCTCCATCCCAAAAAAATTGGCTTGTCAAACTAACTAATGTATGTTTATAGTGAATTAATTAGATGTAGAATCTTTAATTTTTCTGAGATGAAATTTACTTAGTTAGAAACTACATAAGAAGTAGTACGATATGTTGCAATACAATTAAAAATATTTAATAAAAATTATAATAAAAAAATATATTTTTGACTGTCTGAATTGTAACTTAGACAATATTTTGGGACGGTGGGAGTATATATAGCACATAATGATTTATTTATGTCTTTTTTCTTGTGTTTCTTTTCATAATTAATTTAGAGCTTAAAATGGTTATGAAAATTTGGTTATCCAACAGATTTTCCATTAACTACACAAAGACAATTACTAAAGGGCCGATTTTTTTAGTATTCAAATTAAGAATCGTATTTACACCAAAATAGCAATACTTCTTTTTTCATTCATATAGCAAATTTTTTTTTAAAAGTAGAATTTAAATTAAAAAATAAAATTTCCAAATCAGCCACGCTTATCACTATTTCCATAAATTTCTCCAATTATTTTACCTTCCTTATTTATTCAAATTTGTTATATATTATCTTCCAATAGAGGTTTCCTACCAAAACAAAACTCCCCTTCTCTGATAGGAATAACTATCGAAAAATGAATACCAATAATTTTTCAATTCCAATTCAACACAACGGACGATGGGACTCATCAGGTAATTGTATAAAATAGTTCGCATGGTGTTTTATTACGTGGTTATATATGATTTATCACAAATATCTATTTTGTACTTTTCGAGAGTTATTCGTTTGGTTTAGTTTGTCTATTTTGGTGAAATTGAATTCATCTAATTTGGTTTATGTTCTGGATCCTCAAAATTTTGGTTTAATTACAATAACTACATATGATTTGGTTGTAAACTGAAGTGTCAATTTTTTATATATTAAAGTTTAGGTTTCATATGATTTGGTTCGAAAGTATGTTGCATTATTGTTCGTATTATAGTTATTAAGTTGGTGTATATAATATAATAATTAGAAAAAAAGGTTCATATATTGATTGGTGGTATCCTAATAAAATATAAAATTGAAAAATTTGAATTGGTTTGTGATCTGGTACATATGATGGTATATTTGTTGCTACGAACTGACACCAAACTAATAGTCTGATGTATGTATCAATTTGAAAAATTGAATTGGTATGTGATATGGTACATATGATGATATATTTGTTGGTACGAACTGACACCAAGCTAATAGCCTGATGTATGTGTTGGTGTATTTTTTGGTCCAATTTATATTGGTGTATTAGACATATGTTGTTAATGAGTATTTTGTTATCTGCCACCAATTTTTTTTTGAATTTTGACTAACAAATATTTGTAATGTCGCAGGAAAGTATCTGAATTTCAAGATTGAAGGAATGATATGATGTGGACACCAATTACCAAGACTTGATTAATACTACTGCTTTTCAATTAGGTGTGGACACAATCGTTTTTGAGTTGGAACTCAAATATGTTGTGACTGATCCGTTTTCACCATTGAAGATTCATAGTTTTGAAAAATACACCAAAAAATCAACTTTAGATACACCAAAGTGTTTTATGTATATTTGAGTATATATTGGTGAATAAGACTTTGTAATGGTTAAATTGAACTTTGTATATAAATTTTTGTAGTAATTATATTAATAATATCTTCATTTATTTACAGATCGTGCTAAAACGTTTATGACATATGTAGTTGTGAAAACTTTCAACATGATGAAATTTCTTATAGTCATGCAATTGTTGCTATCGGATACAATAGCAAACATGGTGAAAACTATTGTTCAGCCTATTACAGTAATAAAGATTTTCAAAACATTTATGCAATATCTATTGATATATAGTAGTATATTTAAAAGGTATAAAATAGTAATAATTATTGGTATAAAATAGTATATTTATATATAGTAGTAAAATAATTATTGGTAAAATGATGGTTATATAATTGATATGTATTTATGTTTATCTATTACATGGTTGCATATTTGGTGAAACTACGATACAGTTGTAATTGTGAAAACACTATGCATACTTGATGAAACCTACATATTTTTTACCTAGATGAAAATAATGGTAAAAATGTGAGAGAAGGCTTCCATTAATAATATGATTTGATTGAATAAAAAATTAAGAGAGAGAAAATCAATATATAGAAAAACAAAGTAACGTAAAAGAGTAAACTGTGATTGAAAAAGTCAAAAAAATGTAAACAATAATTATCAATCCCATAAAATTAGCACATAACCTCCCCTAAAAAAAGTAATAGATACGGATACCAACTATATTTTTAACAAATAAAAAATTAAATATTTTGTTTTGTTTGTAATTAAAAACTTAGTTTTGTAAATAAAAAAGAGTATATGTATATATTGTTAACTAAAATTTTAAATAGTATATTCATGTAATTTTCCCATTACGAAATTGTGAAGTCAAAGGGATAAATAAGATTTTTTCACTTTTAATTAAAAAACTTACTATAAAAAGTCTCAAAAATGCAAAAACCCTTAATGAGAAGTTTCTCAGCCTACTCAACACAAATATGAATTCATTGAATCAATAAAAGTAATTGTTTTAAAATATCTATTTTAAAAAGACACCACTAATTAAAGTTGTAATACATTGGACCCTATACTAGTTGATGAGAAACCCTTGGCACTAAGGAGAGTTCAACAAAAGCATTGTGTGAGGATGAGTTCTTAACAACTCAACCAACATTAATCTTTCATAATCTCTCTTTACTCCTAAATTTTTAATTCTACTTTTTCATAATTTGTAAAGAAAATATTGAACTTTTGAATATGATCATTTCGAGGTCTTACTAGCAATGACAGATTCAATCATTAATAGTTTCAATATGTAACACATCACATTTTAAAAATTAGTAGTGTGCATGTGTTTTTTTTTTTTTTTTTTTTAGAATTATCTCAAGTATCTAAATTTTTCTATTCTCTTTTTTTGATGTGCCTAAACAGACTGTCATTTTTATTTTATTTTATTTTGGCTTTTTAGGTCTGTGGGTTGGACCACGAGAACCTAAAAGAGCAAAGTAACAGTTCTTTAGTTGAACTCAAAGGAAAGTATACAGATACATTCGTAATATTATATCAAAAGGGGGGACCAAACTATAATTCCTACTTTTTCCTCTTTGGTCCCTACACTTAAATTAAAAGATATCTTACTACCCTACTAAAGTTAGATTTATTTTATTGTAAGAATTTTCAAACAATACTTTTGCTGTATGTTGGGCAGGGTTTGAAAATTGACTCTATTGTTTATTTATTTTTGGAGAAAAAAGCAAAAAAAAAAAAAAAGGACCAAGAAAGTTCATATGATTAATTTTTTATTAAAAAAATGCAACTTATTTGAAAAGACCATCCTGCACTATTTTAATTTACCAGTTCACAATTGGGGACCATTAAAAAGTGCAATTTAGGAGAATTAATAACACAATAAAACCATATAGAAAGCACAATCTTTTTGACTTATTTTTCTTATACTTTTCTCTTTTAACTACAAAAATAAATAATATTCCTCCGTTCGTCTCAATTTTTCTAACACCGTTTAATTTAATTTAATTTAAGAAAGAAGGGAGATATTTGAAATTTATAATCTAAAACACTCATTGCGACTATAAATCATATCAAGATAAAAATCTAATTTTATAATTAAATTATTTTCAATTATTAAAAAATGACATTCTTTTGTCCACCACATAATTTTATACTACTAAAACTTAATATCAGCAATATTTAACTAAGCCACCTTCATATCCTTAGAAAGTCTAACCCAATAAATTATTATAAAGAAACTAATTATTAATCCTATTCCTAATAAAAGAGATTGTCAAAACAAGGCTAATTTAAAACATGACTAAAAGAATTATTTTACATTAGTTGATGAAATTGATTGTGCGTTTGTCAAAGATTTTTTTTTTTTTTGGGTTCATTCTTCTTTCCCTTTTCCTACCAGAAACACTTCGACCTAAACAAGAAAGAAAAAAAAAAAGACAATTAAACAATTATGTCCGACTCAAATATATGAAAATTTAATCATCAAGAGCTTAAATATTTTTACCTATATATTATTTTAAAAAGTTCCAATTGTACAATTTGTACGTACCTTAATTATTTTATCGCAATCTGCTACTTTTCATCGAAAAATATGGCTTTTTTCCAGATGAAATAAAAATTGAATTCATCAAAGCCAGGGCAAAGAAAAGCCAAATGAACTACTTACTTCAAAAGGGCAGCATACTATCTATCAATAAGCAAATGCTTCTATATAATATAACTGAAGAAAGGAGACAGACTCATGTATCGATAATCGAAAATCAAGAAACATCTAGACCTCGACGCTCACTTCAGAATAGTCAAATTTCCCTAGTACAATGATGAGAGGGTACAAAATGAAACTGGTAACAAAATTCCATACATTTACCACAATACATGGATGACAATGGATGCTCCATTTCCCTGATGACCTTGTAAATAGTAGTTATCTCAGACAACCCTGGACTACACAACACTGCAGGAGCCTGATGTTGCAATGTCCAATGGCTTAAGAATGTCTTCTTCTTTCCCAGCTCCGTTAGCAGGTTGCCTATACTTGTTTATAGAATAGAACGTAAGCTTGATCATGCAGCACTCTGTTGGTGGTGACAGCAGTAACAGAAGCATCATCAAACCGCAACCACTTCCCACTCTGGTGACGACAATCAGCAGTGTAATGCCCCTTAGAAGCTTCCCTACCATGGTGGGTGATTGTGGAAACAAGTTGATATTGTCGACCCTGTATGTTAAGCAACAAGAACAAGATAAAAGTTTAGCCTCATTTTTTGTCACATATATCACGTCTTAATAGAAGAATGTCCTGCTTCATTGATAATGTATGCAAAAAAGGCGATGATTTTTCATTTTTGGGTCCAAACGGGCAGTTGATATGCACAGTTGACAGGATTTCAGAAGAACAATTGACTTTTGACATGTGATGCATTTCCCCACTTAGAGTAAATGACAATTGAAAAGATTTCAAAATATTCCTTATATAAACAACTATAAAATTGTAACCAGAACTCTAAACTTCGAAAAATCAAATTATTTCCCATGATTTGGGATGGAGGGTTGAAAAAAGAACTCAACAAAATTTGAAGATTACCTCAGTAGTCGAAGAAGCAAGCAAATCACGGCTTATCACTAGTTCCAGAGGAAAATGCACCGGTTTATGCAATTTGGTACTTCCATAGCTCCCATAACCAAACCGCTTCAGGTGTAAAATCAGCATCTTAGGCAGTGTCTGTATGCTGATGGATTTCCTAGCAGTAGCCACTCCAACCTGTGAGGAAATAAAGAATGTTACAGGTAACCAACAGGTAGTATGTATCCTGCATTGATCCGCGAGAACACTAAACCAGCTATAACTTGTAAATATTCCTCCTGAGGAAAACAAAGCTAATCCCGTTGACAGGAAATTTAATCAAGTGAAAGTCATTTTACTGCACTTAAATTGTAATTTGCCTATGCATCCTAACAAGATGAAAAATTGGTTGGTAAGTGTCCCACATTTATTGCGGGAATGGGCAATCGACCCATCTCCTGATGTGGATTACTTTGGGAAATTCTCACCTCATGAGCTAGCTTTTGGGGTTGTTTAGCGGCAAAGGTTCATTTTATTACATGATATCAAAGACTTGACTCACTCCAATTCTTGGTTACCCAATTTTGGATCTCCATGTTATTGATATTTTATCCATGCTCCAGATGTCCAGGACATACGGGAGGGGTTTTTCAGTGCCCCACATTGGCAGAAAAGCATGGGTTGTTGTTTCCATTTCCCTGATGACCTTGTAAGTGGAAATTTTTGAGTTTCAGTAAGCAATGCAAAGAACTTTAGGAGTAGCTTTTTGGAGCTGCCATGGAAAGACTCATAAAACTGCATAATGCATGGCTCACAATCCCAATAATCAATATGCATTTATGAACTCTCTAGAAGCCAGAAGGGAAAGGAACCCCAGATGAGTTGAACAAAAATTTAATCACCTTTATGAACTGAAGGCTTTTATTATCTAACCACCTTAATCCTTTTGGTGTAATTTCCATTTTGTAGATGATGCACATGAATTATTGGAATTTCATAGGCTCTCCTAACAGTTGTAATAGGGATAGTTTGACTGTCAATTTCAAACAGTAGGGATGGCTTGACTCCTTACAGTAACTCATAGCATTTCCTTCTATCAATTTTTTTGAATAATACATTATCATCAAAAGTAAAAACAAGAAGGATGGTGAGCGGGCACAATCAATAACCTTAACAACAAGGAAAGATTTTTACGGAATTTGTACACTAGAGGCCTTTGAATAGTCACTTATCTAAGATTTGATACAGTTTTATGCAGTAGGTTGACATATTCAATACTTGGCATTAGGTACAGGACCATTCCCCAACCGCAGACAGTATTAAGCCTAATGTCCAAAAGATAGCAGAATAATTTACCTTTCCTACGGTAGTTCTATATCCCTCGAGTGTCTCCGGGGCAGAAAATAGGCGGAGAGCATCTTGAATGTTATGAACAGCTTCGTGTGAAATATCAAGATGGACCACCAAAAATGGTTGAACTGTCGCAGAGGCTTTGTTCCCTACAACAAACAAAGTAGATTCAAAATGAAAAACTCAATCCAAGTTGAAATATAGTTGAATAGACTTCATAGGTCCAACAAATTTGTCATTCCTACCAAAGAAGATAGATAACACATATTATGCATGAGCACAACATCTAGTTGCCTCACAAAAGAGCTACTCCATTTATGTCAGACTGGGAGGGCTTGTTATGTAGCAAATTTAGGGTTTTACAACAACAAAAAATAATACAGTAGGCCAATTGCTGTGGAAAAAAAGTTCCCACCATGATACAACCAGGAAGTACCTTTCTTTGCCAATTCACATAGTTATTCATTCACATTTTATGCATCCATTAACAAATTTACAACTAAGCCAGAAGTTCAAATTTTATTGTATCTTGGAATTATGAAGTTAATACAAAATATACTGGTCATGTGCAATCTACATGCTCAAACAAAATCAAGAAAAAAAGCATACAGGAAATTTCTGAAGTTCCCATTTTACAGATAATTGTCATGTTGGCCATTTATTTGTAGTATGATGCACTAATTCTAAAGAGAGGAAAAACATCATCAAAGCTTCTTACCACTTATCAAATGTTATTTAAAATTTATTACACCTACTACTTTGTCATTTTACTTAAACCGATGACCCATATTCCTTAAATGGTTATCACAGTTGAACCAGGATTCACATGGGCAATCCAAGACGAGAAAATTTATGAAAATGGCATAGAAATATCACCAGGCAAATTACAAATTTCAGCCCCTAGATTTGACTAGTCTAGTAGTCTTATGCTCTTCATAAGAAGCATACAGTCTTTAGATAACAAGCAAATATTTTCTTCCTTTGATGAATGAAGGGATATCATTACTCAGCATCAGGTAGATGCAAAATAGTACAAAGGTAAAAAAAACACTACCTCTCGCTTTTACAAGACTCTTCAACTGCCCCCCAAAAATGGCACTCAAGTTTGAAGGAACGAAGTCCTGAGTTCTTGTGACTGCAGACTTGTTCTTTGGGCCAACAGTTTCCCATTCTTCATCGTCTTCCGATGAAACAACAGAAGAATTTTTCCCACTTGAACCTGATTGCCCTTCAAGCTTTAGTAATTCACCATGCATCTGATCCATTACAAAACTCAGGAACTCCTGTGCATCTTCTTGTCTGGGAAAATGTTAATAAAGGGAGTTTTGAGATACTTTACAAAGACATGACATATTTGTCCAATTAACGCTTTTAAAAAAAACAATGAAATCATTCAGTAATGCCAATGAGTCAGATCCCATAGACAACAATCACAGTAGAAGGAGCAAGAAAAGAAACAGTAGTAAAAAGAAGAGAAAGAAACTACAGTACATGCACAACGTTTTTTTCTTCTTCTATTTTTTTTTTTTTTCCTTCTAGCAATTATAGGAGCTAGAAGAAAAAGGAGAATCAGACCAGTCAGGCAAATGTGTAATTCATACAGTTTGGCAGCAAAGCAGTAACAAATTCCGTTGCCTTTCTCTTCTTAACAGACAATGGACATCATTAAGCTATGCAAGTGCATATCAAAATGGTGACGTCAAGGTATGCCACAACAAGGACATGGAAGAACATCCAGAAGGAAGGCAACAATCACCACTAAGAAGTGTAAATAAGTATATACCTTGGCCTGCCAGAAATGGACTTAGGCACATCAGGAGTAAATTTCTTCAGAACTGTGTCAAACATTGCTGGGCTGAAGGGAGTACCAACTTCAACACTGGTTGCATCTTTCTTCATTGAACTTGTAGAACTAGGTACAACAAACTGAGAAAGAAACCCCACAAAGGCAGCTAATGTTGGATACTCAGCCTTGGAAATACTGAGTATCCTTAGCTTTAGCAAAAGCTCAACAAAAGGAGAACAGGACAAAAGAGCTTGTAATGTAGCATTAAGGAAGCATAAGTTCCCTGAGTTGATTAAACCACGAGGTAGCAAGCCCGCAACATCAAGAGGACCACCAGATACCTCTGGGAGGGCCTGTTCTGAATGTACAATTTTTGCTGAATTGCTAGTGGTCCCATTCAATTTTCCTTTATTGAGTAGTGCATCATCATCTCGTCCAGTAGTTCTAGACAACTTGTTGATAGCTTTAGCCTCATCTTCCAACACACATAAATTGCTCAAGTCTATATTGTGTACCATTGCAGATTCTTCATGTCCATTGATGTAGTAATCATTGTGGACATCTCCATTCTGTTTGATTTCTCTGAGCAAGTTATCTGCCCCAGCTTTCTCCTCCTTGAGAGTAGTAGAGAAATCTGAGCCTACTCTCTCTTTTGAATAAGCGGGCTGAGAATTGGATACAGCATTGAAACTTCCAAAAGAAAAATCAGGCTCCGATTTTGAGGAATTAACTGGCACCTTTTCTTCCACGTGCTTATTCCCATCACAACCAGATGGCTGGTTCAGCAATGACTTTGTTTCATCTTCAGTAAATGAACCAAATAAAAATACCTGCAACATATCAAAGACAAAAGCAACAATGTTGGCTCTATCATCGCTAACCAAAATGGGAGGGGGAAAAGGCAGAATCACAGGTAGTCAGTAATTTCCTCAAACTAAAGTATCACAAAACATGTAGCACAACCGTCTAGTAAATCTACAGAAGCTGCAAAAAAAAAAAAAACTGGATTTCAGTCATTTTCCATCCCCATCATACCATACCAATTACTTTATCAAATATCCACCAATACTTATGACGCATGAAGCTCCTAAACTATGCATATGGAGTTAACAAGTACAAACCACACTTGATACAATTGGCCTGACACTGCTAGTGTCAAATCCATGTACCAAGTTCATTTTTTGCCTGCAATTGTACCAGCTCCTTTGAGTCTTTACAGCGACACCCATCAGCTCAAATCCAAACTAATCTTCACAACACTTGTGTAACCATAAATGTATGGACTTCATACAGCTAGATAAATGCAGACAACTTCTGCTAGCCTAGGATCAAGGAATCTATTTTCACCTCTAGTTGGACCATTCTCTGAAGGATGACATTTTGGCCCAAACTTTAACTGAAAGAAAGCACATTACCGAGAAAAGGGCAGAGACATGAGTAAATTCGTACAGTTTTTTTATCAGTTGAACATTTCTTTTGCAAATTGTTATATACGCACTACCGAGCAACACTATAAATCAAGAATCAACTATGCCACTATCCCACACTAGTCTATTGATTCTATGGAACTCAATGTAAGTCTAACAACAACTGAGCCTTAACTTCTGAATACATTACATTCTATTCTTAGCTAAATTCATCTTGATTTTCAGAAACTGTAGCCCTTCCATAACAATGTTCCTTCATGTGATTTTTTATCTACCCCATCCCCTATTATTACATTCAATAACCATAATATTACACTTCTAATCAGGAACTTTGGATGTGTACATTGCAGGCATAACCATTTCAACTACTCCCATTTTCTATGCATTCATTTTTTCTACGGCACTCATCTTATGTGACACCTAACTGAATGCTTACTATGCAGGACAAAGAAAAAGAAGCAAAAGGAGGCATATTCAAATTCAGGAATGCTGTAACCAAAGAGGCATTTTCCATTTAAGGAAAATTGTCCATTGAAAGAAGCAGCTCATGGAAGATCCGTACCCAGGATCAAACAAGGTCAAGAAAAGAACCCTACAGTTAAGGAAGCTTCCCACCCAGCAATACATGGAAGGAAAGCAAATCAGAAGGAGCAATGCATACGGATGTATCTTCTCAATCAAGGATCACCATCGTATCCCTGATTGAAGGAAATTCCTTTGGGTTATCCTAAAGATCAAATCAAAATCAATCAAGTAATTGATTCTCGCCTCTATCTCATCAATCAAGATCAAATCAAACACAACAAATTAGAATGGAATAATGACTTCGGCAACAATCAAGGTGAAAATTTGATCCTCTACACAACAACGGTCATAAAGCAATTCATCACTATAAAGAAGATCATGATCGATGGAACAGATGTGCAACATCCCCTGAGCAAGAAAAACTATTTACTCTTTTATCTTACAAAAGCACTGTAGTCATTATAGTTTACTAGTAAAGAGAATAGAAAAAGAGAGATTCGAAAGGCTATACAAGTAGAGGCTGTAACCACAGACAAAATCTGGAACTGTTCAGATCGAAGGAACCTAGCACAGTTCATCACAACACAAACAGTACTTCAAAGTTCATTCATAAGCTCTAAAGAGAACTCTTGTAACCCAAGGGGACTGGACATCACACCGGTGATCCGAACCGGTATAAAACATTTATCAATTTATTTTTCAGTACTTCACATTATGTTATATTCTGCTTATTAGTCTAAGCTGCAGGTGAGTTGACTTATGTATAGCAATAGTTGCCTAAAATTTTAGTACTTACGAAAAGATTTCAATCCACCACCCACCACCACCACCCTTGAATTTCAAGTAATACTTGCATCAATTAATACCCAACACATAATTTAACAGAAGTGTAAAAACTACCCCTCAACTAAGAGAAATAGAGCAAAGCATGCCCTTATCATCTGTGGATTGACTTAGATTTACCCCTCAACTATGGAAAGTAGAACAAATCTTCCTTCCACTTGACTTCGGTCTCAAATATACCCTTATCATGAGTGGACCAACTCATATTTACCCCTCAAAGCTAACAATTTTTTTCTTTCAGTCAACCCTTCTATTTTAAGGTAAAAATTTTATTTGACTTTTGTTTCTATAACAACGAGAGTGTTAGAATAGGAATAGGTTTATACAATCCTATTAGAATAAGAATATGTTTATACAATTCTATTAGAATAGGAATAGGTTTATACAATCCTATTAGAATAGGAATAGTAATAGAAATAGAAATAGGAATACTAAATAGTATCCTACTTGGTAAAGGATTGTATTCTAGGGTCTATAAATAGGGTCTCAATGTAATAATGTACACAACAACAATTCAATAATATTCTTTTCCTATATTTCTCACATGGTATCAGAGCCTCTACGAACTTGGTAGAGAATTAAAGAGCTTCCGCTGCCGGCGGGTGGCACCCATAGATGCTGCCCGTCTGGCCAATGATTATGTTAACAAAAGTTGGGTCACCGTGTATCTATCCGGTGACTATTTTCTTATATCTAATTTGTGTAGCACCGTGCTATCATTCCGGTGACTACTTTTTCATATTTAATTTTTGTAGCACCGTGCCATCATTCTGGTGTCTACTTTTTTGTGTAGCACTGTGTCATCATTCCAGTGACTACTTTTTCATATATAATTTGTGTAGCACCGTGACATCCTTCCGGTGACTACCTTTTTTGCATATCTTATTTGTGTAGCACCGTGCATCTTTTCGGACTACTTTTCATATTTAATTTGTGTAGTACCGTGGATTTTTTCGAACTATTTTCTCATATCTGAGTTGCATAGCATCATGTGTCTTTTCAGTGACTCCTCAGATTTGATTTGCATAGTTCCATTCGTCTTTCCGGTGACTCCTCAAATCTGATTTGCGTAGGGTTGTGCCATCATTCCAACCCTACCCGTTTCTTTTTCAGTAGGGTCGTGCCAACATTCTGACCCTACCCATATTATTTCTCTTTTTCAATGGGGTCGTTCCATAAATTCAAACTATCCTATATAATTTATATTTTCTAGTTGGGTTGTGACATCATTCCGACTCTACCCATATAATTTTATTTCTTAGATTGTGACCACTTTTAGCCATCAAATCTAATACTCCGGCATATGAGCATGTTCTGGCTAGTTTTTCGGTGACTTGTCTGATATCAACTCGTCTAGTGATTCCAACATGATCCATATACTTTACACTAGATTTTGAGCACTTACGACCGTTGCATTGTGAAGAAGTCTATATGGAGCAACCACCTAATTTTGTTGCTCAGGGGGAGTTTAGTAGCCTTGTATGTTGATTACGTAAGTCACTCTATGGTCTGAAACAGTCTTTGCAAGTTTGGTTTGGAAAGTTCCAACACTGTAATTTTATCACTCTGTGTTTTATCGGCATTATGCATCAAATTCAGTATTTCATGAGAAGACCAAGCACATTGAGATTGATTGTCAATTTTGTGAAGTCGAGTGATCAACTTGCAGATTTCACCAAGCCCCTCATCAGTCCTCGTGTTAATTACATTTGTAACAAGCTAGGTACATGAATTGTATGCACTAGCTTGAGGGGGAGTGTTAGAATAGGAATAGGTTTATACAATCCTATTAGAATAAGAATATGTTTATACAATTCTATTAGAATAGGAATAGGTTTATACAATCCTATTAGAATAGGAATAGTAATAGAAATAGAAATAGGAATACTAAATAGTATCCTACTTGGTAAAGGATTGTATTCTAGGGTCTATAAATAGGGTCTCAATGTAATAATGTACACAACAACAATTCAATAATATTCTTTTCCTATATTTCTCACAAGAGGAATAACAAAAGGAAACATGTGTAGTTATTTTTTCAAAAATACATATCAAAAGCAGAGATTCACAAAACATTCCGTTTTGCTCAAAAGATAACTAATAACTCTGCTCTCTTTTAGTTTTTGTATTTGTGAAGATCTATAACTTCTTGTCTATTCAATTGCAATTATATGCATAATTTTAGCACAAACAAGATAAAATTGATACTTTATGGGTTTTGTTCTTTCTGGCATGGCTCCAAAAGTCATCATAGCGAACCATTTGGAGGCAAAGGAACATTTTGCAACTTTTTATTGGCAGCAAGAAGCAATTCAACCATCATATATTTATACAAAAAGTGGGAACACCCCCAAGTCAAAAGTTGATTCACAAATTTGCCCATCAAAAGTTGAGTAAAAGCTTTGCCCATCAATCAAATTAGGGGGGGAGAATCAAGATGAGATGTCTTAGTCTATCGTATTTTTGGTGTAAGCAAGATTTATGTTAGTACCCTTTTAGTCTACCAACAATTTTATGCATGGAAATTAAATCAGTAGCTATTAATTATGTTTTTCTGTTTTCTCTGTAATAGGTTCTGTAGCAGTTGTTTTCTCTGTAGTAGTAGTTATTAGAAGTTATTAGCAGTAAGGAGGTTATTTTTCCACTTTCTCATTTCAGTAGTAGTGGGAAGTTATTTCCTTGTTATTAGGTGGGTGGTTAATCACCAATGTTGTATTTAAGTTATTTGAATTCAATGGAAAAGGGGAGCAGAAAATTAGTCAAGTTTTTGAGTACTTCAAACTCAAGAGATCGCAGGTTCTCTCTTAACGAACCAACACCATAGGTAGAAAAAAGAAAACTTCAGAATTTATCTTGCAGCGTCCCATAACTAGATCCATAACCGGGGACCATACCAATTTAGTGGGGAAGTAGATAGCTTTGTGGAGTTTATAAGTCAATCGTAAATTTTTGAAAGTTTGTTTTTTGGATTTCGAGTATAATGGCACCCCCTGGAGGTTTGTAAATCCCACCTCATTAGTTTATTGATGAGTTCTTTTTTGTGAATACAAAATTACCTATTTCCAAAAAAAAGAGGGAAAGAAATCACCTAATGTTTTTTTGTCTCTGTTGGGGTTTAAACCTAAGACCTCATGATTCTCAACCCACTTTATTAACCTCTAGGTCAAACCCTTGGGTGCCCAAACACCTACTAATTTATATGATATTTTTTGTACAAAAACGGTTAACTTATCATTAATCACTATTATACTCTTCAACACCAATAGAGAATATAAGTTACTTCAAGTTAATCTTACACGTTTATTTTTTTCTAAAGAAGTCTCATTCGTTTTATTTAAAAGTCCACTACTATCTCCGTCAATTAAAGAAATTAATTCCCAATTGCCATATCCTTCTTTTGGCTTTTTATTCCCCGTTACAATCTTATTCTTATCCCCTTAGTCTCTTACCTATAAATGTTCATTTATTGCTACAATAAAGCTCTCAACATTCAGATTATAAATATATTTGCTCATGCTTCTATAACAATGATCATTGCATGGCCTGTTAAGGAAATCAAGTTTTCTGCATTCTTCATCAAAAAATCAAGTTTTCTGCATCTGAAAAGCTAAATTGTAAGTGAAAGGGTTTAAATTATGTATTATAGTAATGAGTACTTGGGATACTAGATCGACATATAGGCTTTAAAAACATATTTTTTCACTTCTCATGGTGCATCTGTATTTGGGGTTCTTACACTGTTTTTCGATTGTTAGTTCCTTGACTCCTGTTTTCCGGTAACTTCTTTAATTTTCTCTTGAAAGTTTGGAATCAATCAAAGTTCATATCTTAAATAAACCTTCTTCTATTTTTATATTTTCAGATATAACACCTATGGTATTTTAGGCTTAATTTCTATACCAACTGTACACTTGTGTTCTGATGAAGCTCCCTATGCAAGTACTTTCTCTCTATTATATTATTTTCATATTTGTACCGAATTGGCGAATTCTCTCATCCTCCCTATCTCTCTGTCACCAAACACACCAAAGCAGTAAACTCCATGAAAAGCTCCATTGACAGCCATTAAAAAGTTCTGAAGCTGTCTTCGAAAATCGAGTTATTCAAAATTGTTATTTGCTTGGCTTAAGTGTTATTATAGACTATTGGGTATATCCTTTGGAGTTTATATGTCAATGTTAAGGTGATTTGGTGAAGATTAAAGTTGGTTTTGAATGGATTTTCAGATTGAAACTTGAATAAAAAGAAAAACAATAAGTTGTATGTTATTTACATGTCCAATGAATGAATGGACATACAGTGACATTGTGTTAAAGTTTAACGACTAATAAATTAATCTACATTAGCTCACCATTCCATAAAGTTTTGAGGTTCATTATTTTACCATAAAAGAAGGAAATTTCATCACTAAAAATAAATATCATACTACTGATAATTGCAAAGATTATTTACAATTGATAATACTATTAGTTGCACCTCACTTAAATTCATTAATTTATCCCTCTCATGTACTTATCAAGTTTAACATTTAGTCTCAATATTTTGATCTCCCGGTCCAAGATAAGGTACATTAGATACATTGCATAATGTACACAGTTAAAATTAATCATTACAACTTATCACAAGATTAACCAATTCTATTAGTGTGTTTCCCAGAGACTAGTTAGCAAAAATATTTCTGTAACAGCATACCCATCCGTCAACATAGCTTTCTTTTTCACTTCCTCAGTCACCCACAACACCAGCAAAACTACCCAATACCAGTTAAGAAACAAAAAGCAATCCCACAATTCACAGAACATATAACAATAATGTAAAAAAAAATGCACATCACAAGCAAATTTCTCACAGCAAATAATCATCAAACAAAGATACACCTATGAACCATTCCAAACATCAAAAGATTTGATTTTTTTTCCATAATCACAATCAATCAACCACCATATATCAGACAAAACATTATGTCTTAAACTTAAGCGGTATGTCAAGTCAAGGCCACAATTCAAGAACCAATTTAAGTATACTATTCAAGACATTCTAAATAAACCCTACTTCCCATCAAACAAGAACAAACAGTAAATTACCAAAATATCAAAAAAAGCAAACGAGAAACATCAAGAATCAGTAATACCCACCTTAGAATCACTCATGTTGTGCAGAAAACAGCAGTGCCGGAACTGATTGTTGATTTCTGAATAATATAAGCTAAAGTTAACAACTTTACGGTGAACTTATGAAAAGTCAAGGATTGCTTTGAAACCCTTGTTGCTGCATCAATATAAAACATGAAATAGGAAGATACAAGAAGGGAGAAACAGGGCATTTAAGATTAGATGAAGAAAATCCAATAATGAACAGGAGAAGCATCGAACAATCCCAATAAAAGTAGAACAATAAAGACAAGGATTGAAATAAATAAGGATTTTGGGTTTTTCGTGAGTTTTGTGAATGTTTCAGGTCAGTGGCTTATAGGTTTCTTAGGTTTTTTTGGCTGCGGTCACTTTATGTATGAGTTAGCAGCAAATTCCTGTTTCTCAATCGCTTGAACAATTGGAAAAATGAGAGTATATGATATTAATTTTTTTTTAAAAAAATAGATATAAATTTCATTTGTAAAGAAAAACTTTTGAATTTTTGTGAGTGGAACTAATGTTTCACTTGAGATATAATTGATTTTTTAATGTATAATTTCATCTGTTCTTCCAATCAAGCAAGTGACCAACGATTGTCGTCAAAACAAGACGTATAGATTAGAGACTTACAATCAAGCAATTGACCAACGATTATCGTCAAAGCAAGAAGTATAGATTAGAGACTTACAGGATCAGGTGGGAACTTGACAAGCCTCGCGGTTACTAAGCTTTCAAAAGTGTGGCGCCCGATCACCTGTGTTTTGTGTAGAACTGAAAGTTTAATGCGACCGACTTTAAATAGGTCAAGAACTTTATATTTAAGGTTAAGATTTGGAGCAAAAAATTATTATTCAAGATTCTGTTCTCCGTGTTTAAGCTATATGAACCAGAGACATTCCATAAATGATTCAATTTGGCATTCTTGCAAAATCTTTCTCTATAAACTTTGTTGAGTATTTTTTTTTTATTAAGGAGAATAGACTACTAGAATTTAAAAGTACTTCAATAAGGTTATTAGATTGAGGAAAATTACTAGACTGAGACATAGTTTAATAACCTAATTGATGAAAAGGCTAAAATATGAAGTGCATATGTTCATTTTTCAGTGTCTCTCATGCACATATGCTAGAAAATTTGAAAGATACGATATGGGGAAAAGGGTCTGATATACCCCTCAACTTTGCCATTTGGAGCTGATATGCCCCTCGTTATGAAATTGACTCATATATATCCTTACAGTTATACAAACGGCTCACATATACCCCTACCGTTACAAAATGAGCTCACATA
The DNA here is from genome assembly GCF_900185275.1 of Solanum verrucosum. Taxonomy (NCBI): domain Eukaryota; kingdom Viridiplantae; phylum Streptophyta; class Magnoliopsida; order Solanales; family Solanaceae; genus Solanum; species Solanum verrucosum. The sequence goes on from NW_026020568.1 coordinate 1,596,191, forward strand.
TACCCTTCATTTAACGGAAGTGAAAAAATTAATTTTAAATTTATATTTTTGACTTTTGATTTTTTTTTTTTAAATCATTAGGGTATATATGATTTTTCTAGCAAATTTCAAGGTATGTTATAAAAAAAATTTCGGACATAAATTATTTTTTGACTTCTTGATTATCATTATTTGAGTTTCTTATTCTTATTTTATTTTTTTCTTTCATTCCTTAGTGTAAAGAAAAAAAATTAAAACTTTTTTTTTTTTTGCTATATTATAATTTAAAACTACTTTTTTTCGGATATATTGTAATTTAGTTTTTGTATTTGAAGAAAAAATTGGGTCATCTATAATAAATTTTATAAGAATATTAGCGAAACTTAAATAAATTTGATCATCAAAATAATAAATCCAAATATGAAACAAAAAAAAAGTTAAAAAAAATAATACATGTTTGAGGAGGATTAAATATACCCATATGGGATTATATTTTTTTAAAATAATTAAAAAATTAAACTACAATTAATTTTTTTCACTTCCGTTAGAGGAAAAGGATATATGTGAGCCATTTGTATAACAGTAGGTGTATATATGAGCCACTTTCATAACAAGTGATATATCAGCTCTAAATGACAAAGTTGAGGGGTATATTATACCCTTTTCCCTACTTTCATATATGAAAAAGGCAAAGCATCATCTTACAAGTTTATTAGCCATATCGAGAATTCAATACTTTCATAAATAAGGGCTTATTATGACTTCTAGACATGAATGAGTATTCTAAAGATAATATTGATCTAGGTGGAGGAGGTGTTGTTTGAGAGATCATAATGAGTCATGACATTTAGCAGTGTTTTAAAAAGGGAAAAGGTTTGAAATATATCCGAATTCTGACCTAAATTACGGTAACAATTCCAAATTTTGGGTTGGACCTATTACCCTCATGCATTATTTAATAGTGTATTTTAAAGATATATAAGTGTCCACGTTGACATCATAAATATTGCATCATTATAAATAGTAACGTATCCAACTGGTTACTTATATATCTTTAAAATACACTATTAAATAGTGTAGGGGGTAATAAGTCCTGCCCAAAGTTTGGAACTGTTACAACAATTTTGGTCAAAGTTCGATTATATTTCAGACCTTTTTTCCTTTTAAAAAACGTATTTGGAGAGAGTCTCGAAGTGGAGTGTAATAAAAACACACTAAAGTGATCTGTTGGGGTGAAAGTACTTGAAACATAATCATAAGTCCTGTCAATTTGGACATTCGAGTAGGCGTTGGGTGAAATTTTGTTTTGGAATGTGAACTCAGAAAATAAAATGCTAATAAAAATAAAAGTAATTGACTAAAAAATTAATCAAAACTGCTCATCTAAAAAAACTATTAGACTTCTTTAAAAAATTAAATAGATTTTTTGTTTTTTTAGATGAAGCGTTTTTATAACCGTAAGTTCTGTTAATTTTATTTTTTAGATAAAGCATTTTTATATACATGTACAATTAAAGACAATACAGATCCAGGTGGAGGAGGGTGGTCGTCTGAGAAGTCATAATGAAAATATAATCATTAAATTTAGCAGTGTTTTAAAAAGTATTTTGGGGCGAGTCTCGAAGTGGAGCGTGATAAAAAAGTCACTAAGGCAGAGGTAAAAGTACTTTGAGACCTAATCATAAGCCTCCGTCAATTTGAACATATGAGTAGGTGTTGGATGAGTTTTTATTTTGGTATGTGAGCTCTGAAAATCTCTCCTAATTAAAATTAAAATCTCTAAGTAAATCCTTAAATTAATATCAAAAGGCCACAAAATTCGACTTGTTATAAAAAATTTAAAAATTAAGAAAAATTAAAATTAAAATATTTTTTATTCTTAGCTCTAATTTTATTCTTTCGCTTCGTCTTTCACCATGTAAAGGAGAAAAATAATCAATATGCAAATTACAAAGTAAAAACTGCATCATTCTTCATCACTTATTCTGATAGGATACTTCTCATGAGTTCGGAGTCAAAAGGACAAAAAAAATTGTTAAAAATTCCAAAAGGGCACATCAATTTTTTTTTAATCAAAAGGGTAAAATTGCTTCTGACGGAGCGATTTCGGATTGACGCCGTTACTCCGTTAGAAAACATAAAAATCACTGCGAGTGATTTCGTTCAAATTTTTTTTCTTTTTTCTTAAAATCGCTGTTGTGGCAGTGATTTTGTCAAAAAAATAATAATTAAACAACGCTGCCCCTACTGCGTTTTTCTCAAAAAAAAATTAAAATTAAAATAGCTGCTATATTTTCTTTAAAAAGTTTTATTTTTATTTTTTTAAATCACTGCTTTCTTCAAGGCAACAATATATTTAAAATGCAAATTATTTTTTTTTAATGAAATCGCTGCCTTGCAAACGATTTTTAAATTATTTTTTTTCACTTTTTTAAGAAAATCGCAGCGATTTCAATTTTAAAAGTTTTTTTTGAGAAAACGCTGCAGGGGAAGATCGCTCCGTCAGGAGCGATTTTACTCTTTTGGTTAAAAAAAATTTGATATGCCCTTTTGAAATTTTTGACAATTTTATTTTTGTCCTTTTGGCTCCGGACTCTACTTCTCATTGTAGGTTCTTCTTCATTTTATTTTTCAAGTTAATTTATAACTTTTTATTCAACTTTTAAAAAAAAGTCTAATAGTGTTTTTAAATGAGCAATTTTGATTAGTTTTTTTAGTCAATTATTTTATTCTGATTAGAGTTTTAAGATGAAGCGTTTTATGCACAATGTATAGTTAATTTTATATTTTCTTGAAATTTCTATATAATTTATATTTATAATTATATATTTATAAAATATTAAAAATTCATGTAATTTACGCCTAGAACTTCAAGGCTTACGCCTCGCTCCGTATCAAGTTGTATTGCGCTTTTTGAAATACTAACATTCAGCTCCTTTTGGGGATATTAATAATGATATGTTTAATGTAATTATTAAATCGAATTCATACCGTAATTCATATCATCAATAACTAGACTATTTGAATTATTCACTAATTGTGATTGATGTCATCAATAAAAAAGAAAAAAGGTCTTCGCATATGCAAATTAAGAGCATTTTAGAAAAGACTGATACTTTGAAAGGGAAAAACAATTATATTTTGCTTACTATTATAAAGAGACAAAGTTCATTGGAGATATTATGGCTAACGGAAACCTAAATATTTTATCTTGAAATAATTAATAAAATTATTACATATATTGATGACTCAGTTGTTTGCAAATATCATCTCTGTCATCAAATTTTAGAAACATATATTTTTAAATGTTACAATTTCCTTTAGAAATAAATCATAATCAAATTCCTCGCTACATGCCTTTTCGGGATTATTGTGATGTATAAATCGCACCTCGAGTAATTTCTTGAGGTACCTACTACCTCCAACAGGCTTAATCATTAAGCAACTCAGTCCAAAACTTGGACAAATAATTTTAAAAAAATCAACTAATATTGATGCCTCCGTTCGCATATCTTCTTTTGTTTGTCCTCTTTCTCCCTAGTGTTCTTGAGAAAGTAATTTGCAAAAATTTGATATTGGTCAATGATTCTTATCCATGAACATGAATAATGAAACACATTTTTCCTTTTTTTTTTTCTTGGTAAATTAAAAATGCATTCGACTATGGGTGTCTAGTTGCCAAAAACATTTTTTTTATAACCGAGAAATTCATTTGTGACCCGCCCTTTGAACCAATCACAGCCTTCTAAACTCGGTGGATAATGAACCCGCCCCTTTTCCCTTCTCCACTTAAATACCAGGCTTCGCTTTGCATGGTGTGGGAAAACATTTTGCATTTAACCTTTGAAAAGGTGTCTATTTAAGTCTATCAAAGTTATAAGGATTTCATTGCTGAAAACAAAGCCCATCAACTCAATAATACAATTGTTTTGCTTTCACAGTTACTTTTGTATTTTACCAGCTAACATAATAACCTAGCTTAACTTGATAATAAAGGGTATCCTATCGATGTTTTTGACATAGCTTGCCTACATAATACATGTACATTACAATGATAAACATACATTCCTCTCACCATCTACACTGCCAAGCACTGTGCAAGATCATAAAGGTAGCCCGACAATGCGGATAGAACCAACGGCGCTCTTTCTTTGTTACTGATGCCAAATGAAAATGTATTTTTGATATGATATGAAGCTACACCAAGAAAATGCTGCAATTTTATACACATCCTTGGTCCACCATACCACTGGCGATCGTTAGGAAAGCAGAGATCACTGCTCCATGGACCAATGCCCTGCAAATAAAAGTAGACAACAACCTATTGAATTGAGCACATTTGAATAAGAAAATATCCACTCAGGCAACACCGATCACAGGAACAATTTACTTCTACCCGTTTAATTTATATTTACTGTATGCATCTATTTACTAAATCTGCAAGAATGAGTATAACTGTCCACACGAATTTTTGTGGTGTCAGTTTTAGAAACTTACTCTGGACTTTCCTTTTGATAACCAAAATCAGTTGCTGCTTTCAGGGCTCTCTGGTAAGTCTGTTTCATAGCCTCCTGCAGAAAGCAAGAGATCCAACTTCACTGTTCACTAGGAATGACATTTGCAACAAAATGGAAAACAGACAATAGAAGCACCTGCAGGAAAAAAAGATGCTGCTAGCATGCTACTATATAGAACCTCATCTTGAGACAATTAGTGTTGGCTTACAGAATATTTAAGGTCAAGAAGGATGATAAAATACTGCATGAAGATGAATAACATGGGGATATTGTTGAAAAAATTGACTCCAGCAAACATTAATTTTGTTGGCTAGACAAGTAGGAAAAGCATAACAAGTTTAGTTGATTGGCACTTGCTCCAACTGCATATATTTGATCATCACATTCAAACTGAGAAGTTTGATCACATTGACACCTCTAACTGTTGCCCTCTCCCCCCATAACCAAAAGGTAAAGGAAAAACCCCAGTTCTGCATCAAGATGTAAGTGTTAACCTGTAATTTAGACTCAAAATCTTCTGGAGACCAGTTCAAATTGCACTCTTTCAGTTCAAGTTCCCCTGCAACAACCTGCAATGGATAGTAAGAACTTTTATCAATCTAAGAAATGTACACAAACAAGTTGCAGCAAAGTCACTCCACAACAGAAGAAAATATGGGAAACCTAGGCAAATATTAGAGCATGGCTAGATATAATGTTGATACAAATTGGTGCTTCGTGGTTGTTGCATTAACTTGGTAAGCTTCTGTCTAAAACAAGCTTCATAAAACTACAACTTCACAAGCTCTATCTCATAAAGGAAATGTCAAAATAAGATGCCAATAAAGGAAAAGATGATAAAGTAAAAAGAAGACGATGAAAGAAATTGGAAATGAATCTTTTGAGGACATCAAAAATGTGACACGCCCTCGCGGAAAGCCAGTGAACTGCAGGACAGACTCCGAAATTATTTCCTGTGTAAACATAAAACTGGGATCAGATGAAGAGAATGTGGCTTCCTTCTCCCATTTCCATCATGAGTTCACGGGAATGAACCTTTTTCTTCCCAGATACCAAGATGATTCATCCTTAGCCTTCCCAATACAATCCATCAACAAGGTCAATATTACAGTTTGAATACCTACTTTAGCACTATATCTTGCCCATGTTGGCAGATCCAGTGCCAGTATTAGTGCCACGGGGAAGCATAAGCTCACTTTGAACTAAAGCAAAAGATAGTAGAATGTCATAATGCTAAATCTTCGAATCCCTATATACATAGAGAAAATGACTTCCGACGCAAATTCAGGTAGTGCTTGCCATTTTTCAACAAATGAGATACACGTATCATGAAAAGAGAGTAGTCGAGAACAGAGGATCCTACCCCTCCCACACCAGCAGCCATAGAAGGAGCAACTAGGACATTAGCTTTTCTCAAAACGTCTACTGCTTCAGCAGTACATGGCATATTGGAGCCTACAAATGAACGGCAATACAGTTAAAAGTGATAAAATTAAAACACGCCAATTACCCCACTCATTAATCATTATACAGGTAGGATGATGGCCAATAATCACAAACAAGTGAGAATGATAACACGTTGTTGACCAATACCTTCTACAAGTATACGGCAACCAGAGTTAACCAAGTTAATGGCGTCAGATTGATTAATTTCATTCTGTGAGGCACAGGGGAATGCAACATCAAACCTTTCACTCCAAGGCTTAGCTTCATCATAGTACTTTGAGCGAGCATAAGTCTTTGAGTAGTCTCTGCAAATATTACTTATAAGTATGCCATTTATTCAAAACTTTTAAGGTATTTGTCTGCACAGCTATTGTGAAAACAAAAGGAAAAAAAAAAACCTTAAGCTTCTCTGCTGAGCTTTGATGTCTCTCAGGAAAGATATCTTCAAGAAATCAAATCCATCATCATCCACCAGATAACCCTTTGCATCTGTAAAATCGTAATTTGCAAACTTAATAATTTAAGTATCGGATTGTATCTGCACCATATAAGTGGTGTAATGAGCTTTGATTCTCACCTTCCAGAAGAGAATCTATTACAAGCATAGACTGATTGCTCAGTAATCCCTATATGGTAAGCTCTAAGCCAAGCAATAATATTCAGTTGAACAAGGTAGGTTGCAGACTGTACCAATTGATATTGGAATACAGAATTTTTTAATGGAATACCTCTCAGTCAGAGGCGGATCTAACCTTAAAGCATGTGAACCTAGTAGCTTTTACTCAAACATTGTATGTGTATTAACAAATTCACTAAATACCTATAAATATTTAACTATGAACTCAACTATATTAACTTGTGGTCGTTATAGGAAGACAGAAACTTCAAATACTGGATCCACCTCTGCGCTCAGTAGTCATGCAAGCTGAAAACATTTCAGAAGAAATCAGAAAGTTTACCAGATACGGTGATGGGAACGGCCCCATAAGCAATAAGCTTCTCTAGGACATGCATTGCAATCTTTCCAGAACCGCTAACTGCACACCTGTACATACAGACAAGGGTAAACCAGAGGAATTATTACAAAGCCACACATTACTCGAAGAAAGAAGGGACAAAGCCAAAGAGAACAATAAGTTTAGTGAACAATCTCAATTTTTAGGCTACTGTGGGTGTTCTTCCCATCATGTTTAATTTCTTTTTGATCGATTCATCCCAAAACAAAGTGGCCAAACAGATTTTTCATTGGCTAAATTGAAATTGTTCCAGTGACTGTTTTAAACTATTGACTTCATCCTACTCGATCTACACGACCTTTTCCATCAGCACAGTAAAACACATAGACCCTAAGAATTACTTCATCACCGAAATCACAGACGGAAAAACTGAAGTCAGGATAACGAGTAAAAACACAGTTGCCGCGTGCCATATCATCTGTAGCTATGAAGCTCAAAATAGATATCTATCAATGATAATCATAAAGATGAAAGAAACTCAGACTTAAAAGGCAATACGATGGGAGGAAACTGCTAATGGACATTACAGTACTTTGATGCCAAGGTGCAATAGAAACAGCCACACAAAATACTTCTCATACATCAGCAAACATAAAGCGCAAACAGCTTTTCTTTTCTACTTTGATACCTGCCTATGTAAAATTGCAAATAGTTTCGAAGCCCATAAATATGTCTTGGAGAGGGCAGGTTAAGATGACCTAATAAAGTGCTACCTATGGTGTGTATACTTAAACTATTAATAAGGGTGTTAAGATGATAATTTCTCAAAATATGCACAAGATTTGTCAAAATGCTGGCTTTTAATATCCATTTAAATGGACCTCTATGTATTCCGGATTTTGATAAATGTTCAAGTGTCTGTGAAACCATCTAGCTTTCAGACTGGAAGATCCATACAAGAACTCAAACTGAAGGCTGTAAATTATGACAAATGGAGTGGGAAAGTCTAAATATCTACATGCTACCAATTCATGTTTTCTGACAAAGATCTCCATGAACTTCTAGCAGGCTTACCACTTTTCAGCTGCACCCATGATGTAGGTATTCTTATAAAGGCAAACAGATCCACTGATATTGCCATTAATGAAGATCAGTAAAATAAACCCCAAATATTAGGCTATTTTTCTCTTATATTTCTGATTTCACAGACAAAGAAATCCGTAATTGAAGGGATGGTACCTTAATCCTTTTAGTTCTTTGTTCATGTCTGCAAGCATAAGCTGTGCAAAGAAAACCTGAAAATTGCAAGTCAAATTAGTTGGCAGGAACTAGACAAGCATTTAACAATGCAAAACAACAAGAGAAAAAAAAGAGACTTCACCAATCCGTAGCCAGTAGCCTCAGTTCGAAGACTGGAGCCTGACCAATTTACTCTAGGTCCTGTAAAACTTCCCTGCATAACATGAAATGTGTAAAATTCAGTAATTCATATAACTATTTTTTTATGACAAAGGAAACCCGCAGCCGCTACCCTTTGGGTGAGCACGGGGTAAAACCCCCGCTCCTATGCAATAGCTCGCAAACTACATAGGAGCGGTAACCCGCACTAGACAAGCCCAGTGCGACGAGCTCGACCCAAAAGACAAACCCCTTGCTTTTGCTGGCAAGGGGTTTCAAACTTGAGACCTCCAACATGGAAATCCCAAGCCCAAACCATTGGGTCACCTCGAAGGGTTCAGTAATTCATATAACTATAACTGAAAGGAAAGAGAGAGGAGAAAGGGAAAGGAGAATGTTTATAATCATTTGGATGATGCACAATATTTAGTCCAACGAAAAAGGTTTAAAGTAAACTTATTTTTTTGATAATAAGGTTTAAAGAAAACTTATTCAAAGACACCAAATCTGGTGTTTCAGGCATGAAGAAATGTTTATCGAGAAAAGGTAAATGTATTATATATATAGCACCAAGAAGGTGCTGTCAAAAGTACTAACAAACTATCTTTTTCTATTCCTAAAGTGATTCTGTAAGTTCTATCACTTTTTATCATCATCATTAACATAACTCTGTTTACACCAAAAAATAAAACAAATGTAAACAGTTCATTTTGATCTTTCCAATGGACTCTTAAAGAAATGTTGATTATCTAGTCTTAACATCTTAGCAACATCAAGTGCTTCGGGACTATGCGATATCTATATGATTGGCACAGCTCTTAACAGGTGTTACCATGACCATATAGTCAATTAGAGACGTGTATAAACAAACAAACAAGAAAATGAAAAAAATAACACTAGTCATACGGAGATGCTTTATCTAGAAGAGTTAGAACCCCTAAAGGAAAGGACTAAAACCGCTGCAAAATTGTTACCCGTATCTTTACTTATTACAAAGACAGCCAAACAACTTCCATACATACTTGCAAACCAATACTTACTACGAACATTTTATGTTACATCAAGGATAATAAGCTAGATCTACCTGTTTATCAATAATAAAGAGCCACTTAGCATATGTGAATCACTATGGAATCATTAACTAAATTCACATATGGAATCATTAACTAATTTTGGAAGTATTTTTACTGCTTTCCTACTTTAAAGTTTCCTAATTTAAAAGTTTCTTAATTTAAAGTTTCCTAATTTAAAAGTTTCTTAATTTAAAGTTTCCTAATTTAAAAGTTTCTTAATTTAAAGTTTCCTAGTTAGGTTTTTAGTAGAATTTGAAGCTCATGCTATTTGGGATATGTTGTCCCTATATATGTAGGGATGAATTTTGTTATTTTCAAAAGCCATGATTAATATTTTTTGAGAGTTTTCTCTTCTTTTACACCTTTGTGTGTGGTGACTATGGATTTATATTCTTCAAGAGTTAAGATTAATTCTTAACTTGATATCTTTGGTATCTATTAAAGAAATTAGTCTTATACTAATTGTTGTCTCTAATTTCTACGAAATAGGGATCCAGATCACTTTTTATCTAAGTTCTTAGTTTACTCTATTAGTATCATAATTAGCTTTTATCCATTATTTTTTAAAAACTAAGATCAATTAGGGTTCTTCGCACTTGATTTCAAAATTTTGGGATTTTGTTCGCAAATTTCGCCTATCTTTGATTTCTTGCCTTTAATCTTAGTATTTCCGCTTCCGCATTATTTTCTTGTTTATTCAAGTAACCTGATTCTTATCAAATCCCTATTATAAACAAGAATGGGGTTACTAAATATCCCACTTACTTCTAGTGGTTACTCATGAATTTGTTTCCCATCTTTAGTCCTTTCAATTCATTCACCCCATCCTTTTATTGACTGCTTGCTCCTGTTGCTTGCCTATATTCTATTGCCTCTTGCCGTTATGATTTAAAACCTGCATTGTAATAAATCCTATTTTCCCCCATTATAATGTCATAGGATTTAAAACCTGCATCGTTATGAATCTTATCTTCCTCCGTTATAATGTTCCGGCCTAACTACCGCAAAAAAAAAAATGTAAATGTTGTTGGAGTGAAATCAACCTAGAAAGGCCTAACCTCGAAAAGTGTGCCTGAGAGCATTTTATCTAAGGAGGTTGTCTTTGGTTTTGCAGATTTGAACATAACATCATAATGCTAACTTAACACAAAAACAAATAACATAATGATATGTACTTGTTCATATCCTGCCCCCCAAGAGTCAAGACTTTGGTCTAGTGGTAAGAGCGCAACATGATGTGTCACGTCACAGATTCAAACCTTATAAAATATAAAAACTTCGTATTTAAGAGGAGAATGCTAGAGGGGTGGACGATTATCGACGAGTTTAGCACTGTGCGTTACTGGCCCTCGGGGACCTTATAGTTGAAAAATGAAAAAAATAATCCACCACCTCCTCCTCCTCTCTTTTTTTTCTTCTATTTTTTGCCTTTTTTGAGTTAAAATATCTGAACATTAAGCTTAGCAATAATGTTCTGCTGTCATCCCGTGAAATTCAGCAAATTTCATATATGTGAATTATTAGCCTCTTGATTCTTGTATACGTTTTAAGGAAATTATCTCGCCTGGACTTGACCATTCTTATCCATTGCCACACTAGATGCAGGAAAAGAAAGAAATTGGAGGACCAGAAGGATAAGATCTTAAATATCAGAAAATTAATCATCTTCACCTGTGAATGACCCGCCAGTCGGCGATATTGTCCATGCAAAAAGCCCATTTCTCGAGTACCAACACCCATCTCCTCCGAAGGAAGATCCTACATGATCAGACGATAAATCAAACTACAGAATTTAGATCTGATTTGACAGGAAACTGAAAGCGAAAACAGATGTAGACATAAGTATTTAGCTACCTTCTCAGGACCCAAATAACGATACAGTTCATTCATAAAACTCTGACAAAATCGCATAACCTACAGTGAAGAAGGCAGAAAATAGAAGATTTTAAAAAAACAACAACAACTACTACTTCTACGCCACAATGCAATAAAAACTTTGGGGACCATTATAGAAGAAAGCCTAACGCTTGAAATAAACTTGTGACTAGAAATCAACATGGTTAAAAGATAAGCATATACCTCACCATCACTTTTGCTTTTAGGATCAAAATCACTTCCACCTGAAGAACCCCCAAGTCGGTAAGGCGACAAGGCATTTTTCAAAGTCTACCAGACGAGAGCAAATCAAACAATATGAGAAGCAGCATACTTTTTCGACTCAACTTCACACTACACCTTCATCAAAAAGATTAGATGGGAAAAAGATACAGCAATCGCTTGTACACTATAGAGCAAATATACACACATTATAAGTGTTCTGAAGTAAAATTAAAAGACTAAGATAGATGGCAGAAAATCACCTGTCCAAAGCTAAGAAATTTGGCAATACTCAGGTTCATTGATGGATGGAACCGGAGACCACCCCTGCACGGACCTAGAGTCTGATTAAAATGAACCCGAAACCCTCGGTTCACATGCGTCTCACCTCTATCATCAACCCACGGCACTCGAAAAACAATTGTGCGCTCAGGTTCTAATAACCGCTCCATGGTGCTTACATAACTAACACAGAGTAAAGTTTCCTTATCAGAGTTGTAATGATTACTCTTCATACATATGGTTTACGTTCAAGACACTTACCTTGAGTTCTTTGAAATGACTCTTTCTAAAGCGTGAATCGCTTCTTGAACAGACTGTATGAATTCTAGCTCATGAGGATCCCTTTTCAGTGCAGCTTCAATAATTGATCCAGCCGTTTTTGACATAAGAGCTTTTAAGAGATTTCAACAGCAATGAAGAAGTTAGAGAAATATCTCAGTCTCTCGGAAAAAAATCCGACACCCACAAAAAAAGAAACAAGAATGATTTGTGAAATGACTATGTATTCTTGAGTGAAAATATATGTGTGTGAGCTTTGGAGATGAGACAAATTGATTTCAGTGGTTATTGTTTTTCTTTTACGAAACAGCGCACATAGAATTAAACAAAGATGGGCCCATGATGCGAAACTACACTTGTCACAAATTTACAACCCCATCCATCAATATGGAATAGAAGACCAAAACCAACTCTCGACTCGGCCATACTTGATGTCACACTAATACTTCTCAACATAAGAGTCAATGTAGTATGTTAATTAATTTGTTTCCCTATTCAATAGTCATACAAATTCATGCCAGCATACTGGATAAAGCCTGTTCTAGAAACTTCTAGACTTTCCCATAATGCTTATTGTATTTGTTTAGTTGGCTCAATCAGGCCCCTGTAACTAGTTGTGTTCAATTTTTGGATTGTGTCTGCTCCTTGGTGATGGAAGTTCTTTGGTGTATATGACTTGCAATCTTTTGCTTGCATCATCTGGATGATTTTTGATGAATTACCCTTACTTCATCGAAAAGGCTTATGTGGGAAGATGTCCCTGGAGATTGGCCCAAGTGGTAACAGTGTAGTGTGTGATGTGTGGGTTAGGTGCACATCATGGTTTTGAACCTGTACAAAAGCCCAGTATTTAAGTGAAGGGTAGAGGAGTAGACCATTAGCCACCATGTTTGAACCGTGCACCATTGGCTCCAGGGATTTCTCAGTTACCAAAAAATGAAAAAAAAAAAATATGTTGAAAGATTTACAAGTTCTTGCTTAGATATTAACAAATTAGCTCTGCTCTTAGCACTGACATCAAACCCATATAGCTCAATTTAAGTGGGGGAAAGGCTGGAGTCTATGAACTCCTCTAGGAAAAAAGACAAATTATGATCGCAAATACGGTTTCTGCATCAGTGGAGATTTGAACCATGTATAATAGATGAATTTCTGAAGCTATCATCAATATACCAAAAGAGGAGGTCCGTAGTAAAGAGTTAACATATTCTTGAAAAGGTGTTGATAAATTAAATAAACAATGCTTTAGAAGTCTCATACAATTTTTAAGATAAAAACAAAAGTGAAAAGGTCAAGGTGGATACAACCACCAAGAAAACTAAAAAAGGAAATTACCTTTAACATATAAAGGTTTATCAACAACAATCTTATCTTTGGATGCCATTTGGAGACGAAGAGCTTCTTTGTGAAGTAAACTATTATTATGCTCCTCCAGAGCACTCATCTGCATGTTTCGGCTGCCTTCATTTCCATATGGATTCCTCCTATGCTTCCTACCATATTCTCTGCAAACAGAGCAAAATATCCTTGCTGTACCATCTTTCACATCAACATATGCCCATTTATACGTATCTGCCCACTCCTCTCTCCATCTTTTAACGACCTTCTTTTTCTTTTTCGCTGGTTGCGTCTTCAACAAGTCCTGATTCCCACCAGAAGCCTGATGAATCATCATCTGCTTGCTCTCATCATGGTCTTCGGCTGCAGATTCTTGTGGTGGAACATTAATCAAAGTATTATTACTAAATGAAGGGTCATCATCCCCAGGTCCTATTTCCAAATCAATCTCTTCTCCTATCTCTCTCACTACAAGATGATGCCTCTGAGCCTGATGGATTAAGTTCATGTCATCCATTGTAGAATTCATCCCACCCCCACCAGTTGGAAGTAGCATTCAGCATGACAATTTATATACAGTATGATTCGGCCAGCTTGCTGCAAACATAATACACACTAATAAATCTACTTGATTAAATCTCAAAATGCTCCAATACCAGTGCGCATTAAGAGTTGAACAGTTAATCATAAATTGAAAAGCATACTGAATTTTCTTCTCCGTGTTCAGGGTCAGAATTTCAGAGGCTAAGTGTTTGCCTATCTCCTACCTCTATTTACTTTCAGATCAGGCTCTACAATCCCCGTTAGGGAAAATAAGAAAGAAAAGAGGGGACCAAGGAAGAAGGAGAAACCAGTTGGCTTGAGATTATCAACAAAGCATTCTTCATGACCTACCAACTTTATAAATGCAGTAGCAAATCGTAGAAAATATCAATTTCCAGTAGTATACACTCAAAATTTGTTATTGAATAAACATCGGGTATTCTTATTCATGAAAAGGAATTGTATTGCACATATACTACTTCCAAAATTTCCTAGTAACTATGGACTTGAGACGAAGTGTCCTCATGAGTAATATGAGAAGCTAATTGTAGTAGGAAGGATTTAATATTAAACTGACAACGAAGAACAAGGAGGGAAGAGTTAAATAGATAATCATAGCTTAAGTACTATGCCATATGTTGCTGAAGACAATGTACTTACAACAAGATTGTTTAAGAAGACACAAATTAAACTTGATTGTAACTCATCTTAGCTCAATTTCAAGAAAAGCATTCCTAATAATTATTAAAGACAGTTATGAACACTATGGTCTACATCACTCGATGGAAATGCAGTTACCAATTATGTTAGTTCTATTACTCAATGTACTTGGTCAATACAAGAAATTGAGGTGCAATTAAGGAGAAAGGAAGCATTTCAGAGGTAAATGCATATCTCCTAACTATAACAATAGCATAAGGAGGCGCTGCTGGTGGTCTTCTAAGGCAAAAATGAGGAAAGGGGTGACAAAATTAAAGAAATTGATTACTGATTTAAATCAAGACAGGGCGAAATATATTTATGCATCATTCATTGCATTGATCCTAAAAGAAAGGGGCAATTGAGATCAAGGATTACAGACCAATCAGCCTTATAAGCAGTGTTTACAAGATTGCTTCTAAGCTTTTGGCAAGAAGACTTGAAACTGTTACTTGAAGCTAGTCTCTGGTAGCCAGAATGCCTTTGTCAAGGGAAGGCAAATCACTGGTGCATCCTTATTGCTAACGAGGCAATGGACTGGAGATTCAAAAGTGGAAAGCCAGGGGTGCTGTTCAAATTGGATATTGAAAAAGTTTTTGACAAAGTGAGTTGGTCCTATTTGATCAATATGTTGAGACGCACGGGATTTGAGGAAAGATGGTTAAGATGGATTAAATTTTGTATCTCAACTGTCAAATACTCTGTTTTGGTAAATAGGGGGCTTGTGGGGTTCTTCTCTCCTCAAAGAAGCATCAGGCAAGGTGACCCTATTTCACCTTTCCTCTTTATTCTTGTCATGGAAAGGCATAGTAAAATGCTACAAAAATCCAGGCAGCTTCACTGGATAGAGGGCTTCAAAATAGTAAGGAATAACGGGTCCCAAGCTACAGTTTCACATTTGCTTTATGCAGATTACACTCTGGTCATCTGTGGAGCTGAGAGATCCCAAGTGATCCACCTAAATCTAACTTTGTCTGTTTTTGAAGCTATCTCAGGGATACACATGAACATGCAAAACAGTACCATATTCCCCGTAAATGAAGTTGCCAATCTGGAAGAATTGGCAGGCCTTATGGGCTGCAATATTGGCTCTTTTCCTTTTAGCTACCTTGGTCTTCCTTGGGTGCTAAATCCAATTCCATAGACATTTGGAATGGGATGATTGAGAAATTTGAGAAGAGGTTGGCCACCTGGCAGATGCAATACCAATCCTTTGGATGGATGAAGACTAACACTAATTAATAGTGTTTTGGACTAGATCATTAGTCCAGAAAGCTTTCAAGGAAAACATACAGAGTTGGGCTGTGGAAAGGCATCAGGAAACTTTAGAGCACCTTTGCTCAGAACACTCATTTGGCGGCAGGGAATGGCTCTCTTATATGATTTTGGAAGAACAAATGGTTAGGAAATTCCAACATCCAGGAAGCATTTCCAAACCTTTTAACTCTTGCCCAAGATCCTGATGTTGTCATAGTATCATACAGAGAAGGGGCTGACTGGAACCTCCAACTTAGAAGGGATTTGTATGACTGAGAATTCTATGAGCTGCTAGACCTCTACACTAGTCTACAACAAAGCAACCTGAGTCCATCGGTAGCAGACAGACTTAAATGCGGCAATCAAGCAGGTGGCATCTTCTCTGTTAAGTTGAGCTACCAGAAAATGTGCTCTTGCAATCCCATGCTTGACAACTGGCCTTGGAAGCTCATATGGAAAGCAAAAATTCCTCCCAAGGTCATTTCTTTCACCTGGACAGTCCTGAATGAGGAATGCCTCACTCAGGATAATCTGATAAAGAGGAAAATTCAATTCACTCACAGATGCTATATGCGTAAAGTGGAAGCTGAAATCCCTGGCCATCTTTTTACTTCAGATCTATGGAGCATGTTTTTGTGCATTTATGGCCTCAAATGGATCACTCCTCACTCATTAAGGGAAGCATACTTGAGTTGGTGCTTATGCAGTGGCGGATCCAGGATTTAGACTCCGTGGGTGCCAAATAGACTTATCGATTAAATTAATTTTATATTTGATTAAATTATTCGTTTTTTCGATATAAATTAATTTTAGTTCTCTAATTTTTCTTAAAAGAACGTGTGCAGCAATTTCCTTTTTCTTAAAAAATCGTCTTTCTCAAAAAAATAGGTACAAATGGGATTCGAACCCGCAACATCAGCCTTCTAAAGTTGCCCTCCTACCGTGGCACCACAAGCCAATTTTGTTCTGTGGGTGGCACGCTTTATATAAATATAAATATTATATATATATACCTATGTATATATAGAGTTTACGTCGAAGTTCGGGGGTGGCGTGGCACCCCCACACCCCTTAATAGATCCGCCTCTGTGCTTATGGAGAGTTGATAAATCCATCAAGCACAAATGGAGAATGATACTTGCTTGCATTTTTTGGAGTATATCGACAGAAAATAATAGGAAATGTTTTGAAGGGATCTCAACTCCTATAGGCTCTATATATTTATTTTGAAATAGGTGACTTTAACTCCTATAGGCTCTATAAAAGCTAAATGTATGGCTAGTCTATTTTGCTGGTTCAGTTTATTCCCATCTAATAGTTCAGATCAACAATTAGACTTCAGTAGTTCCCTAGCTCTGGCATAGACAGTTTTTGTGTAGGAGCGAGATGCTTCTGTAAGCTTCAATGTCATATCTTGTAACTACTGCATCTTTCAAAGATATCACTTACTTCATCAAAGAAACAAAAGCTCAACTTTTAGGCAATTCGAGCTGCACACTTCTACCTGCGTAAACTTGGACCTAAAACCATTCAGTTTCATGGATATATACATCACACTATACAACTTCTAGCCCTTCTATTGAGCTATTTTAAGCTTTCTACTCATCCATTCAACTCAATTTTCTATTATAGAGGAAAAAAAAGAGTCCAAAGCTTCACATGAATGCTATGCATAAAACCTGAATAGAAATTAAATAAAAAAGATACAATCTTTAAGATGCCCTCAAAAGAGCTATCTTTCAGCCACCATCACCTAACACAGATGAAAACTTCTCACGTTTTTCTCAAATATCAACGTCTACCAAACAAATAAACCCAAAATGCAACATCCCCAAACAATAAAAGAACCAATTGAATTAGAACAGAAATGCTGGGGACCTCAATTGGGAGTCTTTTTGAGCAAAGCTAAAAAAAATGAAAGACTCTTACTTTTCAAGAACCCACTCAAATTGGTTTGATCAGATTCTTGTTTCAAGCTTTCTGAAATGTAACTCCCAAGTTTTTCTCTTCTACAAGAGCTGTTTTCCCATGTCGGTCCAATTCGCCAGCAAGGTGCCTCTCAGCTGCTACTGGATAAAGGGAATTCCAACTGTAGAATGCTATAAATGGGGTAGAACTGGATTTTTTGAAAGAGAGCCGACAAGGTAGTAGTGTCGGAGCAATTGAATTTTGCTATAAAGTTATCAATTTGGCGAGTCCAGTGACTCGCTCTCTGCAATTGGGGTTTTTTTGGGGAAGAAAGGGGTGAAATGAAGAGAGGGACTAATTTGATAAATTTGGATTCTTTTTGTTGGGAACAAAACCAAAAAAAAATAGGAATAAGCATTTTTCATTTTTGTTCTATTTTTTATTTTATTTTATTACAAAATCATTTCAAGTGTCTATTTTAGTTAGCTTTTGATCATTAATTTCCAATTAGATTTTAAAATTTTATCTTTAAATATTAATTTGGCTAAAAAAAATTATTGTTTTAGAAATTTAATCTTCAAATATTTGCAGATTTTTAAAAAATTAGCTCAGATTACTTTTGAAGTTTTGGGACTTTCACTTATAAGACTCAAAAAAAAAAAACTGTAAATAAAATAAACTTGGAAAGACAATTTTAAATTCTGAAAAATATAATTTTAAAAACTAAAATTTTTAATTTTTTACATCAAAATGTTTTAGTCAAGTAAAAGTTTTTTTGCTACTCCTTCAAGTTATAGTATTAGTTGGGTCCACTTTCATAAAATAGAAACTTTATATTTATTTTTGTCAATGTATGCAATATCATATTAGTGAAAATGGTATTAGATGAATTCTAGTATGTGATGTGTTAGATGATTTTATTTTTTTGGGTAGAGAATCTAGATGTGGTGATCAAACTACTTTAGTGATCAATAAAAGTTATTTAATATAAATAAAAAATTAAATAATAATAATAATATTTTTAAACACTTACATAAATCAAATGGTATCACTATAAGCTATTATAATGGAAAAAATAAATTATGTGGACGTACATAATTATCGAAGGTAATTAGAGAAGGCAAATGAGAGTCGATCGAAAAAGTGAATCGCTTGACAAATTTCTTTGTAATTCATTTATTAAGGTTGGAAGATGGTTGGAACCATTCAAACGTACAAATTGCGCAAGTGAAGCTGGAAAATGAACTACAACATCTAATGTATTTGCACCATCACCATCTTCAAATAAAGTTTTTTCTACTACAGCGTCATAAATGACGCATAGCAAAGAAGTGTTCAATACATCAACAACTTATATCATGTGAAAGGGGTTCAAGGTTCAATTATGAAGTACTAGAAAATTAGGATGAATTTGAATATAATTGTTACACCAAAACTAAGTACACAGAATCAACCAGACTGTCTTAGTGGATCTTTGTAACTTAACGTAAATATGAAATCATAAAAAATTAATTTTTTTGAATTTTGTATGTAACTCACTAAATGTACGAAAAATAAAGAGAATATGTGTACGAGAATTGAACAATGAAACTCTCAAGCATTTGGCAATGATGTGTTGATATCAATGATGATTTATTTCATCATTTTGTCAATAGTGATAATTGAAATTTATTTGTCTCCTAATCAAATAAAAAAAAATGAATGGTTTAATTGATAAAAATGATTATGTGACGTTATCAATGGTTATACGCTATTCAATACAATTTCATTGTGTTAAAGACGTTTAGTTGTTGATTGAATATCAGAAGCAAGCAATTAATTATTTAAAGACTATATTAAGGTATGTTAGTTTTTACTTCAAACAAACAAGTTTGTGGCTGTCAAATTTTTTTTAAAAAAAATAAAATTGCCTACATAAGCAAATGCCAAACTTTAGACATTTTGTTTGATTTTAAATATTGTATATTGAATTTTAATTCAAAGTAAATAAATTTATAAATATTTATTCACTATAAGCAATCTCAATATCATTTATGTGTGCGTTTATTTTAGTAGAATGACGATGATATCATAATAGGAATTTTGAGAAGAACAAATTAAATATAATATAAAAGTTAATAAAACTGACGAATAATTTTAAAATTATTTATAATGACACTAATAATAATTACACATCAATTATAAATAAATTATTAATCATGTCATGTCATTAATCTCGTATTTTAAAAAATAACATGACACAATTAAAAATTAAGGTGATACTTTTTTTCCTTTCTTTTTTTACTCTGACAGTACTAAAAGACTCACAGATAATATATCATTAGTAAATGCATACTGAAAAATCATCTTCTCAATTAATTATTTTTTCTTCCGTTGTACGCTATGATATACTTTACTAAGAGTCTGTTTGGCATTACTACTAAAAACTGCTTATTTCTAGAAGCATTTTTTTAGAATGACTTTTTAAAAAAATGTTTTTGAAAAAAAGTAATTTGTGTTTGACTAATTCATTTAAAAAGTGTCTATGATAAGCAAATAGTATCTGACTAGTCTTTTTTTTAAAAGTGCATTTGAGAGTCAAATTACGAAAAACGATAAATATCAATGTACTTTTAATATTAAGATTATTTTATAGAGAGAAACTATTTTAAACATTTATTAGAATTTTTTTAATTAAAATATGCATATTCAAATTTTCAATAAATATTATACATAAATAAAAAATAAATTAAATATTAATATAATATTAACACAATGACTTAAATATAATTCAAAATATCAAGAAAAATAAATTTAAAAACTATTACACAAATTAAACCACTATATACGAAAAATTCACCACAAAAATAAATAAAGTCCTTCAGATTTTTAATCCTACAAAAATGTTATTGTTACATTTATTTATGATTCTGTAAAATAAAACATAAAATAATATATAAAATATAAAATAAAAATAGTATATAAACATTAAATAAAAAAATTATTATATAAAAATAAAAAATAAAATTCATGTATGAAACTTAATCAAATTTATGATATATGTTAATTAATTAATAAAAGATATATTGGTGAATATGTATATATGGAAGGGATATTTTAATCTTCAAGAAAATTAATTTTCTGCTTCTGCTTTTTTTATGAAGCAAAAATTTTTAAGTTCTTCCAACATCAGAAAAACAGTTTATGCTTCCATTTAAAAGCAGTTTTGAGAATTTATCTAACACTATGTTTTTCAAAATAAAATAAAATGTTACAAATT
Source organism: Solanum verrucosum (assembly GCF_900185275.1). Lineage (NCBI taxonomy): Eukaryota > Viridiplantae > Streptophyta > Magnoliopsida > Solanales > Solanaceae > Solanum > Solanum verrucosum. The sequence continues at coordinate 1,617,222 of NW_026020568.1, forward strand.
CATTTAATTGTGGATGTTTCTCTTAATTTATCCCTAACGTAATATATGTATTTATTGTATTTATTAAAGTTATATTTGGTTAAAGGATGTAAACGGGTGTTTTCTAAATCCTGTAAAAAGATAGTTTTTTCGCCCTTGTGAAACACACTTGAAGAGAATAAATAAAGCTCCCAACTTTATACTTTCCATCACCATTTGTCTTACCTCCTTGTTTAAGTATTATTATATTTTTTCTCTTGTTTTACAACACGTTATCAGCACGAGTCTCTAAACAATTAAAGCCTACTTAATTCAGATTTATCTTTTTTCCTAAAAGTTTATAAATTTTCTTTCCTAGTCAGGTATAAATTTATATATTTATAACATCTCTAATAGGACTTACATAAGTCTTTGAGTTACAATTTAATTATTGTATACATAACTTGCTTTAGCTATTATTATGGTACTTTACTAGGTATAATAATCAATACGTTTCAGGTTTATATTATTATGCTATTTATATGCTACTAACTTATAACTCTAAATTAATTACTAAGTAATATGATCATGCTAGTTAAAATAACTCGTAAGTATTTTCATACATTATGATAAGTATATTGGTGTGTCATAAAGAAGAATATTATTGTATTAAATAGCGAAAACGGTCTGAAAAATACTCCAACTTTGGCCAAAATTGTTGTTATGATACCAAACTTTATGGAGGACCTTTTACCCCCTGCACTATTTAATAGTGTATTTTCAAGGTATATATGTGCCCACATGGACACATTACTATTTATAATGATGCAATATTTATGATGTCCACGTGGGCATATATATACTTTTAAAATACACTATTAAATAGTGTAGATGGGTAAAAGGTCCTTTCCAAAGTTCGGTATCGTAACATCAATTTCGGTCAAAGCTCAGATATATTTCAGACATTTTCCCCTATTAAATATAACTTGAAACTTTTACAAATATTTGGCGTTAATATCTGTTGAAACTAATAATAAATATTGTAGAACAATTAAAATTACATATTAAATCTATTGTTTCAATACTTCATTAATTTACATGTTTTTGAGACATTCAATGTGCATGCATAAAACATATAATATATTTTATAATCATAGTATACTTTATTATTTGAACATTAATTTACCATTTATTATAACGAAATCAACATCATAACATTAACTCAATTATTTTATGATAGTTTCCATCATGTCGAATTTGTCAAGGTTTGAATTTGTGGCACTCGACATTTCTGGAAAGAACTATTTATCATGGGTACTTGATGTTGAAATTCACCTTACCGCTAAGGGTCTTGGTGATAGTATAATCGAAGGGAATAAAGCATCAAGTCAGGATAAAGTGAAGGCTATGATTTTCCTTTGTCATCATCTTGATGAAAGCCTAAAGGTTGAATACTTGACGGTAAAAGATCCACTTGAATTGTGGATAGGTTTGAAAGGGAGGTATGACTACCTCAAGGCAACGGTATTGCCAAGGGATCGTTATGAGTGGATGCACTTACGATTTCAAGATTATAAAATCGTAATTGAGTATAACTGTGGTGTATTTGGAATCAATTCCCAATTAAAATTATGTGGGGAAATTATAAAAGATGAGGACATGTTGGAAAAGACACTAACTACTTTCCATGCCTCCAATATAATATTACAACAACAATACCGTGAAAAAGGTTTTCAGATATACTCTGAATTGATCTCATGCCTTCTGGTGGCTGAGCAACATAATGACCTTTTAATGAGAAATCATGAAGCCCGTCCCACTAGAAGTGCTCCATTACCGAAAGCATACGGGGTAGAAGCGCACGGTCAGTCTGAAATAAGACAAAATAATCGGAGCCATAATAATGTGTGTGGGCGTGGCAAGGGCAAAAGACGATATAATAATCGTCGAGGTGGTGGTCATACTAAAAAAAGAAAACAATCTGGGTTCTCAAAATAATCCTTCCAAAGGAAAGGGCGATCATTGTCATGGTTGTGGCCTTAAAGGTCATTGAAAAAATGAATGTCGGACACTTGAGCATTTTGTCAGGTTGTATCAAAATTCCTTTAAAAGGAAAGGAAATAAAGGTGATGCCTCCTCTTCTAATTCCCGGGTGAAGTCACATTTGACTCTCAAAGATGATGTTAAGGCAGAGTCTTCTCAAAAATATGATGAGAATGTTGAGGTAAATTTAGCATTGAAGGATGATGCTTTTGATGGGCTCGATGATATTACTTATCTAGAAGCTGAGGACTTCTTTGGGGATTGTAACTGAAGATTGATAATTGAACCGGGGAATGAATAATGTTGTTATGTGTTTTAATGTCTTACTAAAAGTTCATGTACTTAAATTTTCTTTTGTTAAGTTTCGTACTTCTTATTATGTATTTTTATTTTTATTTCATAAATAAAATTTTCCAGTCTTCAGTTGGATTCAAGATGAGTGATGAAGATATGTGTCTTCTGGACAGTGCCACAACTCATACAATACTAAGAGAATAAAAATATTTCTCTCATTTGATTATGAAAAAGGCATATGTTAATACAATATTCGGTAGTACAAAATTGATTGAGGGCTCTGAAAGAGCGGCATTATTACTACCCAGAGGAATATTATTGATAATTAATAATGCATTGTATTGTAGTAAGTCTCAAAGAAACTTATTAAGTTTCAAGGTTATTTTCCAAAATGGTTATCATGTTGAGACTGCAAATGAAGAAAATGTGGAATACCTTTATATTACTACAATAAATGCGGAGAAGAAAATTGTGCATGAAAAAATGTTTGCACTGTATTTTGGGTAGTACCATACAAATATTAGTACGTTTGAATCACATGTCGTGGTAAACAAAAGATTTACTGGTTCCAATGATTTTATCATTTGGCATGGCTGGTTGGGCCATTCCGGTTATAATATGATGCGCAGAATAATTGAGAATTCACATAGACATACTTTGAAGAATCAAAATGTTCTTCAATCAAATGAATTCTCTTGTGTTGCTTGTTCACAAGAAATATTGGTCATCAAACCATCAGTGGCTAAGGTTGGGGTGGAATCCCCTGCATTTCTGGAACGGTACATGGTGATATATGTGGACCTATTCACCCTGCATGTGGACCATTTAAATATTATATGGTCTTGATAGATACAACTACAAGATGATCGCATGTGTGCTAATTATCAACTCGCAATATGGCTTTTGCAAGGTTGTTGGCTTAAATAATAAGGTAAAAAACACAATTTCCAGATTATGCAATAAAAACAATTCGTCTTGATAATGCTGGTGAGTTTACATCCCCAACATTTAATGATTATTGTTTGTCCACTGGAATAACAGTTGAACATCTTGTTGCACATGTTCATACTCAAAATGATTTAGCAGGGTCATTGATTAAAGTCTTCAATTGATAGCTAGACCATTATTGATGAGGACAAAGTTGCTTGTTACAGTTTGGGGGCATGCTATTTTGCATGCAGCAACACTTGTGCGCATAAGGCCAACCAGTTATCGTGACATCTCCCCATTGCAATTGGATTTTGGTCAGGAGTCAAACATTTTCCTTCTTAGAATCTTTGGTTGTGCGGTATACGTCCAATTGCTCCTTCACAACGCACAAAGATGGGTTCTCAACGAATATTGGGGGATATATGTTGGATATGAATCTCGTTCTATTGTAAAATATTTAGAACCTAGAACTGGAGATTTACTTACGACAAGATTTGTTGATTGTCATTTTGATGAATTAGTATACCCAATATTAGGGGGAGAACAAAAGCAGATGAAAAATGAGATAGATTGAAATTCACTTTCATTGTTTTTTTTAGATCCTCAAACAAATCAATGTGAGTAAGAAGTTCAAAAGATGATTTATTTACAGAATATTGCAAATCAACTATCGAATGCATTTACTAACCTTCCACTGGTTACTAAATCATATATCCCAGCTGATAATGCTCAAGTTCGAGTTGATGTCCCGATAGAACAAAATGTGAAGGCAAACGAGTCTGAACCACACTTAAAACGTGGTAGACCAATTGGTTCCAAAGATAAAAATCCTCGAAAAATGAAAGGAATAAATGACCAAGATGATCATAATATGGAGGCAATTGCTCATGAAGAGCTCCGAGACATAATTAATAATAACACCACTGAGGAGGTCCGTGTAGCTGAAAATAATGAGAATGAGGAAATCTAAATAAATTACATCTCGACGAGAAAAAGGTGGAATCAAAATAATATTGTGGTGGATAATATTTTTGCCCTATAAAGTTGTTGTTGAAATAATGCAGCAAGATGAGGATTTGGAACCAAAATATGTCAATGAATGTAGACAGATAAATGATTGGTCAAAATGGAGGAAGCAATTCAAACTGAATTGGCTTCACTTGAAAAACGTGAAGTTTTCGGACCAATAGCCCGAACACCTGAAGGTGTCAAGCCGATTGGGTACAAGTGGGTTTTTTTTGCGAAAATGTAATGAAAATAGTAAAGTCGTAAGATATAAAGCACGACTTATAGCACAAGGATTTTCGCAAAGGCATTGAGGAGACATATTCTCCTGGGGTAGATGCAATTGCCTTCAGGTATCTAATAAATATGACAGTTCATGAAAAGCTTGAAATGCATCTAATGGACGTTGTCACAACCTATTTGTATGGCTCACTAAACCACAATTTTTTTTATGAAAATTCCTGAAGCACTCAAAGTGTCTGAAGCATATAAAAATTCGAAAGAAAATTGTTCTATAAAGCTTCAGAAATCTTTATATGGATTGAAACAATCTGGGCCAATGTGGTATAATCGTCTTAGCGAATACTTGCTAAAGGAAGGGCATAAGGATGACCCTAGTTGTCCTTGTATTTTTATACGAATGCAAAAATCTGAATTTGTAATAATATCTGTTTATATTGATGACTTGAACATCATTGGAACTTCTAAAGATCTTTCAAAAGTTGTTAAGTGTTTGTAGAAAGAATTTGAAATGAAAGATCTTGGTAAGACGAAACTTTGTCTTGGCCTTCAGATTGAACATTTGGAAAATGAAATATTTATCCACCAATCAACATATACTAAAAAGGTTTTGAAGCGATTTTACATGGATAAATGACACTCATTGAGTACCCCGATGATTGTGAGATCTCTTGACATAATAAATATCCATTCCGACCTCAAGAAAAGGATGAAGAGCTTCTTGGTGATGAAACTCCATATCTCAGTCCTATTGGAGCACTAATGTATCTTGTCAATAATACCCGACCAGATATTTGTTTCGTAGTAAGTTTATTTGCGATATTCAACTCATGTCCAGCAAGAAGACATTGGAAAGGTGTTAAGCACATATTCAGATATCTTCAAGGAACAATTGATATGAGATTGTTGTATTCTAATGCATCCAAGTCAGAATTGATCGGTTATGCAGATGCGAGATATTTGTCTGACCCATATAAATCCCGGTCTCAGACATGCTATTTATTCACATATGGAGGTACATCTATATCACGACGTTCGATAAAGCAAACAATAGTTGCTATTTCTTCAAATCATGCAGAGATAATAACCATCCATGAAGCCAGTCGAGAATGTGTATGAATGAGATCAATGACTCAACACATTTTGCAATTATGCGGTCTTTCTGTGCAAACAAAGACTCCAACAATATTGTATGAAGATAATGTTGCTTTCATAGCTCAATTAAAAGAAGGATATATCAAAGGAGACCGAACAAAACATATTTCACCTAAGTTTTTTTTCACACATCATCTTCAACAAAATGGTGAGATAAATGTTCAACAGATTCGTTCGTGTGATAATCTTACAGATGTATTCACTAAGGGATTGCCAACGTCAACATTTGAGAAACTAAGATATAAGATTGGAATGCGTCGTCTTCAAGATATCAAATAAAGTTTTCATCATGGGGAGTAAAATACACGTTGTACTCTTTTTCCCTTAACCAATGTTTTGTCCCATTGAGTTTTCCTGGTAAGGTTTTTAACGAGGCAGCACTCAAGGCGTATTACAAGATGTGTGTACCCTTTTTCCTTAACTAGAATTTTTCCCACTGGGATTTTCCTAATAAGGTTTTAACGAGGCACATTATCTATAAACATCCAAGAGAGAGTGTTACAAATCCATTTAATTGTGGATGTTTCTCTTAATTTATCCCTAACGTAATGTATGTATTTATTGTATTTATTAAAGTTGTACTAACGTATTTGGTTAAAGGATGTAAACGAGTGTTTTCTAAATCCTATAAAAAGGTAGTCTTTTTCACCCTTGTGAAACACACTTGAAGAGAATAAATAAAGCTCCCAACTTTATACTTTCCATCACCATTTATCTTACCTCCTCATTTAAGTATTCTTGTATTTTTTCCTCTTGTTTTACAAAAAAAAATAATACTTTTATCACACAAAAAAACATTTTTGGTCTCCCAACAATAATGTCAAGCATGATCTAAGTCTACCAAGTCCCCTTTCTAATGCATTTACCCATTATGCATTTAAAACTATGGATCACACATGTTGATTTAGGACACGAATAAGTTATAATTGTATGTGTTCTTTCAATTTATTTTGGGAAAAGGGTTAAAAATGCCCTTAACGTATTGAAAATGGTTTTAAAATGCCCTCCTTCCACCTATTGGATCAAAATTGCCCTTAACGTTTTTTTAGGTTTAAAAATGCCCCCTTTTGACATAAATATGACATGACATTAGTGGATCAAATAATTGGCATTAATTTATTGGTCCACGTGAATTCTTAAACAAACCCGTCCATAATTAACTAAGCTAGCAAACCCTAAAACAATCTAACCCATCAATTCCTATTTTACACGTCCATTTTCAGATTTGTTCCCAATATCTCTGTATGCTAAAAAAAAAGGTTTCTTTGGGTTTTGATCTTAGAATGTGATGATGGTAAGACAGGAATATGACTTAATAAGATGTGTTTTTAAGCTTTGAAAATAACTTTGATAAGAGAAAGACTGAAACTTCAATTTTTATACTTGGCATTTTAAGGTTAATTTACTAGAAGTATATTGGTTGTAATTTATAATGAATATAAATGGGTCTCATCAAAGGTCAAATAATTTCACATATGAACGATTGGATAGAGACTTTCACAGTAGAATCAGTATGAGCTGATAAGGTATATGAATTCATCCTCTGTTTATACCATTGCTTTTTTTTTTATAAGACTGATTCATTGTTTCGACGTATTTGGCATTATTACTATTGAATTTACTTAACTGATTTTGTGAGATATGATTTAGAGTCCAATAAAAGGATCTGTTCGAAGGTTTGTAGATTTACACTGATTTTTAAAAAAAAATAGGTGTAAAATGAAAATGAATTGATGGGTTAGATTGTTTTGGGGTTTGCTAGCTTGTTTCATTATGGACGGGTCGGTTATGACTTATGTGGGTGGGTTAACAATTCATGTGGACCAATAAATTAATGTCAATTGTTTAATTATTTGACCCACTAATGTCATGTCATAATTCTGTCAAAAGAGGGCATTTTTAAACCTAAAAAAAATGCTAAGGGCATTTTTGATCTGATAGATGGAAGGAGGGCATTTTAAAACCATTTTCAATACGTTAAGGGCATTTTTAACCCTTTTCCCATTTTTTTTTATGTGTATCACCTGCATCTTTTATTAGTTGTAATATTTTTTGATCTCATACAATTGAATATATTTATATCAATCATTTTCTATATTAACATTTCACTATAGTAATAAAGTTTTTTTTTGAACTCGATTTTCAAATATATATATATATATATTATCCTTATATAATAATATCTTAATTACAATCTTTGTATTATCACATTTCTATATCAAATTTACTCAATTATTGGTCAATTTTGCTTTTCAATAGAATGACATGAGTTTTGATTGATTAACAATTTTTTTGACTTTTGTTTATAATTATTATTTGTATTTATGATTATAGCACTAGCTATGATAAAATTGGTTATTAATTTATTGGTAATGTATTAGCTTTTAAAACAACAATTAGTAAACGATGATTGTCTTTAGATTTCTTTTATAACAATACTTTTTGAAGTAAACAAATAATTTCTATCTTAATTTTGTCTAAGACGATTAATAAGATTTAAACACCAAATTACATTATAGGTGTATAATAGTTAGTCCCTATAGTAGCAAAAATAATATTTTCTTGATGTATAATCCTATTATGAAATAGTCACTAAATAATATTATATAAACATATATTAATATACATATTTGCATATCTATTAGACTGTTACACTCATTTTGTAGACATGTTGCACTCTAGTAATCCAACATTAACTTTCATTTAACGTCATATATTTTATTATTGCTCTATAGAACATATTTTCATTTTGATAATAATTTTCCTCCATTTCAACCATTCTATATATTTTAATTGTATATTATTTAACATGGTCATATACCAATCTGTTATCCTAATTCCTAAAGCATCAAACTTGCATATTATAAAATTATTTACATTTTTTAATGATGCAGATTCATATAATTTTGCCAGTTCAATTTTATTCTTCTTTTACTAACTAAATGTGTATTTTACATATTGTGTCTTATATCAATTTATTCTAAATAAATTCTTTTACTTTTTTTTAGTATCTTTTCATAATTCAAACTTTTAATTGACACTCTTACTTCTTTTATCAAATAATACAATTTTGTTAGTAAATATCACACGTCATCAAATTTTATTTATAATAGTATTAGTTAGCTTTGGAGCTGTCAATATGGGTTGACCTACCCCATTCGGGCTAACCCATACATGCTTTCCAATTTGACGGGTCAGGCCAGGCTAGTCCATTTTTTATGTGGGCCAGAAAATGATCGGCCCAGCTCACAAGTGTGTGGGCTAGGGGCTTTGCCGGGCCAGCCCTCTTTTCTTAAAAATATATTTTTTATAATTTTTAAAATTAAATTATAATTTAAAAATATTATCATAAATATACACTAGTGTTACTACTTGTTAATCAATAATAAAATTATCTATATAATATTTATTAAGTTTGATTTCAAGTAAACACATAAATAGCTAAATAGAAATATTAACCTAATTGTTTTCCAATGATCATAATAAAACACAAAAACTATGATAATATTCCTTAGGCTATGGCCGATGTAGTGATTCCCTAGAAATTTTAGGGACTTTATTTTATATCTGCAATACATATTTTATAAACATAATTTGTATTTAAATTGTAATATTTCAAACTTTAAACAGATTTTGAGTGTAGACTCCTATTATTTTTAAGGAAAAATTACTAGAATACACACACTTAGTTAACATATTCTCAATATTTTCCCTACTATTTAAAAAAAATACTAAAATCCCTATTGTTCCCACAAAACTAAACCACCGGATACATTATTCTTGAAGAAGTCTAAACCTTACTTTCCCACCCCTAAATTTACTCCAATAATTTCTCCTTAGATTTTCCCACAACCCACGATTCTCTCTCCAAAATTTTCTCCCCCATTATTCTCAACAGATTCATTATTCCAATTTTGAATTTCAAATTAATTTTATCTCCATTCAACTAATTTCAGAGTTTGAAATAGGTAGTCTCTTCATCTTCAACTTTTTTTTCGTTATTTTTTTTATATTTTCTTATACTTTATGGATCATCCGTCTTTTAGTATTGGGATTACCCAAATAGTCACAACCAACACTAATCGAATTTCTGATTATGAAGATCCTAACGGGGCAGAAAACATGTCTAATAGGTTGCATGATCTTATAACAATGGCTAAGCAAAGTTCTAAGAAGTCAAAACCTAAAAAGGAGGCACATGGAAAAACACCTAAGAAAAGGGGTAGAAAGGTTGCCCCGGCCATATCCAGATCTGCATTACCAACGGTACGTATTTTACTTTTTTTCCCCTGTAATTTTATGTATTCACATGTTACTATTGGATCCACAACATTTGTTTGAGGTGGAATTTGTACAAGATATTATGCAACAAGAAAGCGACAGTCTGTAACTATTGAATCAATTTTTCTTTACTTACACATTTGATCTGTTTTTATAATGTATCTTCTTCTTTTTTGTAGTGACTGCGAAATGTTTTTTTGTTGAATTTCTGAGTGGTGAAATCAACATCCCATCTAATGATTTTTGAAGTGACTATCTTCGCACAAGATATGCAACACTGTTATGAAAGTATGGTCTCAACAAGGCCAAGACGGAATATGTTAGCGAGAATGATGATCCTACAAAGCCGAAGAGTGACTACACTCCACCAACAAAAGATGATCTTGTTAATGTAGAATAGATTTTCATATATCGATTCACCGACAGTTGTTGATGATATTGTTTTTAAGATACATTAATTAGTGTTTTTGAGTATTTCTTCCCTTTTGAAGATACTACTTCTAAATGTGAAGAGTTTTTATGTTGAAAATTGTTTATTTCGCTTTTCATTTTGTTTTCAATATATTTAATACCTTGTTAAATTTTGTCTCTTATAAGTATAGTACACATCACTATAGTTGATACTATATTATTAGCAGATACAAGATTTTTCAAAACTTTATTATGTATATGATACACGATTACTTTCAATATAACAAAATTTGTATGTATCACAACACCTGATACTATATTTTTATACTTGATACAAATCAATTAATTTTCAATATATTTAGTACCTTTTAACATTATGTCTCTTATAAATTTGGTACAAATGACTACACTTGATACTATATTATAAGCTGATACAAATTTGTCAAAAAATATATTACGTATATGATACACAATTATTATTTATCATACTTTCAAAATCACAAATTGATGTGTATAAGCTGATACAAATTTGCCAAAAAATATATTATGTATATGATACACAATTATTATTTATCATGCTTTCAAAATCACAAATTGATGTGTCTCACAAAACCTGATACTATATATTTACAATTGTTACAATCCTCTAAATTTGTAATATATTTAGTACCCTTTAACATTATGGCTCTTATCCTATACATATCACAACACTTGATACTATATTATCCTATACAAAAAATTTCAAAGAATTAAGTATCAAATTCATTATGTTAAACAAACAATGCAATGTAATAGTATTTTCAGTACTTATTAGCAGTTACATATACATTAATTACTTAACTAATATAACGTATATTTTAAAAATAACTTTGTATCAAACACAAAACAATACACAATATGTATACTGGATTCACTTTATAAAAAATTAACAATAAAAAATATAGGCAGAACTGAAAAATGTAACAATTCAATTTATTGAATTAGAAATTAGTAAGCTAAAAGTACTTTTTAATGTAAACATTTGTAACAGTTGAAAGAAATGTTATAATTTGGAAATTATTAGATCTGAAAAAACAAAGTACTCCAAAAAAGTATTGATCAAGATTCTATCGGGAAGAAAGTACAAGTTCTTCGATTGTAGTCTTCTTGTCCACATCGCCCACAACAGTTCATGTTTGATGTTAGTTTTTCATCTGGATTTTTCTTCCTTTTTTTCTTGATCTACTGGACATTCTTTTGTATCTTGTTGGCAAGACAACTTCTTTCAAAACACAATCCGAAACTGACCAATCACTTTTGTCCGACATTGATTCCATTGGAACTGCATAACACACTAATACATAGCTGCAATTGTACCAAACATAAAATAATAAACGCCCTTGACACCAAAGGTCCAAGAAGCCAAAACAACATCCCAAACCAAAAGAAAATAAAAAGAAAAGGCAGCCATAAAAACGAAACAAAAATAGAAACTTGTAGCTGCTATGTCAGAAGACTATCAATCTTGCAAGGATTTTGCATCTTCCGGCCGTAGAGAGGGTGGCTCGCCAGAATGAACTAGCAATTTCTCTCCACTCCAGATTTTTTTTGGATCAAGCTTCTGCAGTTTTTTGGAAGAACAGGGAGACACAATTTGACAACTTGAAATTTTAATTTTCTAGTTATGTTACCTTTTTGTGAACGACTGATTGTTAGAAGAAAGAAACGTACGCTTGATTTGTGAGATTCAATTATATTTTTTGTTTTTAGTCCCTAATTTAGCGCAGTAAATTGATAATAGAAATCTCTAAATTAAAGTATTCGCACTTCCCAATTATGTATCTGAAAGGTATAAAAATAAAGGGATTTCTGTAATTTATGAAAGAGTAGGATAAAATGTAATTTGTATGTTATACTATGTGGTTTGCATAATTTTTACTATTTTTAATACTCTGTTTTATTTTTATTTTTTTAATTAATTTTTATTTGACCCACGGGTCGGCCTTATCCATATTTCTCAACCCCCATAAATCGACAGGCTTATTCAAGCAGGGCTAAAAAGCCCTTTTCTTAAATGGGTTCCAAAAATCGCAGTCCATCCCCTATCAAATCATGGGTTATGCCAGGCCGGTCCAACGGACCTAACCTATATTGACGACTCTAGTTAGCTTATTCACAATTAGAGCAAATAAATATCAATTTGATATTCATCTTTGATGTTTACCGACATGTTTTATATGTACTTATTCTATTTTTTAGTATTTCTTCACAATTCAAACTTTTATTTGACACTTTTACTTATTTTGTCTTATAATACAAATTTGTTAGTAAATATCACATGTCATCAAATTTTATCTATAATAAGTATTAGTTAGCTTATTCATAATTAGAGCATATGTATTTGATATTCATCTTTGATGTTTACTGACATGTCTTATATCTACTTATTTTAATTTCCTTTTCAGCACTTCTTCACAATTTAGACTTTTAATTGACACTCTTACATATTTTGTCAATTAATACAATTTTGTTAGTAAATATCATATGTTATCAAATTTCATCTACAATAATACTAGTTAGCTTATTCATTATTAGAGCAACAAATATCAATATGATATTCATCTTTGGTGTTTACTTATAGTTACAATTTCTTTTTTAATATCATGCAATTGTTTCTATATAAAATAATAAACTGAAAAGTTGTCCGCTACTAATTGTAATACATATTTATTTATTCACTTGTTTATATATATTTCTAATTAAAAGTTTTTAATTATATTTATTACTTCATATTTCAGATATACAATTTTTTGTAAATCACACTAAATTTTATGTGAAGATTATATCTTATAATATATACTTTAAACTAACGATCCTATTTGCTATATAAATCTATAATCCTTAAAAATTAAAATAGTCATACATTTTTTTTAAGACTTCACTTCTTGACTGTTATTATGATAAATTGGATGTAACGTGATCAAGATATTAAGTTTGAAAGTTTTGTATATGTGGACAAGTTTGTCTTTATCTTAGCTAGCCTTTGGTCCTAACTTTTGAATTAAATATTCAAATTTATCTTTAAATATATGTTTGACCATAAAATTTGATCAAATTTTAAAAATTAATTTAAAAAAATTAGTAAAAACTAATTCTGGAGAAATTTATTTACTCACAAAAGATAAAATGTTTTCAAGGTAAAATATACCATTGAAATTTTAAGAATCACTTCAAGAATTCCAATTTTTAATTTTCAAGTTTTACTTTAAGTTCTATGACCAAATATTTTTTTGTTTTATTAATAAGAAAATAGAAATAAATGGAGTAATTGTTAAGGTAACTGATAATAACTTGAAAGCATAAAATGAGAATAAAAGTTCTTGTAAAAATTCCAAATCTTCCCAAAATCCTCTCCAATGGCGGGTCTCTACACCTCTCTCAGACCGCAACCACCATCTTCTTCTTCCTCTTCACAGCAATCTTTCTTCTCGAAGGTTCTTCTCCTTCTTACAATCCTTCCTCTATCTTTAGCTGTTTTTGCTTTTTTTCTTCAATGGCGTGGTGGTGGAGTTGACGATCCAATCTCTCGATGGTCTCCTGAAGAGTCTCACAAGTTTCCTGGCATGGACAGTTCTCCTTTAGCCACTGTTGCTCACTCTTCTCAGTCATCAGATTGTTCTCTTCTTGCCCATACCAATACGCCGTCGTTCCCTTACTATAAAGACTGGAAATTTAAACTTCATCCAGATCTCAAACCCAAGGTTCGATTTTTTTTTCTTTGTTTTTCGTTTAATTTGTTTGTGGGGTTTTTGAATTTTGATCGATCTCAAATGGGTTTTGCTGGAATTCGTTATTTAGCTAATTGGGAGTGTCTCGCAGATTTTTCTTTCATTTTGCATTTTCTAGTACCTTCTAGCAAATGAGTAGCTCTACTGCATAACTGGATTCTTCTATTTGTTTATTTTTATAAATTAAGTATTTTATGAAGTAAATGGAGCATTATTCACATAAGATTTGTTAATTGTAGATTCAAGGAGTGCATAGTTTGTATTTACAAGAAGCATTTAAAGGACCTATAGGATATACATTGTTAATCCGAAATTTCATGTAGATCAGTTGCAGGTTGATCATCCCTGTTTCTCTACAGTTCTTTTTTTCCTCTTCTTTCTGGGCAAACACAACAAAATAAATCCAGTATTCGGATGCTTGGTCATGATGGGATGCTTACAATTGTCCCAGTGTTTGCGAGGAGTCTTTTGAGTATGATTAGAGATTAGTATGCTAGTAAAAACTGTTGCGAGGAGTCTTTCATTATTGAACATTGGAATGAAAGGGTGCTCTCCTTGCTCACCCTTAGAGCTCATTAAGCTTTTAGTTACTGTAGCAAAGAGTGGATTCAGGATGGTAGCAGCCAAGCTATGGAGGAAAGAAGACAGAAAGCCTTCCAAGTGGTCCAAATGCAAGGAGTCTGGCTCCCTTCTTCCAACAAAACATAACAATAGGATGCCAACCGAGGGTGCTCTGTTTCAATTCGTTTAATTCTCTACTAGCTTCTGCATTTTAGTTGATATTGTAAATGGACGCAAACGATGGAAAAAAATGTTATTTGATCTTCTATCTCATCTTTTTTAACAGTGTGTTTTACCTGTACCTAGAAGAACAAACCATTTCTGATGTTCTTCATCTTCCGTGCTTGTGATTTACTTGTTGATATGTAAATTCTTGTGAAAAGTCACCCAAGAAATTTAATAATGTGTCGAGAATTGAGATGAAAAAAAAAAAAAGAATGAAAGGGTGCCAAGTAGAGCTAAATTGATGGTGAGGATTCATACGCCGACCCCAACTAGCTTGAGATTGAGTGGTTGATGTTGTAAATACGAAAAAATAAGTATCAGGGAAATGGTTCCTACAGTTTTTTCCCTTTTTGAACTCCTTCAACCAAAGGAAATCTCCTGAGATTTTATTGTGCAGTTTTTCCTGGTTAAGGGTTGATAACATGCCCCTCTATCCTCATTTCTGCCCTAACAGAAATAGGATTATTTGATACTAAAACAAGTTTGTTCAGCTTTGTTTACACAATAATTTAACTGTCTTGTTTCTCTATATGCAGATATGTATTACAACCAGTACATCTGGTGGCCTAGAGCAGATTTTACCGTGGATGTTCTATCATAAAGTAATTGGGGTAACATCATTTTTGCTTTTTGTGGAAGGAAAGGCTGCATCTCCTGATGTTTCTAAAGTCCTTGAATCCATTCCCGTAAGTCCCCAACCTGTATTTACCTTCTCAATGATTCTTAGGATTCATCAACACAATCTTTAAATTGTGTGGGGCGCGATTGCGATTAAGCACCTGCCTCTCTGTACCTTACCTTCAATTAGCTCTATCTAGATGTTTTCAAGAATATCAATTCATTTGGGTACTCTTATGAAAATTGAAAAGCATTACTTCTCATGCAATTTTCATGACCTTTCTTTTTTAAGTTAGAGCTGAACTGTAATGGTCCAAATCCAGGTTACCCACTTGTTAAGGCTCAAGTGGCACTTTTCTATTCTCAACCATGGGTTTTGTTTGATCTGCAGGGAGTAAAAGTAATATACAGAACTAGAAAGCTAGAGGAGCAACAAGCCAAAAGGTCTGTTCACTGACATTTTATGATTGTTGTATGGACTGGCTATAATTTCTTGTACTTCGTTTGTTCAGGCTCAAGCCAAATTTGTGAGACACAGTTAAACTTTGTAAATTATTTCTTTCCTATTGGCTATAATTGTGTGAGAATCAGTTAGAGTTAATTAGACTTGCAATTTATTGACCGTGGGATATTTCTAAAAATATAAGAATTTGTTGACTGGTTTTAGTGAGCTGAAATTATAGGAAAAGTTAATAAGGGCTACAAAATATCAAAAGATATGTTTTGGTGCTTGACTTTGTTTCTTCTTATGTGCATATTTTCATTGTTTCTATAACTGTTGTAATTATTTCGCGTTGAGTTGAGAAAATTGGCTAAACGTTTTTTCTCCTTTTAGCATTAGCATGCCATTTTCTTTACATATGTTTCACTGACATGCATTTTCTAATTTTGATCTGGCTTGATGGGAATGAAATGTGGCCGTCAAATTTTGTTAATGCTTGTACTCAATGGCATGCATTTTCTAATTTTGATCTGGTTTGATGGGAATGACACGTGGCCTTCAAGCTCCGTTAATGCTTGTATTTTTCACATTTGCACATCTGACATGTCTACACTTGTTTCACTGATGTCCTTTTTTCTCATTTTATTCTAGCCGGATCTGGAATGAAACGTGGCTGTCTAGTTTCTTTTATAAACCTTGCAATTACGAGCTCTTTGTGAAGCAATCTCTTAATATGGAGATGGCCATAGTGATGGCAAGGGTATGAACTCTTCTACTTTTGCATCGTCTGTCATTCTAAATCATAGTTGATGATCCATGTACATGTTGAAATGTCAGGATGCTGGTATGGATTGGATAATTCATCTGGACACAGATGAGTTAATACACCCGGCCGGTGCTCGAGAGTATTCTTTGAGGCAGTTGCTGCTTGACGTGCCTTCAAATGTTGACATGGTTATCTTTCCTAACTATGTAAGTTAATTGGAAAATGTTCCAGGAAACAGCTATTTATGGATAGTATATATTTGATTAATTCTCAGAACATGTTGTTTACCGTTGGAATTGTCATCAAGTATTTTAATGTTTTTTTTTTCTAAATTCAGGAGAGCAGTGTCGAACGAGATGACATCAAGGATCCCTTTACAGAGGTATGCTGGAACTTGCAATTCATTATTTATTATTGAACTGCTGCCCAGTATCGTTGATGGGAAAACTACTTTGATCGTTGTGATATGATAAGATGCATTAATATGCTTCTGGTGATTCAGCTATTCAATTACAGTAAGCAATTGAGTGATGATTTGTTTAATTCTGTAACTGTTGTATCTTCCTATATGTTAATTGTCTGTCATCTGTTTGACTACGGCAAGTATCATTGATGTAAATAAGGAGAACTCTTGTTCTGTTTTGATTACCCCCATGATCAGAATCTCTTGAAGTGTTTTTGTCATATTCTGCTGCTTATTAAAGCTATGTAAATAAAGCTTTTGGCGTATGACCTGAGACTTTTTTTTTTCTTTTGTTGTTTTTTCCTATGTACCCATCATAATAGGTGTCAATGTTCAAGAAGAATTATGACCATCTAACGAAGGATACATATTTTGGCATGTATAAAGAAGCAACCCGTGGCAATCCAAATTACTTTTTGACGTATGGCAATGGTAAAGCAGCTGCTCGAGTTCAGGACCATCTTCGTCCCAATGGGGCTCATCGATGGCATAATTACATGAAAACTCCAAAGTATGTTTGCCCTCTATAGTCTCTCACTTAGCAACCTGTCTATTATGCTCTTGGCCCTAAGCTCATGCTTATTGGACGTTAGTGGGATACTTTTCAATTGTTCCATATTCTCGTGCTCTCCAGAATGCTGTGAATGTTACAACCTTTTTCCTTTGTAGCACTGGTATCTAGAAGAAGCCCATCATACTAAATTTTATTCAACATATGACAGGGAGATTAAATTGGAGGAGGCTGCTGTTCTGCATTACACATATTCCAAGTTTTCTGACTTGACTTCAAGGCGAGATAGATGTGGTTGCAAGCCCACAAAGGAGGATGTTAAGAGATGCTTCATGTTGGAATTCGATAGATCTGTGAGTTTATGCTCCTTTTCTGTTCTTCATTTATAGATGGAAATAAGACAATGCCTTTCTTTGGCTTTGTGTATACAAGTGTACTACTGGATAATGTAGTTCCATAATTTTTACCGGTTCATGGTTGTTGCTGGAGAGGACTTGTTTTATATCTAATCCGTATTTGGATCTTCCAATTATCTTATTCGAGTTGGAAGTTATGCTACTGGGTTTCAGGAAAGATGTGTGGGTGGGTGGAACAGGAGGGATGGGGAAGCTGTCAACTTGAGTTTATTAGATTAATAATGCTAAATGTCTTCAGCATTTGGATGACTACTTTAAGGTCCAATGAGACTGTTTCAAATAGATTAGAATATTAGACTTCTGGTGTTTACTCTGTTTTGGTTCCTTGTGGGTAAGGGGAGAGGCTCATTAATTTACTTTGTTAAATGTAGTAATCATCATTTGCTTCCCTTTGTTTGGTACAACTAGTAGGTGAGTAGCAAAGGGGGCAAGTGAATAAACCTACACGGGGATAGGACTTAATCCCTTAATCCCCTTTTACTTCACCTCCTATTTTACTTGCGAAACAAATAAATAACCCATGACACTTCTCACCCCTAGGTCTTTGTTCTAGTGGTAAGAGTGAAGCGCATTATGTGTGGGTTAAACACACGTCATGGGTTTGAACCTTGTTGCAGTCAAAAACTTGGTGTTTAAGTTGAGAAGGGTAGAGACCAGACTTACATCTACCGGATGAGACTAAGTGGATGTTCGAACCGACTGATGCCTCATTCGCCATAAGGGAATTCTCGGTTATCAAAAAATGACCTCACTCTACTTCATCTCCCTATCCTCTTCCATTTCCAACTATATCATAGCATTAGACAGATTCTGAAAGGAGGAACTTTTCTGTTTGTTTGTTGGGTACTCATTGTGAGATTTGCTATTCTTAAAGGCAAAAAGTGTAAATAGTGTACCTCCACATATCATTTTATTCTCTTGAAAGATTGATTGCCTGTTTGGCCAAACTTCTAAAATCAACTTATTTTGAGAAAAGGGTAACCTACTTCTAAAATCAACTTATTTTGAGTAGTGCTTTTCAAAAAAGTACTTTTGGTGAGAAACCGTTTGTGTTTGGCCAATAAATTCTATAAACACTTTTGAGCAACAATTAGTGTTTGGCCAAGCTTTTTAGAAGTGCTTCTAAGTGTATTTTTTTCAGAAGTGCTTGTGGGGAAAATCACATTTTTAAGCTTCTGAAAACAGCTTATGCTACTTAGCATAAGCACTTATTTTCTCCTAAAAGCTTGGCAAAACACCTCAGTTTTTAAAATAAACATTTTTTGAAATAAAATAAGCACTTTTGGCCTCCCAAAGCTTGGCCAAACAGGCTATGGATCTAGATAGTAGAATTGTCTATATTTGTGTCATCACAATCTCGTCTAGTTTCACCTTAACTTTATCCTTCTTAAATTGACTAATTTTGCAGTGGCAATATTAGGCACACCTCATCTATGCCTTAAGCAAGTTTGCTATAGAAGTTATGTGGGTGTGTTGACCAAGTCTTAGTGATGCTGTTGCTGCGACGCTGATTGTAGTCATATATAGTTGTAGCAGCTCGTTAGGAATATATGTGGCATTTATAGTGGTAGATAAATGACAGAAAAACATTCCTAATAGCGTGCTTCCAGTGTTTTTGTTTTGTTCCAACAGTGTGATTCTTTTACTCTACCTGTGGTTTAATTTATTTAGGATGAGAAGTTTTTCCTTTTTTAAACTTGTGGTACTCTGCTGTGGACTGTTTTCTTGAGCTGTGAGAGGCTATCGGAAACAACCTCTCTACACTTTTCGGAACTACACTGGTTATGTTGTTGTAAACTTTTGGTACTCTGGTTGTCGAAGAATCAATCTCAGGCAATATCTATATATATATTGGTTTTGTGCAAATAATTCTGTGTAACCCCTTCTAAAATAATTTTTTTGTATAAATTGTTCTAATGAAATGCAGTCTTTCTGGTGCTTCTACAGGGGAAAAAATTACTATCTGTTGACAGTTTATTGATCTAGTGTGAACTATTGTGTTTTATTTTTTCTTGAGTTTGATAGTTTATGAGCTAATATGCTCAAAGTGATGATATGTTTTATCTTCTGCAGGCATTTATTATTGCTTCAACTGCTACAGAGGATGAGATGTTAAACTGGTAATTTCTAATCTAAATAGCAGCTAAATCCAATTTAGTTTCGCTCAGCTCCCTTTTTGTACTACTGAGTTGGTTTATTGGACTCTAATTATGTGCTTGAGTTATTCATCAATCTATTTACTCTGCAGTTCTGAAGATATTCCTTTTCCTTGGTCAGGTACCGTGAACATGTGGTATGGACTAACAAAGCGATGAACCTGAAACTTTTGAGGAAAGGCATTTTAACTCGTATATATGCTCCCATGGTAAGCCTGGACAACCTGACTTAGGAAATCTTTTTTCTTTGGGCCCAAAAGTGCATTTTTCTGAATAGGAAAAAAGAAGAGGTTGTTAAGCTAGGGAAAAAGTTTAAGAACTGTCACCCTAGAGCAAAAACCTCTTCTTGTCATATTACAAGTCCTTAGAACACAAGAGTAGTGTAGCCTTTGAAGTGAGTAGATATGTTTGATAGTTGGGAGAGGATGCGGATCACCTGCCTGATATTTCATGCATATTATCAAGTAGCCACAAATTGGAAAATACCGAAGACCAGCATGAGAATGCCGTGGATGTATCTTTTTTGGATCACATGGAATGCAAGAAATAGGAGATTGCTTAGGAAGGGTGAAAAATGATGTCAGAAGTATTAAAAAAATTTCTCTATTCCATCATATTTGTAGAGAGAAACTGTCTCGTAGAAAAATTAGGAAAGTGCTCCCAGGGCTTTTATCTAGGCATATGTCACAGTTCAAACCTTGTCTTTGGCACAAAATGTGGTATTTAAGTGGGACTACTAGGCGGGCCCATGCTCCATCAAGTTCTGAACCTGTAAGGACAATTAGGATCGGACCAACTTGCATGGGATTTCTAGGTTATAAAAAATTAGGAATGAAGTAGAAAGTCAGCGTGCAACAATGAAGAATGAAAAAGGTTTATGGCCATGGCAAGTCAAATGCAGCCATGAAATGGCAACTTTGGAGTCCCTGAATATGGAGTTAGTGTTAGGGAAACGTAGATCCTTCCATCATCTTCTCCAGCAATCTGTTTGTCTGTATTCCAGTAAGACAATGCCTGCACTTTGTTCTCTTGAGATGTTCCTGATCTGTGTGTTTCCCTAAAACGTCAGAAACATCTTTACAACTCAGTCCAATGATAGGCGTGTTTATTCATTTTTTTCTATTTTGTATGTGCAGGTTATTGTCCAAGGTTTGAGGGAGAGTGGTGTTTTCAGTTCTATTGTTTTATCTTCTCAGGAATCTCTATCAAAGGACAAATTCTTAGCATCTTTTGAAAGTAACAGTTCATCAAAGGCTGCTGCCTCGGAGTCACTTCCTTCAAGAAAGATTGGTAGAAATCAACATTCTCAAGCTGCCAGGAGAGTTTTAGCGGAAAGTGGTTCCCTCTTTGAATTTCATGACGAAGCTGTTCCCCCACGGTCTCCCCCAGGCATAGATGCAGATGTCATAACTGAAGTGTAATTGTTCTCCTTTCATGGCTTCTGCTGCTTTCTTCTGTCAACTTGACGGAGTGGATGAATGATGAACATCCGATGTCTTCATTTGTATCAGTGTGTAATATAGCTAAAGATGTAAGCTAGCAGATTCATGGGCAGGGGTTCTTTCTTGCTTCGGTTTTATGGTTATTCCCGATCATTACCCAAGCGGAGGTGTAGATTTATGTTGGTGGAAGTACAGAGAAAAAACATACAGATGTTGGAGTTGGGGTGGGGTGGAGAATTGGAAGGACATTCTTTTTTCCAGAGCTCCAACTATATGATATGGAGATGAGGGGTTGTTCTTAATGTGTATAGTAATTCGACCTCTAACATGTTTGATTATTTTCGAGGTTCTTATCTTCTGAATCACATGCTGTTCACTGATATCATTTCTTGAATTGAATGCTGAGTTTCGGATCATTGTAAAGCCTTAAGAAAGAGATTAATAGAAATGAGTAAATTACAAAGGCAAGAGTTGAGAAAAGAAAATTATGCATCGGAAACCGCATGTCTACCCTCCGTAAGGTCAGCGTGTATTCTATCTTCTTCAGACCTTACTTTTCTTTGGGATTAAGAAAGGTGTATTCAAAGAAAACAAGTATATCATTTGTTTCAAACTTTTTTCCACCTCGTTAATTTTAAGTTTCCGCATTACATATTTAAGAATTTAAGATCAGAAATTTTTAAAAAAATATTTCAACATATTTACAATATTAATATATTTTTACACTCTCTAAAACCACAAGTGAAAGTGAGTAATGTATCATTTGCGCCAATTGTTTTTTTAGAGGGGTAAAAGAAATAAAGAAACGATAACGAACTGAAATTTCAACCTACCAGTGGTGGCGAGTATGATACTTTCCAACTCGCTCTCCTCTTCTACTTTCCTCCGATTCAATAACCAACTGCAACAGCAGCTGCAGCAGCAGCTGTTTGTGGATTCTTCTTCACGAATTCTTCAATTGCAGAGCCGGAAATTGAAGAAGAAGAGCAGAGGCTTATCAGTGGTGACTCGTGCAGGTGGAATAAGTTCGGGCAGTTATATATTTGCTTTGGTATTTCCACTTTCTCTCCTTGCTATCACCATCTTCACTTCTGCCCGTGTTGCTGATAACCTCGACCAGAAATTTCTCGAAGAGGTAAATTACATAATCCCATTTGCCCCAAAGCAATTTTGTCCTTTCCTTTTTCCGGGATAGCTTGCGACCTCAAAAATGTTTTTTGGCAACCGCTTTACCAATAGACTAAACCTTCAACTTGTGTAGTTAAGAGAGGTGTCCATACTTGTATAAATATTTATTAAACCAAAATTCTACCTCGTAATTTTTGGGTGAAGGGGGTGTTGCTTGACATCCGGAAAAGGGTGGCTCCCCCCCTGCACCTAGTGTTTTGAACGAGGGTGCTCGACCCACTTTTTTGACCACTAGGCTGTACCTTTGGGTGACTCAAGTAATTTTTTCCATTAGGCTCATTCTCTCTTGTTTCCTTGATTTTTTATTCGACACGAGATGTAGTAAAAACTTTATGAAATGTTCCTATTAATGAATATAGTCTTTGGAAGTGAAGTAAAGGAAAATTGTGGAAATAGGTTTTGGATTATTTCTTGGGTGGAGGGAGGGGATTGATGAAATTTGAGGTCTAGGCGAAAATTTCTTTCTTGGACTATGCTTATCGTTCTCTGTTTTATGATAAGAAATTTTTAGTGCTGATTTGTTCTGTTAGATTTGTATTAGTTGCCAATGCTTAAGACATTCATCAAGTTAAAGTTTCATCGGAGAGGTTGGAGGTTTTATGGTTGTAGGAAAAGTATACTTTATTTTCTTTTGCTGGCGACTGGTGAGATAAGTTTGGTCTGTAAAGTGGGGAAGAGGGGTGGGGGTAATGGAGGGTAAGTGGATAGAAGTGAGAGCTAGAACAAGGGAGGGAACTTATGAATATATCGCCAGAAAAAGATGCTAACAGTCTAGGCTATATCAACTCCGCTAAAGCTAGGCAGGCATATTATTGGCATAACAATGCAAATGCTACTGGAAAAGCTTAGATGGGTTTTGTTTTAGAGTTTAAAAATTCAGTTCTTGCAAAATGTAAGCCAAACATCACTTTCAGACAGGCAGTTCTTGGTTGACACTTGACAGTATGATGACATGGGCTCTTGGTTGACACTTGACATATGCTGATATGGGCTATCTTCTGTTTTGTGATTTTTTCGATGTCTAACTGTTTGTTTTCTAGAGTGGATCATGCTACTTGATTTATATGGACATAACATTATGGATTTTCCCCTGAATTGGAACTGTAGCCTTTTAGCATAGTTCTATGAGGCATGAAGTACCAAGGCATCAGTAATTCCCTTGGCAAGGAAAACGGATAGGAGTAAGATGTTCCTAGATGATTAGAAATGTCATTATGTCAAGTGATCATGCTAAGCAAATGAATATTGAGCAGAGTGAGCATCACTTGATGTTGTCTTTAACTTTTTTGTAGAATGTCTGGTAGGAGGAAACTGAGAACAGTTTGGCTCTGCTAAGTCAATTTAGGTTGGACATGTATATTTGCTGCATGAGAAAACTAGTACTACATATGTCAAAGCTTTGTGCAATTTGCACCTATAACATTTGAATTTTCAAACCCTTCATGGAGTAGTCAGTATGAGTAAAACTAATAGGAATGATCATTATTAGGGAATACTTAAATGCCATACTAGGATAAGCTAGGGTTTCAACAACATAATCTACTTTCCAGATGCTTCACCATAGAATTGATCGATCCAGGTCCCATTCTTTTATGCTGCACTCACTTCATATTTCTGACACACGAGGAGTACTAAGGGGGCTAACGTCTATGAGTTGTTATGGGGAGTGTTCATGAGTTGACTTATAACTTGTTTCTCTTTGAAAGAATTAATGCATTTATGCTTGTATCTCCCTAGACACGACATCAACCACTGCATTGAAGGTCCCCAGTGCATACTCTGATTTAATGGTAGATAAGAGTTATAGACATATAATGTTTAAACCTATCATACACTTCTTAATCTCTTATGAAGTAAAAAGACAGCAAAGATTTATGTTGTATACATGACACATGTTGGACACCTAGAAATTAGTGGTTTCTTACAATTAAAAGATGCATATCTTTGGCATATATGAACGATGTGATTTAAATGGGACATCAGAGTTAAACGATTTTATAGATCCAGTTGAGTATATAATTGGAGGTGGAAGAAAAGAAGAAACATATCAATCATTAAGAAATTGAAATGGCGTCATGTCCTTTATTTGGAGTTGAATTCATGCAAGAAACACACACACACACAGAGACCTGCAGCGTGCTCACGAACATGTATGCACCCTGCACCCATTATAAGCTACAAAAAAAAAGAAATACTGATAAAATGTTCCCTCGTAAACGTCGATCACATCATTTGCTGAAAACTTTGCTTTTCAGTTATTTGTGCCCTACCTTGGTCATTGACTCATTGTTACTTATCACTTGTAGTAATTGGTATTTTTGAGCAGTACATTTCAAATTCATCCCATTGCCACCTCCTCCCTTTTCTTTAGGGATGCTTATCACACTTATGGATTCTTCTTCTGGCCTTTTAACTTTTATATGCCTAACAATTGAAGAGAAAGAAATGAGATTATTTTGAAGTAATTCATACTTACAGACTTCCTGAGGAAATCGTTGCGTGCACATTATAAAATTTTGATTTGAGTCTAATTCTACTTCTCTTGTTGAATTGACAGCTTGCTGTAAATGAAACAATAGCAGAAGGTGAGGAAGATGATGGCAGTGCAGTCACTCCGTTAGAGGAAAAACCTGCAACTCCTCGTACACGCAATCGACCCAAACGGGAAGTTGAACCTTCATCTAAGTAGTCTTTATTTGTTGAGGTGAATTGATAATTTACAGAGTGGTTTCTTTAGCACTTTGTCCTTTCACTATTTATCATAATTGGCTAGAAAAAATGTCTTTATTCACCAACACTTTTTGTACTTTCTGTGACTAATTCGAAATATAACAATATATGTGTATGAAGAGCTATTTATTTTACTAAGATATTGCCAACTGATTCAACTATAGAATCCATTTTGAGGTTATCAATAAGAAACAAAAACTTATGATCCACCTATAAAATTTTACTTCATCCATTCCATATTACTTGCCCACTTCCCCCTTTACATATAGGTGTTTTTACTAATTTATTCTTCAACTCTTTTTCAGTAATATGGACAAGTAATATAGAACGGACGGAATATTATATTAGTAAAGTTGTAGCTATTTAATTAATTATTGTCACAGTTGTTACCAGTGATAACAAAAAAGAGGAATTAGCTTTGTTAATTTAATTTTCATAGCTAAGAAGATTTATGAATTCGTAGATAGGCATGGATTCAAATTTTTGTGGCTATTGCTAGGTACTAACCCCGACTTTTAAATTCATGCTAAGATTTCGTTTTAGTAAGTAAGGAGAAGGAATCTCTTTTCTGCGACAGGAAAAATGGGAGCAGATTTAAATCGATATAACCTTACGATACACCTAACGAGAGCAGATTTATTAATAATTGATTTTCTTAATTTCTTTATTTAGTTTCAAAAAATTACTACTTATAAAATTATCAATTTGCGATGTGAATTAAGATATATAATCTTCATATTTTTTTTTTAAAAACTGACATAGTTAAAAGCCACGTAAAAAGTAAAATAAGTTACCATAATTAACCATCAAAGTATTTAAAACATATTTGAATAAACGAAAGCATTTTTTGACTTTCCATATATAACTAGAATTTCCCAATTTATTTAACAGTTTTGAAAAAAAAATTAGAAATTAATATATAAAGTTAATAGTTTCCTTAATGATTAAAAGATGTTAGGAAATGGGATTCCGAATTCTGCTCGGTTTAGGAAAAACATATGCCCTATAAATGTGATGCTAAAGTGTCACCATTACTCACAAATATATTTTAGGGTTACAATTACTTGGAAGAAACATCAATCATGGTTAAAATAGTTTTACGTGTGGATTTAGAAAAAATATTTATGAATGAATTTTCAATAAAGAAAAAACCGGACGATATTTTCAGTTTGATTGAATTTGCGATTTCTGTTGCTGAAGTTAAGTATCCAACTGCGTTGGATAAGCATAAACATAGGATGTTGAACCGATTGATGAATTCGGGAAGATATAAAGAAGAAGAAGAAGAAAAGAGTGGTATGTTGAAAGAGGATATTCATGAAAAATTAGGAACAAAGGAGCGTAACAAGAAGACGGATTTTGAATCAAGTAAAAGGAAATTTGAGCAACGGTCTGCAGAGCAAAAGGAAGCCAAGAGAAGGATCGTAATGTTGGAGTAGGAGAAGATGATTTTGAGTATTAATAATAGTAGTATATCATTGACGGTTTTTTAGTTAGTCCACTCCCCTTTTCTGTATTCAAAATCATTGATATAATACTAGATTTATAATTTCACAAATGTTGTTGGGTCTCATATCTGTTATTCACTACTTGCTCTAGGTTACTAATTAAAACTAGGATCTTGTTACTCTTGCTTCTCATCAATTTACTGTTTAGAGGTAATATTGCTCAATTTGCAAAGTGTACTACTAATGGAACTTGGAAAACTACATACTGTATTGTATTCAAATTACTGAGATGTACTTTTTACACTACTTGAATAAAAGATGGTTTCAGAACCTCAATATTTCTATTTTATTGCTAAAAAAAATAGGTCAGAATTGTGAAGTAACAGCCAGCAGGGTTTCAACCTTGTTTATCAGAATAAATTCCAAGATATCATCAGAGTAGTTCTCCATCTAAATCTTAAGACACTCCAAACCGGAACCAAAACTTTAAGATATCACAATCTAGTGAGATTTAATGTAGTTGGAGGAAGAAAATCATTTAACGCGCAATCCCCAACTTTCTGTTATCAATATGGACATGTTTTGCATAATTACTGAATTTCACCAATACCTGCAAAAAGAAAAGAACTTATTATATGTACTCTTTTAATTATAACCAAATGGCAGTTTTTCTAAATTGGTTATTAGATAGTGCTACACTGGCAGAATTCATAAATGTCTGCTAGACCGGGACTTCATGGCAAGGTCATTTAAGCCAACAGAGTGCCAAATCAACTTTTCCATTTTCCTATGTCAGGAAGCTAAGGAGATATGGAAAGCAAAAAGAAAAGTATAGTAAGAAGCGACGGATAGGAGTAATAACCTGCAGCTCTCACGTTTGAGTCATAATCATAACACTAGGGTGTTACTCCATCCGCTCCAGTCTTGGCGATCAAGATTACCTTGGTGACTTGTGCTTGTAAGCTGGACAAGCTGCATGAGGTAGATGAGTCAAGCTGATAAAGATAAGAACCGATGTTAAAGAAAAAGTACAAGAATGGAAGACGAGGGAAATAAGAGATTAAATAGTGGACTCCAAAATTAAAATGTCATCCATCTTTAGCCAAATCCCTTGAAACAAACAAAGGGAAATTTAGGTACATTTCCCTTTCTTTCCTCTAGTCTCCAGACAAAGGGTTTGCTTTTCTTTTTGCCATGTAAAGCCTGATTCAGTTAGTAACGAATAACACAATCATAAGTTGAAAGATACCTTCAAACAGCATCGGAGTAGTCTTTCAACTCTCAATGAGAATATGCACTTGAACTCTTCCAGTGCGATAGATTGGTCCCCTTCAACAACTACAGACAAAACTGTTCACCAAGCTACCTGCAAAGTTGAAGTAGTAACCTGTGGGAAACAGTGAAAAACTGAAAGTGGCATTTGTTTGATGTTCTCCAAAAATTAGGTTCGCCAAGTCAGTTTGACTTTTTGGAGGAAGCGTTTATTTGATGACCTGTTTTTGCAAAATAATTTTGAAGATTTCCAAACTTAAATTGTCAAATCTTTCAAAAACTCAGGAACTGCAAAAACTAGTTTTTGAGTTTATGGAAGATTGAAAAGTAATTGTGAAAATCTTCTAGAAAAAATTAACGCTTTCCTTTTTTATAAAAAGATCCAAACCACAACAATTCTTTTCCAAAAATTTAACAATGAGTCTGCAAACTCAAGATACGAAAACTTCAAAAGCCACCTAAATAGAGCAGGCACCTTGCAGCTTCATATCACATACAAGTGCAAATGATCAACATTTTGATGATTTATTACCTATTTTCATTTCTTCAACCTGCTAAAAGAGTACACCCCTTCGCTTTTAACTTTGACTCCAAACCGAAAAATTTCAACCCAGACAACAGCAAGTCTGCTGTCTTCTTCTTCATGTGGTCAATAAGCATCTCATCATAAACAACTAAGTCGGCTTCAGTAAGATGTTTTCGCTTTCTCATACTTGCAAAAACTTTCTGTGCTTCTTCAATTGTTCCATGTTTGCACATACCATAAATTACAGCGCAATATACAGCATTATCAGGAGAATAGCCCTCTTCGAGCAATTCATTAAGAACTTTCATTACCTTCTCGGCATCATTCATTTTACAGACATGAATAATAGTGAGAATATACTTAAACTCAATAGGGCCACTTGCCACATTGCCTAGGCAGTCACGAATTAGCATCATAGCTGGATCAATCTGTCCTATTTTGCAAAGCCCTATGACAAGAGAACGATATGCAGTGACTGAGGGAATCAAAGACATCTCTTTAATTCTGTTATAGCAAATAGATGCCTCCTGTACATCTCCGACCTCTACAAAACACTGGACGGCATTGCTATAAGTTGATGAATCAGGTTCATAATCTGAACTTCTCAACTCAGAGAACAATGTGAGTGCCTTGTTCACCTCGCCATTCTGATAGAGCGCCTCCATAAGAATGTTATATATTGGAACACCGCAATAATCTTTTACTTTCAAATATTCAAAGACTTCTAGAGCAATCATAATCGTATCATCCTTCTCTACCATATATGTGAAGAATTTGGATAAATCATCACTAGTGCAATGGCTTAATCGCTGCAGTTCCTCAAGCAATTTGCAAATTTCATCCATTTTCTTTGACTCTGCATAAGACACCAATATGGGCTTCACAGTGGAAAAGTCAGGACAAAGATCTTCTTGAACTGTGATTTGGAAAAGTTTATAGGCCCTATCTGTTCGTTTTGCATTGCAGAGACCTTCAATAATAGAATTATAGATTGCCAAATCAGCCCTATAGCCCGAGTCTATCAGATCTTTAAGCAAATCACAAGCTAAACCAACTTTCCCATTTGCTACAAACGATTCAATCAAAGATCCATAAATCCCCCTATCTATCAAAATATTCTTTTGTTTCATTTCCTTGAACAACTCATAGCCTTTGTCAACTTGATTATTTTTACACAAACCAGCAATAAAAGTTGAATAAGCAATAACATCAGGTTCAACTGCATCCTGCTGCATCTCCTTCCAAACCCTTGAACAACCATCCAAGTTCCGCTCTGCAACCAATATCTTTACCATTGCTGTGTAAGCAAACACATCTGGTTTGCAACGATTCTCTCTCATCCGACCCAAAAGCTCAAACACTTCATCCATCCGTCCTAACTTGCACAGGCCCTTTATCAAGATCATGAAAGTCATACTTTCCTCCACCAACCCATCCTTCTTGAAATCATCATAAACTGACATAGCCATGTCCAAATGATTGGTTTTAACCAAAGCATCCATTATTCTGTTATACAGAAAAACTCTTGGTTTTACCCCAAATTTTTTCATTTTCTCATAAACATAGTATACTCTAAGACCCCTGTTAGCATCACCATGCATTCTGATTAAGATCTCAAATTGTTTCTCACTAGGTGGCTTTCCTTGCATATGCATCAGCTCAGGAACCTGATCAGCTGTCCGAAATTGATTCGCCCGATTCAGACCATAAGCAAAGGCATTGTAACAAGAGAAATCATGCCTGTAACCTTTCTGTTTTCCTGTTAAGATAACATTATAAGAATAAGAAGATACACATCTACAAGCACAACACTGATCATCATCAATTTGTCTATTCATTTTGCTCATTTTTTCTTGTGAACAAAACAATAACAAAATGCATAGTTTTGGACTTCATCTTTTGTATATAGACAAATTTAAGGCACAACACTCTTGCCAAAAGATCAAAACCATGACAATTGTAGTGTCTGATTGCCTCAAAATCACACAATTGCATCAATATACTCTCCCGTCCACTAAAATTCCATGATAATTGTGGTATTTGACTGCCTCAAGATCACACTATTGCATCTATAGACTCTCCCCGTCCCTTAAAAATTTCCCCTTTTTGATTTTTTGTGCCAGCTTGACCCATTTTTAGACTACAACAACAACAAACACAGTGAAATCCCACAAAGTGGGGTCTGGGAGGGTAAAGTGTACACAGGCCTTACCACTACCTCTCTACCACCCATTTTTAGACTAAAATTAGCATTACAAGTTACAACGTTCCTTGCATTCCTATTTCAAAGTGAAAACATAACACATTCAACAATCTTGGATATCATATAAAATTCCCAGAGAAGGGGAAAAGAATGACACAAATAACAAATTCCCTAAAAAAAAGTAAAAAGGGTGAATTTTGAATATACCAGCCCAATAGAAGAACTTGGATGAAATTTTGGGATCAAGATTAGGGTGTTTGAGAACCTCAGTTACAAGCTTAGGAGTAACCCTCCGTAGACTATTAAGGTCAGCCAAAAGGGGTGCACCCCAATTCCCATGTTTCCTGAATGAATCCACTATATACCTAGCAATTGGTGATAGGCGCTGAGCTAAAGAGAAGAATTCCTGAGATGCGTCTCTGGATTGTTGACCCGAAACTCCATCCGGGTCCCATTTTTGAAGCTGAAAATCACCTTGGGTAACAGAGGAAGGTGAGTTTTTGGTGGTGCGGTTTGGGTTTATGGTTTGGCGATTGGAAAAAAGGCCTCCTTGGACTGTAGGACGATGCTGAGTAGGTTTCCGGTGGCCGTAGAAGAAGTACGGTTTGCTTTGTGCGGATTTGGGCGGCATTTTTGAGTTTCTGTTCAAGTTTTTTCTTCTTCATGAACTGAAAGCGGCTGTGCTTGTATGAACTATTTGCGAGTATTTGGGTAAAATCATTCAAGTATAATCTAAATCTAAATCTAAATCTAAATCTAAAGTACATTCTTATGTTATATAAGTGAACAAAAAATAACCTTGAACTATCCAATAAGTTACAAGATTCATCATTTTATCTATTTTTTTTTAAGAAACTCACCCCACCAATAAAAAAGAGTGCCAAGTCGAATGAATATATGTACACATGGTTAAGCTAATCAAGTTAGGTGATTTTTTTTAATTTTTAGAAATTGAGAATTTAAATCATATTCAGACAAAATATATTCAAATTCAAAATATTCTTTGTAAATATGGCCAAATACTACTCCAACTTCAAAAATTTCAAATAAAATAATTATTTTTTTATTTTCATAACTAAATGCCTATGTAAGTTCACTAAATTTTCAGCATTTCTGTACATTGTATAAAATGTGAATCACATTGTATATATAGTACATACATTCTAAATATTTTATTAAAGAAAATCTCTAAATAGTTGGACATAATATTTTTAAAATGATTTTTTTTACATAATATTTTTAATCATCGGAACCTACTGTATAAATATTTCAAAACTTATTATTGTTGCAAGTCAATTTAATTGATGATGCAAAAAACATATAAACTAACAACACACAAAATTTAAATCCTAAGAATGAAAGCTTCATTTGCTATCCATATCCTTATTCTTTTTAGGTAACTTTGATTTTCTTGTCGTGACAAAGACATGACAAAAAAAAAATAAAAATTATTGGTTCTCTAAGTTTCTTAACAAAAATATAATGAAGGATGATTCATGTTATTTTTTGGATAGTATAAGGATGTTTTTTGCTCACTTGGATAATATAAAGATGTACATTAGATTTGAGTCATAGTTAAGGAATGATTTTAGCTAAAAACTTAACTATTTGCAGAAACTCTTTTGCACTTTGTTTTTTTAAAAAAAAAATAAAAATCCTTAAGCAAAAGTCAATAAAATTTGTTTTGATTTTTTTTACAACAAAAGACTACAATATTATTTTTTCATAAGCACATTATTTAACTCTGCTAAGAAAAAAGAACTTCATTATAGGTACAAATTGATAATCTTCTTTACATTTGTGTCCTTAGTTTGCCAAAAAACTAGAGCTACTTTGAAGTGGGTTCCACCTTTTGAAAATGTATAACAAATGTAAAATAGCAACTAGCGACCAAATTTTCCCTTTGGTCTCGTATGAATTTTGATACTCAACTAAATTTAAATTTACACGAAAATGTTTCATATTAGAAGGTAAATAGTTTTTAATAAGACAATTTTGTATTCAAGGGAATTCAAACTCAAAATCTCTAGTTAAGGATAAAAGAGTACTTATTAATCTATCACAATTTTTTTAAAATCTCTATAAAAAATAAAAGGATACTTATCACTCTACCATAATTTTTATCGATAAGTAGCACCAAATTACTTAGCTGTATATTTGTGTCTGGACTGGAGTCTAGAAAACACCTTTTAAAAAATAATTAAATACATGAATGAGGTACTTATTTTTATTTAAAAGACTTCAAACATGTTTTTCATAATCAAAATTATTTATTTCAAATTTGAAATATAACAGATCAAAGTATAAAGCAAATATTTATATATATGATAACACTTGATTTGGACATTGATTTTTTACAATACTTCGTTAAAATTTTATTATAATAAAATAACGCGAATTTTTTGAAAACGCCGTATCAAAGTATAGAATTTGAATACATTTTACTTAATCCTTTCTAGGATAGGCGTGAAAAAAAAGAAGAAAAACTAACATCTTCTAATTTTTCATTTTTCATCATTAACTATTGGTCCGCACCCTTGAATCATATTCATATTAGCAATAAGATATGTATCAACTCTAACTGATTTTCAAGGGTAAGAACAAGTCTAAATGTCAACAGTGTATATCAAGGTGCTTGATGCGATCATTGATGTATAATTAAGCTCCACATTATGACCAAACCCTTTTAGAACTGCATAAATAGATCCATGGGTAATCTCTTCCTATCTGTTCTAGCTTTGATGGTAACTGCCATGGCCGCCAGAGTCACCTGATGGTAGGTAGCATTATAGCTTTGATGGTAACTGCCATGGCCGCCAGAGTAGGTATCATTAAGATGTGTGCACGCTGGCCCAAACACCACAATTTTCACAAAAAAAGACCACCTAAGTAGTGAGATGAACTTGAACTTCTAAAATAGCAGAAGGTTGATACCATCACCAATCAGCTTGAACATCTTTGAAATGAGTTCAAAGAGATGCACCAGGACCATGACATCCACCTCTTTGATCTGCCAACATGCATCTAAAACGACAGTAACAAGGCATACAAGTCACAGCAAGGCTAAAAGTACAAAATCCCTCGATGCATTTTATACCTGTTGCCAATTCCCAGAGGGGAAAAGGGTGAAGTTATATAAAGATTTACAAGCTTACATCGAAATATCAAAGCCACTTACAGCAAAGGTACATGGGCTTAGCAACATGCAATTTATCATTCATCTATCATACCTACCCAACTATCCACCATCCAGCAGGATATTTTCTCTTTAACCAAAAATAAATAAATGGAACAGAAATGAGCTTTTTTATATTACAAATTTCCGCTCAATGCCATAAACATTCTCCTATTCCACTGCCTTCCAACTTGCTTACTTTTCTACCATCCCTCTGCAAGATCATGGTTGCAACTGCTCCACCATTAGACTCGGTAACACCCAATGATGTTACATAACATACAAAAAGATCCAGAAGTTGGTCAACTTTTCATTGAAAAGATAACTTAAGAAGTTGGTCAACTTTTCATTGAAAAGCCAACTTAAGAAGTTGATCAACTAGTCATACATGTTAAAAGTAACCCTCTTCTGTGTTTTTTCTTCTCTCCAATTGTTCGCAGTCCTCGGTTCATCACTTTGAAACCTTGAGCTTTTGTACCTCGGCACATGTTGTGAAGAACTTTCCCTCTTGCGTGAACCAGTATAAAAGGTTTTATCACCTCTGCTAGGTCTTCCAAAATCCACATTTCTCTCATTACTCTGCCTTGGTTGTTGCTGATAATCCCAAGACGTGACCTCAGATCCTCTCCATCTTCTGTCTTTTGAGGTTGTTCCACCACCTCGACTAAGATTCCTATTCCAACGAGAGCCATAGTCTGAATTCCGCTGCTCATGCCCCCCAGTATTCCAATAGGTTTGACCCCAGGAACCAACGCTATTATCAACCCATTCGTTTCCTTTAGCACCAGAAACACATGCACCACTTTGATGCCACAAATTGCTGAAACTGTTATCAACACAAGCATATCCATTCTCATAATTCATCCCCGTGTTCCAACCCCATGACTCATTTCCACAGCCTCCCCAGACAGTGTCCTTCAAGATGCCTTGGGTTTTAGGGGAACTCCTTTCCCACGGATTATCATCTTTGATGTTTACAGGGGTATACCATTCATTCCAAGTCTGCTTCGTATCCTCAATAGAAGCACTTTCCCAAGGATTTTCACGATTGTCACCAGGCTTTGAGTCCTTCACATTGCCACTTTCCCAAGGATTTTCACCATTAGCAGCAGTTTTAGAGCCCTGCACATTACCACTTTCCCAAGGATTTTCACCATCATCAGTAGTTTTATCCTCCCATACCAAGGTGCATCCAGGAACTAAGTTGTTCTCAGACTTGACAGAGTTTGTAACTTCATTAGGGTTAAAATATTCTCTGTCCAAATCTAATATCAGCTCCGGATCGATAGTTGAGTCCCAATCAACTATATCAATGTACAAATCTGGATTGGGAGGAGGATTCTGAGGGGGAAGACCACAAATCTCCGCCCAATATCTCCTTTTTGCATCATTGAATGCTTCTTGACCTGCAGAGTCATCCCACTTAACCACATTTTCATAACAGTACATATATGTTTTTGCACTCACAACCTTGTGCCAGGGAATGCCGGCTGCTCTGCAGAAATCTATTTCCCATAATGGGACACTGTTTTGCTGGATAGCTTTAAAAGGCCAAAAAGAAGAAGTTATCAGATTCTGTAGATAATACAAGACTTGATAGCATTCAAGCAGATGTGCAGATGAAAATATTTTATGTGAAATAGACTTTTAATTTAATTTTAAAAGAAGATGAAGAAAGAAGAAGAAACTGAAGGAAATATATGAAGAGATATATTTTATTAAAATGACAAAACTTCCACAACAATCAGAATTCCAAGCATGTCTATCAAGATCTTTTACATATACATACACACACGTGTATATGTGTGTATAACTTTTAAAGCACATAATCTAGACACACAAATTTCAGAGGAATATTGGAGCTGGGTCAGCTGGCTTCAACACTTCCAACTTTCTACCAACTCCACTTAAATACCAGACTTGGTTCACCAGTTAGGATTTGAGTCGTGACTTGTGCCAACCACAATCTCGAGTCCCTACTGTCTTTTGCCCTGAACTAAATCTGAGGCAGGAATATAATTCCTTGTACAAGAGGTTAGCGTAAAAGGACAGCTATTCAATGCTTGTTATTTTCCAGGTCAAAATAATGACAAATTGAAACATGAACCAATTTCCTTAACAGAGAAGGTATACGTTGTCTCCCTATTTACAGATTCAGCTAGTTCCCCTTTCAACAATTCTCTTTTTTATTATTTACAGTAACCCAGACAAGCACCTCACATGCTTCTGATTTTAAATATCTACCTTCCTAACATAATTACGGACTGAAAAGTGAGCATGATAGACTTTGCAGCAATAACAGTCTCAAGAGATAAGAATGACAACCAAACATTTCTGGAAGACGATTCACACGCGAAAATTTAAAAAGAGAAAGGCCTTCCTCATAAGCTAATTGGTAGAACAAAATAATAATTAGACAGAGGTTCAAGTCCCAACTAAGGGGGGTGAATCATTTTAAATTCTTAGTTACAGCTTTAGGGACTCGTGAAAGACAAGCTTGATCCTATAGAATGTAAAATACTCTATCTTACAAAATATTTCAAAAGGAGGACAAAAGTTTACTATTCTATGGCATCACTATCTGATGTGAACTTCTCATGCTATCAACCAATTTTACCAGGTCTAAGTAGTCAAGGTATCTGTTCTAAGAACTTAAAAGGCACAGCAACATAGCTCTCATCGTTTTCCTAAATTCAGAACTGGGAAAATAAATGAAGTCACAGTTCTTACAGAAGCGATTCAGTATGATATGTGAAATTCTAGGAAGATGATAATATGTAAATGGTCAAAAAGGGTATCAAGAATCAGAGCTCTAAGGCACCGATAACTGATAACTCCCCCACCCCCCTACACACGTAGTTCAATAACTCTACAACAACAACATACCCAGTGTAATCAACAAAATTAATTAATCAAACTTGACAGTTATCATCCATCATTAAGACTAGAAGTATATTGGTCAGAAGCGCAACGGTCACAGCTTCCAACAGATGGAATAGTTTAGGGGTCGGAAATTTTTAAAAAAAGAACAAAGGTAACAGACAGAAATAAAAAAAATTATTTGCAAATGACTATGGGGACTTAGCAATGAGAAGCACATTCTAATGGGAAATGAGTGATTAGGGGAAAGTATGGGATGTATGGAAATTGGATTTCAGGAACAACAAGTGGCTCCATTGAGTAGCCCCACTGACGCATATAAGGAAGCTTTGGGAGGGATTCTACCACCAGGTTTACATGGCAGAGAAACCAGAAAATGGTCTACTCCACGGTATTAAGGTATAACTCTAAAAGTCTTTTCAGATTTATTCACCTATTCCTACACCAGGAGATCTCCATAAGTGAATGCAGAACTGTAGAAAAAAGAAATTGAAGAGGAGGAATATTTTCAATCGACAGATCAATTGAATGGATCTATCATGGTCAGATATTCAGCTACTTTAACCATAAAACTAGATGCTTACAAATCTTAAATTCTTGGTATAATCTGACTTTAGTAAATGATGTCAATTCTTTTGTAGATTTCACAGATTACTAGCAGTGAAGTAACTCTGCCATATCTTGAAGTGCCTTAGTGAAGTTCTCAGAGAAATTATTAACATCACTTTTTACTCAAAAGAGAAAAAGACTAGAAGTTATAAATATTAGAGAAGCTAGCGCTATTTTTTTTCTAAATCCATCAGTAAGACGAACACAATCTAAAAGAATCTTGTGATGGCCAATCTGTTACATTGTAAGAAAAAAGAATCTTGTGATGGCCAAATATCATGGAGAAAAGAAAAAACAGTCAATCAAGTGTCTCCATTGGATAAGTAACAACAACACGTTCACGCTAACAGTAAAATATTCTATCACCAGCTAAGAAATAACTTTTTTCCTTTTCCGAAACATCGTTCATTTATATTCGACCAGAGTGTATGTAGACCTTCACTCAAATAACAAAAACAAATGGAATAAGAAAGGAAAAATGTGCATCTTGACAATATCAACTTGGCAATGGTATACCACTAATGAAGAGGACCAGCCATGTCTTCGTGTTAAAACGTGTTTGGTGCTTCATATGGGAAACAATTCCTTCCTAGTTGTTTATGATCACAAATTGATTTTAATTTTCTCGATTTCCATCTGCTCGTGGGAATTCCTCAATTTGTTCCAATGTTGTTCGCTGAGGCAGAGCTAGGTAGTGATCAGGGGGTTCGGACAAATCCCCTTCGCCGGAAAATTACGCAGTATATATAAGGTTAAATCTGCATTTTAGGTATATATATATCATAAAATGAACCCCCTCAATACTTACCTGTAACTTGGTTCAGCGGTGAAGGTGGTTCAAATGTTGCAAGGGGTCACTGGTTCCATTCCTCGCGATAACATTTTTTAAAACTTTTATTTCCCTTTTCTACCTATGGTCATTACCCACGCGCCACAACTATCTTACATAGGATACTTCTCGTGATTTATTTAATTAAAAAAGAATAAGAAAGATAATAGCTATTTAATTCTCATTCTCTAGATTTCATTCCAAACATTAATAAAAGTAAGCCCCCTCACTTATTAATGTCTTCTTTGTTTTATGCTTAATTATGATAAAGTATTTTATTTATTTATTTATTTGAAAACATCAAATTTATTTGTCATAATATATTTGAACTTATAACTTTTTTCTCTACACAATGATCCCCATAACAATAATGAAGATTATAAAATGAAAGGAAATGAGCCATGTGGGTTACTAAGTAATTTTTGAATAACATAAAAAATATACGGTATCCATATTGTTACACTATGATATTTATCTTTATTTTTTAAAGAAAAAAGTACTTTCTTCAATTCAAATTTAAAGGGAAAAAATGTTAAAAAGGAGCATGATAGGGCGAGTTAAAATTTAGGGGTTAAGTTAGTCATTCTCTTGGTCACCCAACCCGTTTATCATCCTACAATCCTTACGTATTTACTTTCTCATAGTTTTAACCCCTCTATGGAAATCCTGCATCCGCCACTAGTTGTTCGGCTGGTGTACTAGACTAGAAAATAAACTCAGGATGTATAAACTAGTTATTGTTTAGTATAAAATCTATGTACTTGTCAAAAGTACTTAATGCTTCGAGTGGATGAGTTTTTAGAGTACCAGAATCTCTCTCAAGCAAATAAAACAGAAAACCAAATATTTAGGCAAATAATATATCAAGGAAACATGACTATTTTCATCAAATAAACATTGAGACCCTGTTTGGATGGTTGTTGCTTAGTATCATATCGGTATTGTACTATTTTGTTTTAATAAATACAATATTTAGATAGATTACATTGTTCTCCGTCATTACATAATATTAGACATCAACAATTTAAATGCTAGGGGGGAGAGATTCTATGAAAAGGTAGGGTAAACCTAAACGACAAAATAGCATTATTAAATAATAAGTAAGACAAAATAAGAATAACGACACAATCACACCCGATCCATCGTTACACAAACTGGGGTGGGGTTTTCGTCGTTAACTAACAATTCATTACACAAAAATGGGCCTTTTCGTCGCTAATGATGGATTTAAACATACCAACAATCAAAACAATAAAAATTAAACCAACAATCAAAACAAACAATTTTTAAAAACTAATAAAACAGTACATACAATGGGTAACAACCATCCAAACAAAGTGTAAAGCTTGTTCTTTAATGGATCCTCTACAGTCTACACATACAGAGGCAACCTCTAACTAAACTAATCATCCAAATGAAAAAAAAAAAAAATCAAACAAAAGAAAACCCAAAATTTTTCACCGAATTGTAGATCAAGAAAACACCATCGGCAT
This sequence comes from Solanum verrucosum, assembly GCF_900185275.1. Classification (NCBI taxonomy): domain Eukaryota; kingdom Viridiplantae; phylum Streptophyta; class Magnoliopsida; order Solanales; family Solanaceae; genus Solanum; species Solanum verrucosum. The sequence continues at coordinate 1,657,259 of NW_026020568.1, forward strand.
TAATCGATACAGAAAAATAATTGATAATCAACAAATAGCATGAAACAGTACCTAAAAAAGAAAAAAGAAGACAGATGAGTACCATGATAAGGAGATTGGTTGTAATGGTACGGCTGAGAAGGGGGAAAATCTTCCTGCTTGTAGTTTTTTCTGGGTATCCATCTTCTTCTGTTCCAATTCCCCATTTTTGGAACTCAAAAAAAGCGTTTCTTTTCAGTCGGCAAAAGGGAAATACTCAGATTGAAGATGTTTTAGGGCTTTTTAGTACTGAGAATTTGCTTTAATTTGTGCACACAGAATACATGTTTGAAACCGATATTAGTAAATTGATGTAATAATTGTGTATATATTAGTAAGAAAAATTGAACATGAAGATGATCAATGGGCCAAACCGACTTGATAGGTGATGGGCTTTGCCACTTTTATTGCAAGTTTATGCTCGGATTGTTTCTGTTTTTGGATTATTTTTTATCAGATACATCGAGATATATGTATTTTACTATCAGATATATTCTAAAATACAAATACATGGAAAGAGAGGGAGAGAGACAATAATAGGAAGAAGGCGAGCGAGAGAATTAATGTACATGTGAATCACACTAGATACATATATCTGGAATATAATCTACATTCTGAAATACGAGTATAGAGTGAGAGAGGTGAGCAAGATAGGAGAGAGATAGTGTATTTCATATACGTGTGAATCCATTTGGATATAGTGTATCTGAAACAAATTAAACCTAATTTTGACCTCATGCATGTATTCGAGATACGTATATCTGGAGATCGAAATATGGCACAAATGTGAATTTGGAAACTCAGGGTAAAGCACATAATTATACCCTCTACTAGTGTGATTTATGTTGTTTTCCCATTTTTATTTCTTGTCTATGCGCTACTTATTTAATAAAAAATTGTAGGTCAAATACGCTATTTATGACCTAATTAGAAAACTTTTGACATATCTGATAGTATTTAATTCGTAAGACATAAGTTTAGAAATGTTTTGTCTTTTTCAAAAAAAATTTTAGAAAACTAAGAGACATAATTTTGTGGATTCTGAAACAAACCTTATGTTTTGTATGACATTACGCGTGTCGTGTGAATTTTACTTCGTGATTATAATTGTTTGCCTTGTAAGGTATAATTTGTATCTTGTGAGGTTTTTTCTTTTTAGATGTGGATATTTTCGATCGCTTTTTTATTACTTAAAAGGGGAATAACAGTTTTAGTCGCTATATTATTGTATAATTCCAATTTTAGTCCATGTGTTATTTGACTATGTATATATAACCTTCAATTATTTAAAGTATGCGGTTTTGGTCCTTGAAGTTAATAAAATTTAACTATTTAACTAACTAATTATTTTGAAAATATATAAAATAAAATAACGAGTTAGTAATTCTAAATGTTTGAAGAATTATGTATAAAAATTATAATTACATATATATATAGACTGATTATTTTAAATATATAAATTGATCTCAATTGCTTCTTTATTTGCTCTGCTTTTTATTCATTAGCAACTCGTTCTTTCTCTCTTTTTTAACAATTATTAATCAAGGTCAAATACGATTACCTTGGAAAGGTTTTAGTAGGTGGACTGGCTCCTTAGGGCTATCAATGGTGTCCTAACAACTTTCGGTCTTTAAAAAATTTAACATTTTTTATTTATTACTAATAGTATACCTTTCATTCATAACCAAACAATGTACAAGTATAGCATCAGCAGCCTAGACAAGTTGCTCCTACATACAGTGGCGGAGCCAAAATTTTCGCGGAGGGGTTCAACATATAAATAAGTAAATAAAAAATGAAGCAAAATGGTTATTGGGGAAGAAAAAAATTATCCTTAATCCGTTAAATTTAACTTGCCTTGTCATGCCGCGTTTAACGTTTCATCCTACTTTTACGCTGCTTCATGGATTCTTTTTTTTTTAAATGTGATTTTTTAATTTTATTTTTTATTATTTTACTTTATTTTGAATTTTTTAAATAAATTAAAAGTGTTCATTCAATCATATGTTACTTTAAAAATTGTTTAATACTCTTTAAAAATGTTGGGGGGGGGGGTGAGTTACTAATATTATAATGCTTATTAAAAGGATAAATATATGGCATCGCCAATTTTTTGTTCATTTATTTAATTTATAAGATTTTCCATCGGTAAAAAAAATGACGAATAAATCAAATAAATGTAGTTTACATCTCTCTAGAATAGAACTGAAAAAATGAGAAAGAAATATCATGAATAATCATGCCTTTCAAATTTATTCGCTCGATTAAGTTTAGTTTAACTTATCTTTAAAATATCTTTTCTCTATCTCAATTTCAAGTATAAGAACAATTGACAGTTTTTTTAAAAAGTTCCTTTATATTAGTATATAAAAAGAGAGTTACGTTAAAATAAAATGAGCAATAGAGATAAAAAGAATAGAATACAAAAAATGAAAATAATGTGCCTAATAAATTCGAACAAATGAATATTGAAAAGGAGAAATAACATTAAAAAAAAATGAAAAAAATAAAGCTCCAACCCACAAATGTTGAGCCCATCTCAGCCTTGCTATTTGATTTTCCAAATGAAGAAAACAAAAAAAAATCAAGGAAAGTGTTGTTGGGTAGAATCGAACCCAAGACATCCAGACGAATTCTCGAACCCCCTTTACCACTGAGCTAGCCTCAGACATGTGTTGAACAGTTCATTTTAATATATATACACATGAAAACAGAATTTGACCTTATATATACAGTTTAATTTTCCGACGAAAGGGATTCGGGTGAACCCCTAATCTCCATGTAGATCCGTCCCTGCCTATATACCAACTAGTTTCACTAAGCTATTACAAAGCAAACAAGAAACTTATGTATCGATCTTCATAAGGGATATGTTGCCAGTCCCTGTAGGCACTCCTTCCATGTTGTAATGTTTCTTTCTTTAATGTATAAGTGCAACACTATATCTCTAATCATCATTTCAGAATAGAAAGGTGGCTTTTGAAATCGAATACAATTTCTAGCTTACCATATCATATTCACAATCAAAGCAAGAACACAACTTGTCATCTCAATTGGACCATCTTTTCTTCATACAATGTGGCTCATCCAGTTCACTTCATTCTCATAATCTAATATTTATTTGTTATGCCCTAGCCAGTTTAGCGTACAACTCCATATACTCAAAGAACAAATGAGAGAAATTAAGCTTCCAAGTGTTGTCCACAAAATTAAAAACAAAATCAGGAAGGACATTATATCGATCCCAAACTTCTACAATCTCTCAATTGTTGCAAATCGTCTTTGTATAGCCAATCATAGTATAAGTTTGTGAAGATAAAGCATATGTCATGTAGTGCTAACTATTAGTTCATTCTATTCGATTAGTCATTGCCAAGATGTTAGTTATATTGTTAGTTAGTTAGAACATTAATTAGTTTGTTACAAATAGATGGTGTATTCAATAGAGATAATGACGTTTTAGTATATGTATAAATACTAATACATAGAATGTAATATAAACAAGAAGGTTGAAATAATATTGCAGTTGGTTTACTTTTCATCTATGCTCTTCTTTATTCTCAAATACTCCATAGCCACAACTTCCATTGGAGAAGACTGCGAGCTTTCTTAACATGGTATCAAAGCTACGGCTGTAAATCTCGTTTATGTTTTCTTGCTTTGCATTTTGTTCCTGTCACCAGATCTTCAATGGCAGAGCGGATCGATCACACACATCCTCTGTACGTACATCCATCAGATACTCCTGGAGCAGTTCTCATTCCAGTTCAATTGAAAGGGTCAGAAAACTATGGGATATGGCGGAGATCGATGACGATAGCTTTACAGGCGAAAATGAAATTGGGTTTTGTTACAGGCGTTTGCACGAAAGAATCAATTCAAGATGAACATCACGAACATTGGGAAACCTGCAATGCGTTGGTACTTTCTTGGATCATGAACACTGTTTCCCCATCTCTTCTTAGTGGCATTGTTTATGCTTCAAATGCTTTCTTAGTTTGGGAAGATTTGAAGGAACGATTTGACAAGGCCAATCGTATGAGAATTTATCAGTTGCATCGAGAAATCAACACAATTGTACAAGGAACGAACTCTGTAGCTGAGTATTTCACCAAATTGAAAGAATTGTGGTCTGAGTTTGATGCGATGGTCCCTTCTACTGATTGTGGTTGCGATAAGGGGAAGACGAATGTGGAACATCTTCAGCAACAACACTTGTTACAATTTTTAGGAGGCTTAAATGATTCTTATGATCAAGCAAGACGACAAATCCTTATGAAGACAGCTGAACCTACTCTAAATCAAGCTTATGCACTAATCATTGAGGACGAATGTCAAAAGCGTATTAATCTGAAAACTACGCCTAATTCAATTGTGGAAGGTAATGACATTACTGTACTATGGAGTGCATGAGGATCACAGACCTATAGAAAACCACATAATGAACACTGGAATGAGAGATGTGATTTTTGTAAGATTAAAGGTCATATTAAGGCAAATTGTTATAAGCTTGTTGGTTATCTTCCTAATTACAAAGGCAAGAAGAAAGAGGGAATTGCTGCTAATAACTTTTTCTTGGGTGATCAATACCCAATGGGGTCTTTGGTTCAGTTTCCTCATCATGGTAACAATGCTAACAATTTTCATCCACAATCAACATGTTCACATTATAATGATTACAACTCAAACAATTATGGTTTTAATGGTTATCCACCAGAGGTTTCTCATAGGGGTCAAGGACAAATGGGAATATATGCACATGGACAGATTACACCAAACCAATATTATGCACATGGATAGAATATGCCCATGCCTGATAAGGATCAACATTCAAATGGAATAGCAGCTCCTTCTGCTCATTCTGCAGGTATTGTTACCTCATTTCATGTTAGTAATATGCCTGATAGGTGGATAGTTGATACAGGTGCCACTAATCACATGACTTCAGATCTAAGATTGCTATATGAAACCTGTAAACAACAAGGTCAGCATGTTCATTTGCCTGATGGAAGTAAAACATCTATATCTCACATAGGACATTGTAGGTTGCCTCAAGGTGTTATTCAGAATTTCCTCCATGTTCCTGATTTTCAATACAACCTGTTATTAGTTCCCAAGTTAACAAGGGAATTACAGTGTTGTATGGCATTTTATCCATACTATTGTCTACTGCAGGACCTTCACACTGGGAAGGTGAAGGGGATTGGTAGGCTAGAAGGAGGCTTATACTACTGGGATCACAAGAAACAAGACTATTCTGCAGCTTCTGTAAGGACTAAGAGTGATGATGAACTTTGGCACAGGAGGCTTGGTCACATTCCAGGCAAAATACTTCACCAAATGTCCCTAATAAAATCCAAGGATGATGTTGTATTTTCTTGCCCTGTAAGTCCTTTGGCAAAACAAACTAGATTTCCATTTTCAAGAAGTATGAGTAGAGCATCTAAACCTTTGACCTGGTTCATGGAGATGTTTGGGGTCCTTACAGGGTACCCACTCATGATGGTAAAAGGTTTTTCTTGACTTTAGTTGATGATTGTAGTAGGATGACTTGGTTGTTTCTGTTGAATTTGAAAAATGATGTTAGTACTGTTATTCAAGAGTTTTTGTTGCTTATCCAATCTCAGTTTAATACTTGCATCAAGGTGTTTAGAAGTGACAATGGTACTGAGTTTTTTAATACACACTGTAAAAGTTACTTTAGAGCTGCAGGCATACTACACCAAAGTTCTTGTGTTCATACACCCCAACAAAAAGGGGTGGTTGAGAGGAGACACAGACAGATCCTTGAAGTTGCCAGAACACTTAGATTTCAAGGACATATTCCATTGAGATTTTGGGGTTTGCGTGTTCAGTGTGCTGTTTATCTTATCAATAGAATCCCTTCTACAGTTCTACAAGGGAAGTGTCCTTTTGAGGTATTTTATGGTAAGACACCTAACATTCAGCATTTGAGAGTTCTAGGTTGCCTTTGCTATGCAACCATTACCAAAGCTTGTAGTGACAAATTTGGTCCTAGAGCTGAAAAAGTTGTTCATCTAGGTTATTCCAGCACACAAAAGGGTTATGTTCTTTATGGTCTTAATAGCAAACTGTTCTTTGTTAGCAGAGATGTCACTTTCCATGAAAATACTTTTCCATTTCAAGTAAATGTTTCACCTTGCCATGACCTACAAGTCAATGACACACTTGTAGATGACTTGGATCATGTTCCTCATGATTTCACTCCTACCTCTACACCTACTCAAATTCCTCCTGTTGCAACTAGGAAATCAAGTAGAATGGTTAAACCACCAGGCTGGCTTCATGACTTTGTTCATGCTCCTTTACCATCTCATGATCCACCTTCTAATTCTTGCCAATATCCTCTATCAAACTACATGTCCTATGCTAATATTGGTGTTCCCTATTACAAGTCTATATGTGCTTATTCTGCCATCAAAGAGCCTGTTACATATGCTGAGGCTGCAGGGCATTCTGAATGGTTACTTGCAATGCAACAAGAACTTCAATCCCTTGATGACAATAACACTTGGTGTCTTGTTGATCTACCTCCTGGCAAGAGAGCCATTGGCTGTAAGTGGGTGTTTAAAGTGAAATACAATGCTTCAGGAGAGGTTGAAAGGTACAAGGCTCGACTGGTTGCTAAAGGTTGCACTCAGGAAGAAGGCTTGGATTATCAAGAAACCTTCTCCCCTGTGGTGAAAATGGTCACTGTCCGGGCTGTTTTATCAATAACTGCTATGCATGGTTGGAAGCTTCACCAAATGGATGTATTCAATGCTTTCCTTCAAGGTGATCTAGATGAGGATGTCTACATGCTTCAACCACCTGGTTTTTCCAGCAAGGGGGAGTCCACCAAGGTCTGTAAGCTTCAAAAATCCCTTTATGGTCTCAAGCAGGCATCCAGACAGTGGAGTTTAAAACTTACAGAAGCTTTACTGAGTTCTGGATTTTCTCAGAGTCATCATGACTACTCTTTATTCACCAAAATAGTTGGGGCTGACACTGTCATTATTTTGGTGTATGTGGATGACCTTCTACTCACTGGTTCCTCTTCTGCTCTTATTCTGGCAACTAAAGCTATGCTTAATCATTATTTCAAGATCAAGGACTTGGGGGAGATGAAGTACTTCCTTGGTCTTGAAATTGCTAGAAACATGAAGGGTATCTTAGTTTGTCAAAGAAAGTTTTGTCTTGATCTAATTTCAGATCTTGGTTTAACAGGATCAAAGCCTGCTAGCATTCCACTTGAAGTAAACCATAGGCTTACCAGTGCATTATATGATAAGGGCCTAGATGTTAATTCAGGAAATTCATTGGATGATGAGTCTTTAAAGGATCCTACAAGTTATCAAAAGCTAGTAGGCAAACTACTCTACCTCACAATGACAAGACCTGATATTGCCTATGCTGTACAGAACCTTAGTCAGTTTATGCACTCACCTAAAAGATCTTATATGGAAGCTGCATTAAGAGTGGTTAGATACTTGAAGAATTCTCCTGGTTTGGGAATACTCTTATCCTTTGAGACTTCACACAATTTGAGTGCTTATTGTGATGCAGACTGGGCAACTTGTCCCATGACAAGAAAGTCGGTTAGTGGTTTTGTTGTAAAGATTGGTGACTCACTTATATCTTGGAAATCCAAGAAACAGAACACTATATCCAAAAGCTCAGCAGAGGCTGAATACAAGAGTATGGCAAGTGCTACTGTAGAGGTGATTTGGTTAGTTGGGTTGTTTGCAGAGCTGAACTGGAGGTTGACATTACCTGTGAAGTTGTTCTGTGATAGTAAGGCTGCTTTACTAATTGCAGCAAATCCCATATATTACGAAAGGACGAAGCACATTGAAATTGACTGCCATTTTATTAGGGAAAAAATACAAAAGAGAATAATACAAACAGAACATGTCAGGACAGATCTTCAGCTAGCAGACATCTTGACAAAAGGACTGGGACATGCACAACATGATTTTCTATTATCCAAGCTTGGAGTATTCAACTTGTTTCATACGACTAAGCTTGAGGGGGAGTGTGAAGATAAAACATCTGTCATGTAGTGCCAACTATTAGTTCATTCTGTTAGATTAGTCATTGCCAAGATGTTAGTTATATTGTTAGTTAGTTAGAACAGTAAATAGTTTGTTACAAATAGATGATGTATTCAATAGAGATAGTGACGTTTTAGTATATGTATAAATACTAATACATAGAATGTAATATAAACAAGAAGGTTGAAATAATATTGCAGTTGGTTTACTTTTCATCCCTGCTCTTCTTTATTCTCAAATACTCTATAGCCACAACTTCCATTGGAGAAGACTGTGAGCTTTCTTAACAAAATTTATATCTAATTAAGATGTATTCTTGGATGTAAGGTAAGATGTTTCCAGTTAACTTTGGGATAAACAGACAATAAAGTTATATATATCTCATGGATTGAGAACTTATCACCAAGTTGATAGTGTATTGTCCCATGGCTATTCAGCTTGTTTATCAATTGAACTCTAGATACCAACACCTTTCTCACCACCCAAGAAGTACTCTTGAGAATCTGGATTTGACGTAATAGTTATGTATCCATTGGATCCAAAGGCAATCCTTCTTTTTATTGATATCCCATAGGAATTTTAGGATGTATGGTGAAGGGAATTTTCGCATATAACCACTAAAAAATAGCTTAATTATGTTTCATAGCTATAGTTTGCTAATAACGATTCGTATCTACCTGTTAGAGGGAGGAAAGATGCGAACGATATTGGGAGAGGGAGGAGAGAGGAGAGAGGAGAGAAGAGGCGAATTATATATGTATATTTATCAAAATAATTGTATATATGTAACGGGTATACATATGTATTTGTATATTTGGCGAGCAAGATTGGAAAAGAGAGGAGAGATGCGAGCAAGATCGGAAGAGGAAGGAGAAAGGCGAGCGATCTATCAAATAATTGTATATATGTAACTGATATTCATATATATTTGTATCTCTGGCGAGCGTGATTTGGAGAGGGAGGAGAGAGGCGAGCGAGATTGGGAGAGGGATGAGAAAAGCAAACGAGAGAGGGCAGAGAGTGGTTTGTAATAATAACACAGAGACTAAAACTAAAATTATGTAATATTACAGGAATTAAAATCGTAATTCCCCCTATTTAAAATAACAAAAGATAAAAATTAAAAGCCACAAATTTAAGAGACAAAAATTTACACCCATTATTTTTTTTAGGGATATTCGTGTGAATAGTCCCTTTTATTGAGCGCTTGAGAGAATTTTTTAGCAATAACTTAAAAAAAAGGAAAATTGTATAAAATAACAAACTATTAATTCAAATTAAATGTTATAATCATAGTTTGATTTAATTGTACCCGTAGCAAACAGTTGTCATTCGCCTCTCTCCCTAGGTTTCTCGCTCGCCAGTCTCTCCATCGCCTCTCTCACTTTTATACAAGCACAAATATATAAAATACGTTTGTGTTTGTATAAAGCGAGAGAAAACTAATATACAAATACGAATACATATATTTTCGTCCTATACACTTATAATTATACAAATACAGATCTTCCCCTGTCCATTTCTCTTTTGCCTTTCTCTCTTTCTCGCTTTATACAAACACATTTTATACAAATTACAATGTATAATTTGTGTTGTATAAAGCGAGAGAGAGAGAGATTTGATATACAAATGTTTTATTTCGATTCATTTGTATACAAATTCAAATTTTATGCAGATATACAAACACATAAAATTGAATTGAGAGGCTGTCAATGATTTATACAAACGAGAGGCTGTCATCGATTTATACAAATGGCCTTCCAGCAAAATTATACAAATCTGAAGCTCCTGCCTGTGAGTTATACATTCTGATGCTCCATAGCAAACATTATGTTTGCTATGGAGCGCAATTATACAAACTATAACTATAACATACAAATATGATTTTTATGTTTGCTATATATGAAAGTTGCTCAATAGAGAAAATTACATTGTTAAACAAACATATACTAGTTAATTAGTCAACATAGTTATAATTTTAGTTAAGTACCATTTGTGACCAATATTCAGTGATAATTACATGGGCTGGGGTTTCGAGATTGTATAATTCACACATTTCTATAATTTGGAATTTGTATAATGTAATTTTGTATAACTGTTTAAAGTTCAGATGTTTGTGTTTGTATAAATTCGTTATTTCGAGTTTATACAAAAATAACTCAATTACACAAACATACCCACGAATTATACAAACTGACCTGTAAATTATACAAACAAGACAACTTAAACTGCAACTTCAATCTATAAATATGTAAACTATAGCTATGGAGCATAATCAAATTTATTTTAGTAGCTATTTCCAAAAATTCCCCCATATGTATCACCAATATCAACATATACTATCTTCCTTAAACATTATTAAGATATTTTTTTTATAAATTCACGTGTTAATAAAAAAAAAGTGTACATTAATTACATTATGACACTTGTTAAGCAATTTTCATTTATTGTCAAAGTCAAAATTGACAAATTTTACCAGAAAAAGAAAAATTAACAAACAAAAAAAATGCAGTACTTAATTTAGTGACTGAATATGAACTTAATTGCGTAAGAACAATAAAAAGAGGGAGGTGGGTACATAGAAGTAAAATGCATGAACACAAGCTTTGTGGCATTTTATTTAAAGAAGATGAATAAAATTAGGCAGAAAATTGAGAATGTCAAGAATCAAAATAATGCTAATTCAATATCATTAAATAACTTAATCATTTTTAGTCAACTGTCATATAATGTAGTTAATGTATATTTTTTATTCACACATGAATTTATAAAAGATATTTTAATAATGTCTCAGGTAGATGATTTATATTGATGATAATGATACATATACATAGGCAAATATAGAATTTAAATATTGTGGATGCTACTTTTTTTTTTATTATTATGTATAAAATATATCCATCATGATTCACGAATGATAAAGACTGAATAGAAACGATGATTTGATTAGTTAATTATTAATTAATACAATTAGGACTTTTATTTATTGATAGACAAATAAATTTAATTCTAATTAGGTTTTTTCAACCATGATTTAATTATATTCTTGAATAAAATTTCAAAAAAGATGATCCTGAAAGAGCTTCCCCATTTAGAAATTTGCTTCAAAATAGCTTATTAATTATACATTGTGTTTGACTGTATTAATTTACTTTTATTGTTCTTGGATTAATTTTTTCATATTAATTATCTAATTATAGGACAATTATTTCCAAAGAAAAGGTTCAAATTTTAAGTATATATGAATATTTCAAAACGTTATTGATCGTCAAGTTATTTAAATTTTTCAAAAGTCAATAAAAGATATTGATTAAATTATATGCTTGTATATGATTGATTACGTATTATTAAAAAAAAAAAAGGTACATTAAGGGTCTGTTTTGAAAGCCACCTGATAATTGAAATTGGTGTAATTACTAGGGTAGTAATTACCAGCCTAGTAATTACACTGACTTGTTTGGTTGCCAAAGTGTAATTACACATGTTATGTTTGGATGCCTCAGTGTAATTACACATGTTCTGTTTGGATGCACAATTGCAATCATAATATTATATTAAATTTTAAAAATAAAAATTAATTATTAAAATTTATACTACACAAATAAGAAACTTTATAAATGACATTAAATTAAGTATTTAAGATATATATTCTTTTTTGAAAATATATTAATTAATAAACACATATTCTTTAACTAATGCTATGAAAAAATAATTGATTTATATTTTTTCAAATTAATATATTTCAATTGAATTGATCATAAAAACTAAAAGTATGAAGTTTCTACGAACATCGTGAAATGCATGTTTGATAACAAGATTAATATATAAATAAAATATCATAAATTATTAAATATTTGACAAAAAGATAATCTATCAAGTCTAATTAAAAAATGACGTGCAATGTGAATTCAATATTACTAGAACAAATGAAATTGAAAATATAACATAAGTTATAAATTCAAAACAAAAAAATTAACATAATACTCTTATAGCAAATTTCAACATAGCCTACATAAATATGATTTTTTTATATAAAAAAAACGTAAGTCTATAACTTTACGTAACAATAAATTGTATTTTAATTTAAAAATTAGAATACTAATAAAATTATGCTAATGAGAAAATAAGCATGACATAAAGAAATAAATAATACGAAAAAATTGCATAGAATCACGTAAAGTAAGGTTGAGAATAAGAAGAAAATGAAATATAATAATATAAAATAAAAAACAAACTTTTAGAATAATAAAAATTAAAAAAGAACTTAAAATAATAGAAGTAAAAAAAATTAAAACAAAAAATTAAAAATAGAAATAAAAAAAAAAATTAAAAAGTAATCAACTTATAATTACACCATGTAATTACCAGCAATTCACAGTCTCGTGAATTGTAGAATGTAATTACCCCTGTCAATTACACCAATTAACTGTTGATCAAGTAATTACATGTCCAACTAAACATGACAGACAATGTAATTACACTTAATTACATTAAATTCAATTATCAGGGTGTCCTTCCAAACAGGCCCTAAGTAAAATCAATTCAAATTATTATTGAAGAAATTGTTCATAAAGTAAACCAAATGTAAATTGAATATTAATATAATAAAATTTAAAATAGAAGAAGAAGAGAGATACTCTATTTAATTTATAATCAAAATTAAATATTTCCTTACCATAGATTAAGACAAGAGGAAATAAGATGTAATGAAAACACATACATAGAGTCTAGCTTGGTTACACATACAACAAATGACATAATAGTAAACATAAACCAAATTGAAATATTTGACTACTAAGATAACCTATACTCTTGAGAGAATTTTTTGGGCAGATGCTTCCACTTCTCTCCCCATAATGTTACACCTAACCAAACTTGAAATTGTGTTCATCACCATTTTAGCATCTTCCCACCTATTCCCACTAGCCAAATTCTTATACAAATAGCTATCAAATGTCATCCTTTGCACATATTCATCTCCACACAACTCCACCAATGCCTCCCTTGCTGCATTATTACCATAAAACACTTTTTGCAACACATCCAAGAACTTGAATGTAGTAAAATACTTGTCATCCCAATTCCTTAAATATTCCCTTTTCAAGTCGTCTTCATTGATCATATTCTCTCCACCCTCTGAAGCCTTCACGATTGCTTCCCCACAAATTCTTCCGCTTTTCGCCGCGAAATATATTCCTTCGCCCGAACATTTTGTTACGTATCCGGCTGCGTCCCCTACTAGAGCGACACGTCCGCGGACCCTAACCGCGCGCGGATGCTCTGGTATGGGATGAGCTTCTACTTTGATCACTTTCCCGCCTTCGATTTTTGGTTTGACTCGTGCTCTAATAGCGTGTTGAAGTGATTTGATATCGGATTTTGAGCAGACCGTCCCCGTCCCCACTGCCACGTGGTCGCATTTAGGGAACACCCAAGCGTAAAAATCGGGTGACACGTCATTCCCTATGTACATCTCAGCTAAATTTTCGTAATACCCCATTTTGTCCTCGGGTAATTTGATCCTCTCTTGGAAAGCAATGGCAGTAGTGTAATTTCCAGCTTTGATCGATTTAGCTACACGGCTATTGGCTCCGTCGGCGCCGATGATGACATCGACGGCGAGCTGATGCTGGCAGTTATCCATGGTGTAGTGAATGACGTACGGCTCGCGTGTGGATGTGGGGACCACGAGGTTGGTGACCAGTGCTTTGAGAAGAGTGGCGCCGCTAGATTCAGCCCGCTGCCGGAGGAATGAATCGAGCACTTCTCGCCGGAGCATTGCGATGAATTCATGGGGTTTTAGGGTTTTACCGAAATCGACGACGAGATTTGACGGAGAAACGATTCGCATCTGAGTGACGCGGCGATCGATGAGATTTAAAGGTATTGAGAATTCGTCGAGCATGCATAGTGGAATGGCGCCGCCGCATGGCTTGGCTGTAGCTGGACTTCGTTCAAAGAGGAAAGTTTCGATTCCGCCAGTGGCTAGAGCTTCTGCAGCTGAAGACCCAGCTGGACCGCCGCCGATTACAGCTACTCGAAGCTTGCAGACGACTGGATTTCTGGGTTTTTGTTTGAAATGATGGGTTTGGTTTTGTGGGTTTTGGATCCTGAGTGGAAATGGCAGACATCGAAGAGGGTGAAGATGAAGGTATGTTTGGGCGGCCATTGCTGATAAAAAAGGGTTTTTTTTTAGAAGGTTTGAGATTTGGCAATGGTGGTAGGTTAACTATAGTGATATTATATAAACTTATTAAAAGATAGGCGAAATATTTGTATCACTTTGTATTCTGGATCCTTTTACTTACACATTTGTTATCTGGATCATTAAACTAAATAAAATACAATGTAACAAATTTCTTTGATCATTGACCAAACTTATGTGGCATTAGAATGTCTGAGTTGATAAATATGTGTAACTACACGCTTCTTTAAGTGATCGTGAATAACATTTTTGGGTTAAAAAATATTAAAATTATAAAAGAAATAATCTTTTTAAAAACAATTAATTAAAAAAATCCTTCTTTCTTCTTCACCCACTATTCGGTCCTTTTCAGCCATTTTCATCTCATACCCACCCCTTTTTTCTTCTTCTCCACAATCTATTAACATAAATTTATCAGATCTTAGGCACATCTTGAGTCCACTGATTAACCGTGAAGGGAGAAAGCGGCGCTGATGGTGCACGCCGAAGACCACTACTTTGCAATGGAGTGAGAGAGAAAGGCGGCACTGGTCAGTGGAGAGGAGAACGAGCTGGGTGAGGGTGCGAGGTCATGGTGACGAAGAGGTTTCTCGGGCAGATCTAGTGGTGCGGTAGCTTAGGTTGTTGATTTTGTGGAGGTTGGAGGAGGAAAGGAAAATAGTGATGGTGTGCGGCGGAGATGAAGATAGGTGAGGGAGAGAGTATATGCGATTTCGCCGGCAAAATGGCCATGACGACGACGATGACTTCTCTGATTGATTTTGGCCGTGAACAGTGAATGAGGAGAATGAAATGGCACTAATAATTTTTACGTCTCTTTTAACATTTATTAAAATTTTTATATGAAGATATATGTTACCTTTTATTAAATAATTTTGTTTAATTAAATTATACATATGACGAGTATGAAGAGTATATGTTACCTTTTATTAAAACATATTATATGGAGAATCAAATTTTGGTTACCTTTCATTTAAAATAATTTTGGTTAATAAATAAAATTTTACGGACATTTATTAACATATGAAGAGTATATAATACCTTTTATAAAATAATTTTGGTTAATAATTTTAAAAAATAATTATGAAATAATTATGACATGACACTAATATATATGACATGGATATGACATGTCATTTATGTAAAGGAAAGTGAACTACACACATGGTTGGAGGGGCTAAAAAGTTTCATTCTAATTGAATCTAAGGGTTCAGTTGACAAATGGTTAAGTAAAAGGGTCCAGAATACAAACGGATACAAGTACAGGGATCCATCAGACCATTTCATCTAAAAGATAAAGATGCTAAGATTAATACTAGGCAAAATGGTCTGGTGGACCCTTGTCCTTGTATGAGTTTGTATTGTGAATCCTTCTACTTATCCGTTTGTCAATTGAACCCTTGAACTCAATAAAACACAATTTAACAAACCGCTCTGACCATTGACCATGCTTATGTGACAATAGATGTCTGAGTTGGCAAAAACATGTAACTATACGCCTATTAAGGCGAGTGAGGAACATTTTTACTTAAAAAAAATATTAAAAATTATAAAAGAAATATTTTTTAAAACCATTAATTAAAAAAATCCTTCTTCTTCACCCATTACACCTCCTTGCAGTCATATCCATACCCAGCCCAATCCCTTTTCTTTCTTTTTCACAATCTATTTTCATCTAGATGATCTTGAGCATCTCCTTGAGTCCACTAATTCACCGAAGGAGGGAGAGAGCGGCGCTGATGGAGCTCGCCGGACACCACTGATACGCAGTGGAGGGAGAGAGAGAGAGAGAGAGGCGCGGCTGGTCAGCAAAAAGGAGAACGAGGCGGGTGAGGCTGCGAGGATCTAACCATGGCGGCGAAAATGGTGATGGTGTGCGGCGGAGATGAAGGCGAAAATGGTGATGGTGTTCGGCTAGATATGGTGCGGTGACTTAGGTTGTTGGTTTTGTGGAGGTTGGAGGAGGAAAGGAAAATGGTGATAATATGCGGCGGAGATGAAGGCAGAAAAAATATGTGTGATTTCGCCTGCAAAAATGGCGACGACTTGGGCGTGAAACAGTGGAAATTGGAGAAAATGTAATAGGTTTTACTTTAAAAAATATAATTAAATATTTATTATTTTACCTTTAATTAAACAATTTTGATAAATAATTTAAAAAAAATTATGACATGACATTAATATATCTGATGTGGATATGACATGTCATTTATGTAAAGGAGAGTGAGCTACACACATGGTTGGAGGGGTTTAAAAAGCTCATTTTGATTGAGTTTAAGAGTTCAATTGACAACTAATTAAATAGAAGGATTTATAATACAAACACATACAAGTATAAGGGCCCACTACACCCTTTTACCTTAATACTATAAAGAACTGAACTTTTGTTTATTTTAATGTTTGGGGTTTTAACTTTAGTGAGTTTAGTAGGTGAATATGGTGGACACAAAAGGTTTGCAATCTTGTAATTTACCACATGACTTTGAAGTAGAAAGTGGAAGAACAGTGCGTTGAAGAAAGTGCCATTTGAATTTTGATAACATTGAAGTAGGAAGTTTTAGATTTTATTTTATTTTATTTGATCTTAGAAATTTAAAAATTGATTTAATTTTTATTATATTTTTGAAAAAGAGAGAATTATTAAAAACACCATGAATTAGGTGTAAATTATTATTTTCGTCCCGAATTATTGACTATTTAAGAACATCTTTTTACTTGATATACAATCCCTTAGTCTTACAATATGAGTAAAATTAAATTGGTACGGTCGTGTCAGCATGGGCCCAACATGTAAGTTGATGCATATTTGAAATTTTTATTCAAAAAGATGAAATGTTGTAAAGAAAATTCAAACTTAACAATTGAATAAACTCAGTTATACGTGTATAAGAAGCAATGTTAACTTTGATCAAATATACATATGATATGAGAAGCTAAGAGAATACTAATTTTTCAACTTAATTAGATGAACTGTAGGAAGAAATGATCAAACTTAAAGTGTAAATTTTCTGAACATGCTAAGAAGGAAAAACGTTTGCTGCCAAAATATTCAGAAAACCGTCACCGAATAAAAAAGTACTAAACTCCCATCCAAATATTAAATATAAGTTCTCCATAAATAAATAAAAAGTGAAGAAAATTGACGCGTTTAGATTTGGATTAATAAAGAAACAATCTAACATCAACGATATTCGTGGTTTCTATTTCCTCACCAATCGTGAAACATAGTCACAATTTCCGTTCTGACTTTGCTACAATGAATCTTCTCAATGATGTTAGCACTATCATTAGCACTTACAACTTTCACTCCCTTGTAGTTCTCTTCATTAAATATGCACATAAAAAAATTAGAAAGAAAAGTACAAAATTTTCAGAAGCAATATTCAAAAATCCATTGGGATGTGCGAACCTCGGTAGCCCAAATCTTGCTAACTTTCACTTTCATACTCAGCTCCAAGATCGAAGTGTCTTACACACCAATGCATGTATTCCTTAAAGTACCATGTATTTAAGAAATATTGTTATGAAATAATGACATCTTATTTCCTCAATTGAGTAGATATCCAAGGCAAAGGTTTAATTAGCAACTAATACCACATTAAAGAGAACAAAAATGGTCTTCTCCATGAAATTATTGTTACACAAGATAGAGGAAACTCTTTTAGTCTCAAGTCCATGTCACATGCTGAGCAAATTAACTTGCAACACTCTTATCTCCTTTCATGTTGAAAGTAATCAAATTTTGTTTTGTTCATATAAATGGGGTTATAAGACTTATGAGTTCGAATTATATATGTGAGTCATTGTATAACAATAGAGTATAAATGATCAGTCATTTTCATAACGAGAGTATATTAATTCTAAATGATAAAGTTATATAATTGGTATATCAGGCCATTTCCCTTTTAATAATAAGAGCTAGCAGATGACTTAGATCATACAACATATATACAAAAAACCTATGCCTCATTCTGAAACAAATAAGTATTATAGAAGGGGGATTAACCTGAAGCCTGAGAGTCATTAACAACAACACATATGTCCTGTAGAGGGTTGTTATAATAAGAATAAGCAGAGAACAAAAGTAATGACTCCATTGATGATTCGAACTCATCATATTTAGGAATATATTTGAGATAGAAGGTGCTTACCATTCGAGTAACCCCTAAAACCACGGTGTATTGGTACCTAAAATCACGGTGTCAGCGAACCACTCAAAGACAGTAAAGTACACTAGAATTTGTTTGTGTAGACTAAAAAGAAGTTAAGAGAATTTGTTGTTTAAAAAATGTGAGAAATCCCTCTATTTATAGATAACAAAGGATGATATGAACATGTGTTTATTGTGCTTTATCGGAAAGGTCACAACTCTTTAAAAAAGTCACAACCTTTCCAAAAAGTCACAATCCTTCAAAAAGTCGTAACTCGTCGAAAAAGTTACAACCCTTTATTTTTTATTCACACCTTTTAAAACCAAACAATTTCAACTATGTAACTTCAAAGTATGAACTCCAATATTTTACTGGACTCTAGGACACTATCCTTTTATGGAGTTCTAGTCTAGTTGTATAAGTTCGAGTTATGGGACATAATTCTGGAGTTTCACTCGTAAAAGTTGAAAACTTTTATATATAGAATAAAATTATATTAAGTTAGTATTAGTTAGTGATTCGAACTTAGATATATTGTTGACACCAGTTCTATATTATTTCTTTGTGGACCAAGGATAAAAGGGGCTTGGCAGAAAGAGGAGTGTACCATGAGAGAAGCAAGGTGGTTAACCTCTTTCAAATGTATACAACATGAAATTTAGCAATGTAATTGGACTTTCATGTCGATTCGAATGAATCATTTTCTTTCCTGCCCAGTAATTTCAATCCAAGTCGAAATAGAAAAAGCCACAAGCAACACTAGGCTTGATCGCCGATTGAACATTATGCAGGATATTCATTCCTTACTCAATAATAAAAATTTAACACATTTTCAGACTATTATAGAAGACACTGCTAACTTGACAGACAAAGTTACAGGGAGTCCAACAAAGTGGCTGATTACCTTGCAAGATTGTCCACAACATTGGACCAATCTATATTAAATCACATATTTGATCAAATTCCAGCAGGTGCTAAAGGTCCTTATCTTATATGCTTAGCATATATTAGGATTATGAGAATGTAGTCTTATTACGTAATGAAAAGGCGTACATATAGATAGACTTATTGGTTACACATGCAGCAATGACATACTAATAAACATGACCAAGTAAAATATGCCCTTTTAACTTGTCTCATTAATTCATATTTATGCTCTCCAACTTTAGGTGTGTACACGTAGACATTTAAATTTGAATAAAATTGAACAAATAAACACATACGTGGCATCCTACGTGTGTTATGTCACATAGGATTTACGTGTCTACTTGTTCAATCTTATACAAGTTTAAATGTGTACTTATACACACCAAAAGTTGAAGGACATATATAAATGTGAAATGAGACCAAATTAAATGACACATTTATGTATTATACCTAAAATATCCGCGAGAGAATGTTTTGGGCAGATCCATCCATTTCTCGCCCTAGAAAATTACACCTGACCAAACTTGAAATTGTGTTTATGGCAATTTTAGCATCTTCCCACCTATTCCCACTAGCTAATTTCTTATAGAAGTAGCTATCAAATGTCATCCTCTGCACATATTCATCTCTACACAACTCCACCAATGCTTCCCTTGCTGCATTGCTACCATAAATCACTTTTTCCAACAAATTCAAGAACTTGAATGTTGTAAAATACTTGTCATCCCACTTTCTTAAGTATTCCCTCTTTAGATCATCTTCATTGATCATGTTTTCTCCGCCTTCTGAGGCCTTCACTATTGCTTACCCACACATTCTTCCACTTTTTGCCGCGAAATATATTCCTTCGCCTGAACAGTTTGTCACGTATCCTGCTGCATCCCCTACCAGAGCAACCCGTCCACGAAACCGAATAGGACGCGGATGTTGCGGTATTGGATGAGCCTCTACTTTAATCACTTCTCCGCCTTCGATCTTTGATTTGACTCGTGCTTTGATACCTGAAATGATTTGATATAAGGTTTTGAGCACATCATGCCTGTCCCCACTGCCACGTGGTCGCATTTGGGAAATACCCACGCGTAAAAATCGGGTGACACGTCATTTCCTATGTACATCTCAGCCACGTTTTCGTAATACCCCATTTTGTCCTCGGGTAATTTGATCCTCTCTTGGTAAGCAATGGCAGTAGTGTAATTTCCAGCATTGATCGATTTAGCTAGACGGCTATTGGCTCCATCGGCGCCAATGATGTCATCGACGGCGAGCTGATGTTGGCAGTTATCCATGGTGTAGTGAATGACGTACGGCTCTCGTGTGGATGTGAGGACCACGAGGTTGGTGACAAGGGCTTTGAGAAGAGTGGTGCCGCTAGATTCAGCCCGCTGCCGGAGGAATGAGTCGAGCACTTCTCGCCGGAGCATGGCGATGAACTCGTGGGGTTTAAGGGTTTTGCTGAGATCGGTGACGATGCTTGAAGGAGAAATGATTCTCATCTGAGTGACACGACGATCAATGAGGTGGGAAGGTATTGAGAACTCGCTGAGCATGCATAGTGGAATGGCGCCGCCGCATGGCTTGGTTGTAGTTGGGCTGCGTTCAAAGAGGAAAGTTTCGACTCCACCGGTCGCAAGAGCTTCTGCAGCTGACGACCCAGCTGGGCCGCCGCCAATAACAGCTGCTTGAAGTTTAGAGACTGTTGAGATTTCAGTTCCGATTTCTTCTTCTTTACCTTCAATGGAGAAATGCAGCAAAGAGAATGAGGACAAACAAGTAAAGAAGAAGAACCCTAGGATTTGTCGGAATGTCTCAAAGCACACGAGTGGAGGCAAGACATTTGGGCTTTCTCAGACTGGGAAGACATTTGGGCTTCCTCAGACTGGGCCTCGAAATACAAATTTGAATATAGGCCCAACTTAATAATACCTAGAAGTAATTTCAGCTAGATTGTCTATTTTATCCTTTTTCTTTCTTTTCCTAGACATTGTTAAGAGAATAAAGTTTGTTATTGAATTAGCAAATAGTAGTAGGACACCTGTACAGTCAGTTAGGAATAAAATGTTCTTTTGATTTCCACATAGCTGTATATATACATGTATTTAGAAGATGATGAATACACAGAAAATTTCTAAAACTATCTCTTTACTGTTTTCTTGCAATTCCTACATAGACAACTAGATTTCTTTTCTCTCGTTTGAAAAGATGGCATTGCTTTTGTGGGTTGGGGTTTTTGATCAGTTGAAGTGGGGGACGTTGAAGAGGGTGAAGAAGGGATATTTGTGTGGTCATTTCTAATAAAAAGGATTTTTAGGAATTAATGATTTCAAGATTGACAATGCTTGTAAGGTTATAATGGATTATTTATATATATATATATATAACAAAAAAGGTAAAGATGCTAAGGTACTTGATTTCAATTTACAATGACCTTTAATTTTGGATATGCATAAGTATACACTTAAACTTGTATAAAATTGAATAAATAAACACATTCATCATGCATGGCAATTGACACCCTACATAACAATTCTGTGTACTACGTGACATCCTACATGTATTATGTCACGTACAATATGTGTGTCTACTTGTTCAATTTTATACAAGTTTAAGTGTCTATTCATGTATACCAAAAATTGGAGGGCATAACTACCAATTGAATCTAAGTTAAAAGTCATATTTATGTATTATGCCAAAAAATAATGAGTATATTAGTTGTGTCTTAGTAGTATTTTGTATGGTACATTTTTTTAGTTGACATAATACATAAATATATCCTTTATTAACTTAACTTTAGTTGGCACATGTGCCCTTTAACTTTGGGTGTGCACAAAAAATAGACACTTAAACTTGTATAAAATTGAACAAATAGACATATGCATCCTACGTGACATAATACACATAGGATTTCACGTAGGACACCAATTGTCATATAGGACGTCACATATGACACATGTGTCTATTTGTTTAATTTTATACTAGTTAATGTGCCTGTTTGTGCCCATCAAAAGTTTGAGGACATAAATGTCAGCTGAAACCAAGTTAAATACTCCCTCCGTCCCATTTTATGTGAGGTACTTTAACTCGGCACGAAGTTTAAGAAAGGAAGGGAGACTTTTAAAACTTGTGATCTAAAATGAATGATAGAAATTTGTGTGGCTGGAAATCATTTCATTAAGGGTAAAATGAACATTTTATAGTTAAATTGTTACTTTATATATAAATGTGTCATTCTTTTTGGGACTGATTAAAAAGAAAAGTAAGTCATATAAATTGGGACAGAGGGAGTAACATATTTATATACCTTTTTAGTTTATGTACATTTGTTATACACTTCATCTACTATTGAGGTGTGCATTACTAATACCATGAATTTGTATTGAGGTGTGTACTATTTATACATGAAAATCCATTATGTCAATAATGCATGTAAGGTTGACAAATGGTTGGATTGTATCGAATTTGGATGAATTGAATATATATTGTGCAAAATGGGTTGAATTACAGATCGATCTATATAAAATATGAGCAAATATAAATTTAGTCAAATATAATTTTGATAAAATAATTCTAACCAAATTTAATCTCCTGCAGCCAAATACATTACTCTCTCCGTCCCATTTTATGTGGTAATATTTGACCGGGTACGGAGTTTAAGAAATAAATGAAGACTTTAAAATATTTATCAAATTGCCCTTTAAAAAGTAGACTCACTTTTCTTTCTCCTCATAAATGTATTAGAGTATTATTTTAAGATTAAGTGGGACCAACAAGGGTAAAAGAATAAAGGCATAATACATATATTGACCCCTAAACTTGGCTTCAAATTTTAACTTTGACCTCCAACTTTCATAATGCACAAATAAACACTTTAACTATCCTACCTTTAAATAAATAAACACGTGATTTTTCGGAGCCAAAAGCGTGAAATGCAAACGCTCCTACGTGTATTAGTGACCCACTCAATGGCTGCCAACTATTCAATGCATGTGGGCCCGTTTTCCTGTCTATTTGACACCTTTTCAATTTGTCATGCATTTATTTCAATCTCTTTTAATGGATATGGACCCCACCTCACTAATTCCATTCCCTTCTCTTTATTTCTGCCCCACAACTTCTTCCTTCACTTTCATTTTGTGGTAAATTAATATTTGAAGATGTCAATTATTCAATTTATAATTTATTTGTCTTATTTCTTTTTTTTAATTTATGTGTATTCAAAGATTACATTTAAGATGCTATAAATTATTAGACTTAATATTTTAAAATTTTTATTACAAATTTGAAAATTACGTAATATACACTATTAATTACAATAATTACTAATTTAAAATATTTTTTCAATCTAATAAGAGCCTACAAACACACTATACGTTATATTTAAAGTACTATAAAACATAATTAAAATATATATTTTTTAGAAAATTTTTTGTTGACTCTTGAAATTCTATTGGTGACACATGAATTTGAATAGATGGAACAATATATATTATTGAAAGTTAACAATACTATAAGTTATTCGAAAATGACGTTAATGATTTTTATAAATTATAACAAATTAGCAACTAAAATATTTTTGAAAAAACATACAAAAAATTAGTTGATGAATCAGCCACCACACCGTGGACATGTATGCTTTCTGTGATTAAAATTGAGTTTAAGGGTTATTTTGGTCATTTAAGGATTTTTCTTTAAACTTCAAGCTTTATTAATAGTGATGTATTCATTTTAGAGTTAACATGAACGTTTACTACCATATAAATATATATAATTTATTCAAATTTAAAATTTAAAACTATTTATTTAACGTCAGTTAAAAATTAACTTTTAAATTAATTATTAGCACAGGCTCTTCATCACTAGTATATAATATAATAAGCGGGAATAGAGAGGACCTTGGGGTCGACACGTGTTCCTTTTTCCTTCTGGACAAAAAAAGACTATACATGCAGGAGGTCAACCTGTAAAAAAAAAGGGGGACCCATATTTTACTATTGAAGGATGCGTGTTTCTTTTAAATTTCTTTTACCATACTAAATAATTGTATTAAATATTATAAATCATGATAATTAATTACTTAAATATTTAGAAGATATAAAAATATATAAAAGATCTGATTGACTCTTCAAATTTTACCCGTGACGCATAAATTCGGACAAATGAAATAATATATATTATTTGAAAATTTCTTAGAAAGTACTATAAATTACAGTAATTAACAGCTAGAAATATTTCAAAGACAAAAAAAATTGATTGAATCTCAAAAAAAAATTTAGTACTACACGTTTTCCTTTTTCCTTCTTGCCAAAAAAAAAACTTCATTATAATTTTTTTTCGTAATAACAAAATTTTTTATTAAATGTCACTTGCATTTTGCAGTGAACAACAAATAATGCAAAAAAGAGGGGAAAATTGTTGAAAAAAATATAAAAAGGGTTTAATTGTCCTTTCAATGCTTTTTTTTTTACTGTTAACCCCCTGGATTTTTACATCTGACGCGCCTAATTTGAGTGTATTTCACGCATTTTGCCAGGTAGGATCCGAGTGTTTTTTTTGTTTAAGTTTTGGATAGTTAAAGTGCCTATTTGTGCACTTACAAAGTTAAAGGTCAAAGTTAAAATTTGAAGCCAAGTTTAAGGGCCAATATATGTATTATGCCAAGAATAAATGTACCTTTAAATACGTTACCATATAAGAAAATGTTACATTTTTTTAGAGACTGACCAAAAAGGAAATGATGCCACATAAAATAGGATGGAGGGAGTAATATTTTCGCACCCCCCACCTCCACCTTACTCCCACCTCACCCACAATTTTTTTAAAAGAAAAAATTACACCCCCCTCCCAACTTCCACCCTTCCCCATCGGGCCCCTTATCCCTACACAATCCATAATTTTTTTAAAAATAAAAAAATCAAAAAAATAATAATTAATTTTCTTTCGCCCTCCACCTAGACCCCCTACCCCACCTACCCCCAATTTTTTTAAATAAAAATAAAATATTTCAAAAAAAAAGTTAATTTTTTTCACATCCCCCACTTCCACCCTAGCCCCCACCCGGATGCCCTACAACCGCCCCACCCACAATTTTTTTAAAGAAAAAACGGAGAAGGACCTAAAATACCCCTCAAGTATTTGAATTAGTACAAAATTACCTTCCATCCAACTTTCAGCCTTAAATACCCCTGACGTCCACCTATTGGCTCAAAAATACCCTTATGTCTAACGGACCATACTCATAAGATGGATGGAGGGCACTATTGAAATTACTTAATATATAAACTCACATGATTGACTTTATTTTGAACGGAAAAGGGCCTAAAATACCCTCGAAGTATTGAAAATGGTACATAACTACCCCTCATCCACCTATTGGCTCCCAAATACCCTCTCCATCCACCTATTGGTTCACAAATACCCTCCCCATCCACCTTTGGGTCCAATTTTAGCCACTTCATTAACGGAGCACCATTTAAAATAATTAAATAATCCTTTTAATTACGTGGCGCTCAACCATTGGTTGCAATTTAATTATTTAATATAATTTTAAACCCACCCACTTTTAACTAAACCCGTCCGCCCCAATATAAAAAGAACCCTAAAACCTCCGTTCCCAAATTTACACTCCATTAAAAAAAAAAAGGTTAGGCATCTACTCTCTACACCCCCACCCCCCACTTCTTATCTCTTTCATTTTTTTTGATAGTTGGAACTTTTCCACCATTTGAAATTTTATTTTTTTCAATTTATGACAAACAAGAGAGAAAAAAGGAGGAAAATAACGATGCATTCATATAGAAATAATTAGTTCAATAAAAGATGACTTGATTAAGCAAATATGTACGAATATCACATTTTTCTTTTGTGTGTACCCAAATTTCAAAATAAAAGGATAAAAATAATTATTTCTCTTATTCTCAGCCTCATCCCACCATATAAATAATACAAATTAAAAGAATACATAAACATGTGAGTTCAATTCAAGTTTGAGTCCCAGATATCTTAATTAAGAATAAGAGATTTAAAAAAGAGAATAAAAGAGAAAATGAACAAGACATTTGGATAATTGATAGAAAATTTTATATTAATAAAAATAATAATTTTTTTAGATGAACAATCAGTCGGGGTGAGTATGAATTTTAGTTGGATCCTCATTTATGACTTGGGTTCCATTATAATAAGTTGGGAGTTGATTAAAAATAGGCCAATAGGAAGATATCCTGAAATTTTTCAATATTATTTTCAAGTGTATCACGTCAAAATATGAATCATATGTGGTTTTATAAAAAAAATAAAATTTTAAAAATATGATTTTTATTATTTATTTGAGAAGAGTTTAAATTTGGACCAATCACATTAAGCAACTTACTAAATAAATATTTAATAATTCAACTTTAAGAAAGCTATTAAAATTAAGGGCAAATATGAGCCAAAGGATTAACATTAAATGTATTTTTTAGCCAAAAGGTGGACGACATGGGTTTTTTAAGGCCAAAAGGTGGATAGAGGGTAATTTTATACCAATTCAGATACTTAAAGGGCATTTTAGGCCCTTCTCCGAAATTTTTTTTCAAAAAAAAAGTTAATTTTTTTTTCACACCTCCCACCTCCACCCTAGCCCCTACCTGGACCCTCTACCCCCACCTTACCCCCTACCTGGACCCTCTACCCCACCCTACCCTACCCACAATTTTTGTAAAAAAAAAAATCAAGGAAAAAATTAATATTTTTTAACCCCCCACCCCCACCCTACCCTCACCTGGATCCCTACCCCCACCAGCCCCAATTTTTTTTTTTTTTTAAATTCAACAAATTAAAAAGAAGTTTAGTTTTCTTGTCCTCGTCTCACCTCCACCTCAACAGTGCTTGCTTCTTTAAATAATAAATATATTTTTTAGTGCAATTAGTGATTTTTATTAGAGCAACGTTCACATATAACAAAAATAAAAATCATATTTGTATGTTATAACTATAGTTTGCATAATTGCGCTTCATAACAAAATTTATGTTTGTTATGGAGCTTTTAATTTGAATAATTCGCTACAAACATCCAATTTTATACAAATTGTTCAGTTTTGTATAAATTTATTTATACATTGTAATCTGTATAATAAGATCTGTATTTGTATAATTATAAGTGTATATGACGAAAATATATGAATTTGTATTTGTATATACACTTTTCTCTCGCGTTATACAAACATAAACGTATTTTATACATTTTATACCGACATGTATAAATGACTAATTGTATACCGAAAATGACTAATTGTATACAACATCAGATGACAAAAAAAGGGGATGTTTGCTGCGAATTGCAATTAAAATAAACTATGACTATAACATTTAATTTAAATTAATAGTTTGCTATTTCATACAACTTTTCCTTTTTATTATAAGTGAGTGATCTATGAGTTGGATTTTCACATTTTACCTATTTTGTTCATATTTATATGAGCTTTTAAAATAGATCAGTTCATATTTACCTATGACTTATGAGTGATCCATTTAAGTAAACGGAAAAGGGCTTAAAATATACTTAAACTATTGAAAATAGTATAAAATTACCCTTCGTCCATCTATTGGCCCCAAATACCCTTAACATACCTATAGATCCTATACTACCCTTCTTTTTAACTGCCCATAATTTAAATCTAATAAATAAATTAATTAATGACGTGACACTCATCTATTGGTCACCCTATAATTAACCTAAATTAATTTAAAAATTCGCCCATTCACAAATCAAGCCGCCCCGCCCCCCCAAATCAAATTCCAATTAAAAATGGCTTCCCCTACAACAATTTTACAATTCTGATGAAAGCAGCCGACAATATATCATCAAACAGACAAACACTCCACTTTCGTTTTACCCTTTCAATTCCACAACCCAAATCCGGTTGAACAAATCGGTGAACACTGTCCAACCTTCCTGAATTATTTTTTGATATAAAGGAAAAAAGGACAAAAATTCAGGTTGATAATCTAAAATAATAATGCAATTATCTTGGTCAATTAAATTTGGAAATGGGTGCCTTTTTTAGTCTAAAATTGATGTCATGTGTAGGTGATTGTTGTTGTTGTTGTTGAGAGCTTTCATTTTTTTTTAATTCACCCTTATGTAGCACATTCTATCCATCGAAAAAATCACAACCCATTCAATGACCATTAGTTTCTTATAACTTATGTAACATCTATCATATTCATCTACCCACATTACTAATTAACCCTCATTCTACTTATTGATTACATGAAAGACTGCTTCTCTTATAAATTGTGATGCATCTTCCTTGGGTAGGAGAGATGAAATATGTCAAGTGTGAAAAAATATTGTAGTGTGTAGTAGTGAAATAGAGCGTTGAGACAAAGAAAATATTCTAAGTAGGCGTTTGGCCATGCGATATCATATCATGATATGGTATTGTGAGATGGAATCAGCGTTTGGACATGCGATTTTACGCTGATTCCATTTCATGATTCCATATCATGAGATATGATTCCATATTCTCCAAAATCCATGATATAGAATTATATGGTAATTCCATATCATAATTTGAGATATTTTAGTACAAAAATTGATCCACGAGTTTATATTTTGTTAAAACAACCATACATTTATATCTATTAACCATATATTTCATATGTAAATAAAATTTATAATCACATCATTACTTTTTAAAATTTATTATTTTCACCGACATAAAATTTATTATTCTCACCAACATATAGTCACTTTAACTCACACCAACCGATTGTTAAAGTGATGAAATATTTATGGTCTATGAGCTAAATATAGTTGCTGATGATATTGACCAACAAATGGCTCAAAGTAACAATGTTGGTTCGTCTTCTCGGTCACATGATTGAGAAATGCAAGTTCAACGTGAGGAAATTGTCCGTACTATGTGGGAGAATTATATTAAAGACTGGTACACTACAATTTATGTTCAATTTTTTTTATTAAATTAAAGTTAGATGAAACAATTACTTAAGTGGAGAACAAATTAATTACTTTGTAATAATTTGTTATGCGATTTTATAATTTTTTGTTTATTTGATAAGATTGAATAAACAATTGGGGCTATTTTAATAGTTTTACAACTTATAAGATTTTTATGTTTATGAGAAAATATACAACACAAAAATTCCATATCGCATGTTCAAACAAAACTTCAATTTCATCTCATGATACCATATCGCATGACCAAACGGGCCCTAAGTCTTCAACTACATTGACTATATAAAAAAGAGTATTTATATGTTGAAGGATGACGTTCCTTTTTTGGACCTTTGGACTCTTAAACTAATCTGGAGTTAGCTTGAGTAGTACGATGTTGTTGGGCTGTTGTATCCCGAAGAGGACAATTCAAGAGTGATACTGTTGTATTGGTGTAGATTATACCACAATGGGCTTGAATCCCCTTAATCAGAGCGACATATCCGCGTCTCAGCCTAAATGATTTGCTTTTTCATTTTATTTTAAACTGTAGTTTATTATATTTGTGGTATGTATTACACCAACAACCTTTTTTAAACCAAATTGAATTTCTTTTGGTGTCTTTTTCGAAAAACAATTCATTTCTCATTCAAAACTTTTAAAACCAAATTGCACCCTTTCTTCTCTTAATATCTTCTCGAAAAAATCTTCATTTTTCATTCAGATCTTTTAAAACCCAATACTTTGTACATTAGTTTCATTTGCTTCTAGAAAAAATTTATGGGGATGGAAGATATAGGAGCTTATGCTCTTGTGTCAGTAGTTAATGGGAGACCCTTCATGTAACCTATTTATCCAGTCTCCATTTTCATTTCTGAAGATACCTCCTATACCAAAGCTTTTCTTGTTGGCGAAGGGTGAAAAAATTTCCACCTTTTTCTATATCTATATCTAGGGGTGTATAAAACCGAACTGAAAACCGAATCAAACCGTAAACCGAGTCAACCCAAAAAAAAAACCCCCACTAGTGGTTTGGTTTGACTTGGTTTGGTTTTGAAAAAAAAACTCGACTATATTTGGGTTGGTTTGGTTTTAACTAAAAAAAATCAACCCGAGACCAAACTAACCCGACATTATATATATAATTTTAAAATTTTATTTTATACATAAAAATATTTACTTTGATATAATTTTTAAATATTTCTTATACTTTTTGATAGTTTTTATCTTTTAATATATTATTTCAAGTTTGAAACTTAGAATTATGAATAGACCAACAAAAATTATAGTCCACATATGTTGGTAATTATAATAAAGCTTAAATCAAAATCAAATTAATACTCATGCAAAAAGAAAATCAATTCAACACTAAAAATGACAATAATATTGAATATTTGTTCTTTAGTTTTACATTGATTTAGACAATTAAAGTACATAATCTAATTTTAATTTCCTTTAATATTTAGTCATGTAACTAATACTTATTAAACTTAATTTTAGCATGATTTAGTACTTTTAAATTATGATCATTTTCATTATGACTTGTTAATTTGCAATATTTGTTTTGCGCGATTTCATTATTATTATTATTTTTGTTGGATATTTTAATGTCATTAATCATATCATATTGTGTTATATTTTTAAGAAACATCTTAAATAGTTGTATTTTGGTAGGACTAAAGAAATATTTGAAATACAAAGTAAATTATATGTTTGTATGTATACTTTACCGGAAAAACCCGAAAAACCCGAAAAAACCCGAGGTTGAAAAACCCGAGTTTTATTGGTTTGGTTTGGTTTATAAATTTAAAAATCCGACACAAATGGTTTGGTTTGATATTTGAAAAACCCGAACCAACCCGGCCGTGTATACCCCTATCTATATCTATGCAACTAGCTAGTTCTTTCATGCTTACAAATCCATTCATCTTACTTACTCAAAAGCTTGGAATATTCAACTCGAAATCTTCCTTCTAGCTTTGGGCAACTCTAATACAAATAGAAATAATGTATATAGAAGGCTAGTCTTTTCTCTCTAGGTTGAACTAGTAGTATATATACAACAACAATAATATATCCAGTGAAATTCCATAGAGTGGGGTTTGGGGGAGGGTAGAGTGTACGTAGACCTTATCACTACCTCGTGAAGGTAGAAAAATTGTTTCCAAAAGACTCTTGACTCAAGTGTATCTAACCCAAGTAAAGGAAGAAGAAAACAATGGAGAAAGCATATATGTCAATAAGAAAAGAAAAGCAATAATAATAAAAAAAAAGAGTGACCAACCAAAATATAATAAACAACGTATGACAAGAACTATAAGGGTATGAATAGTCCTACGACAGACTCTAAGCCTTCTCAAGACAAGACAAGACAACACTCTATTCCTACTAACCTTCTACCCTAATACGCAACCTTCACTCCTTCTTAGCTAAAGTCATGTATGTCGTCGGTAATATATGAAGTTGTGCTATGTCCTGTTTAATCAGTTCTCCCCAATACTTTTTCGTCCTACCCGTCTGTGGCTCTATAACCACCCTCTTGCACTTCCTCTGCACATATCCAAACCATTCCAGTCTTGCTTCTCTCATCTTATCCGCCACAAAGAGTATTGAAGTAGTAATATTCAGCCAAAATAAATGGAATGCAAATATAACATTTTAACTTGCCACTGTTCTAGTTTACCCTCTGCAAATTAAATAATGAAACTTGATATACGTTTGGTCTAAAACAAGTCATAAATGTTTGTGTGATTATAAATCATCTCATTATGAATATTTAAATTAGGCATAATACATAAACATGACCCTTAACTTGGCTTCAGCTAGTAACTATGCCCTCCAACTTTGGGCGTGCACAAGTAGACACTTAAACTTGTATAGAATTAAACAAGTAGCTAGACACATGTATCCTACGTGACATAATAACAAAATTTTCATGCAGGGTACCATGTAGGACGAATGTGTCAATTTGTTAAATTTTATACAAGTTTAAGTGTCTACTTGTACACATCCAAAATTAAAGATCACAATTGTCAGCGGAAACCAAGTTAAGAGTCATGTTTATGTATTATGCGTTTAAATTAAATTGTTAATAAATATAGAAAAAAGTCTGTCACATAAATTGGACAGAGGGAGTAATTACTTTGGCAAGACTAGGGAGTCAGGGACCAAACT
Organism: Solanum verrucosum; assembly: GCF_900185275.1. Taxonomy (NCBI): domain Eukaryota; kingdom Viridiplantae; phylum Streptophyta; class Magnoliopsida; order Solanales; family Solanaceae; genus Solanum; species Solanum verrucosum. The sequence continues at coordinate 1,689,722 of NW_026020568.1, forward strand.
AGCACTAGCAGTTCCCTATATTAAGAAGCAAACTCAGCAAAAGCTTTTGGCCAAAGGAAGAGTTAATATCTCAGATGGTCACTTAACTTTGAATAGTTCACTTAGAAAGTCAGTCAACTTTGAGTTGTTCACTTAGAAAGTCACTGAACTTTGTTTTATAACTCAAAAGTCACTCAACTATTGGTGTTTCACTTAGAAAGTCACCAAACTATTGATATTTCACTTGGGAAAGTCACTCAATCAATTTAAATAATTTTTCATTAACTTTTATTTTAAACTATTTTTTAAAGAAATAATAAGATATCTATTTTAATTATCTTATTGATCCGCTCCAATTATTTAATTATAATTTTCTGAAAAAACGTACAACCATTGACCCAAAAAAAACCTTTTCCGTTCTAGTAATTGTATGACTAGTATTAAATATGTTACAAAATTATAAAAAAAAGAGAGGTTGAAATTGATAAAGAAGTAATTAAAACTAAACGCACAGTAGCAATGTTTTACTATTTTTTAAAAAAAAAAAAACTATATTTCAACAAAATCCAATATAATAATTTAAATAAGCATCTTGTTATCATTTTTAAAAAATAGTTTAATTATTTTTTGTATTTTTACAAGATTTAATAAAAATATTGTTTAAATTGATTGAGTGACTTTCTAAGTGAAATATCAATAGTTGGGTGACTTTCAAAGTGAAACACCAAGAGTTGAGTGACTTTTGAGTTATAAAACAAAGTTGAGTGACTTTTTAAGTGAACAACTCAAAGTTGACTGACTTTCTAAGTGAACTATTCAAAACTGAGTGACTATCTGAGATATTAACTCGCCAAAGGAAGTACAAAAGCCTAAATATATATGTAAAGAAATGAATAATGTTCCTAACTCAGCCTCACCAAAAGCTAGTTTATGAACGAAGCATTACTCAAATTCATATAACTATAAGGAGTCTAAATTCATTACATCCCACTTATGTGGGACTTAAACAATATATTAGCCACAAATAAAATAATTTAGAAATGGAGCATAAGATTAAATATTACACCATTTTGAAAATTTTAAGATTCTTGACACTCTGTGACATTATCCGGAGTTTGAATTCTATAAGTTTGAAGTTTGTATTTTTGTGCATAATACATAAACATGTCCTTTAACTTGATCTTAGCTAACAATTATGCCCTTCGACTTTGCATGTGCATAAGTAGACGCTTAAACTTGTATAAAGTTGAACAAATAGACACATACGTTCGATGTGGGGTCCTATATGAAAATTTTGCATCCTACGTGGCATCGTCATACATGTATTATGCCACACGCAAGACGCTTGTGCACACTCAAAGTTGGAGGGCATAAATGCCACACGAAGCCAAGTTAAAAGATACATTTATGTATTATGCCAATATTTTACTGGATTCTAGGACTCTCGTTGCCTGGAGTTCCAATTGTATAAGTTCGATCTCTAAGACACAATTTTGGAGTTTCACTTGTAAAAGTTGAAAAACTTTTATATATATAGACTATATTATTGGATTAGTACTAGCTACTGATCGTGATTTAGTGAGTCCTTTCTTCCATGTTGAACTGTTGATATTGGCCCTACATTTTATCTTTGTGGGTCGTGGAGAAAAGAGGTTTGGACGTGGGAAGAAGAGTGTACTACGAAAGAAGCAAGGAGACCAATCTCTTTCAAATATATAACTTGAATTCTAAGAAAGTAGTTGGACTCTCGTGTCAATCGGAATGAATCATTTCTTTTTATTTCCAGTATTTTCAATCCATGCCGAAATAGGAAAAGTAACAAGCACCACTGTGCCCGATCATCGGTCAATGCTAGTAGGGTCTAATAATCATCAATCCTTGCTTAAATATGAAGGTGATAGTTTAAATCTAACTGTATGGTCCAGAACAAGCTTTTATTGATCCAAGGGCTTTTTGTTTTTATTACAAGAAGTCCACTTGCAACACTTGCTTGAAGTTCGAAAATAGATCTAATGAACGTTTGGGCGGCCATTTCTGATAGAAATTGTTTTAGAGATCAATGGTTTGAGGTTTGGTAATGCTTATTGTTATAACTAAAAGGTAAATATGCTAAGATAGTGCATAGTACTCAAGCTTGGTTTATTTTATCGAGAATGGTCAAAATTGTGCCTAAACTATTCCGTATGTTTTACTTTTATGATCTTTAACTTGACTTCAATGGATAACTATATATGGTTTTCGACTTTGGGTGTGCACAAATAGATACTTAAATTTGTATAGTTGTATATAGTAGAACAAGTAAATACATGAATCAACTGATTGATATTATTTCAATTAGGATGCTTGTACAACTTTATACAAGTTTGAGCGTTTATTTATAGACGTAAAATTGCAAAACATAGATGTCAGTTGAAGCAATGTTAAATAACACATTTATACATTATATTATGCCTTTCCAAAAAGTGAAATGCTTCTTTTATGTCATTATCTTCTTGCCAAACCAACTAGTTTCTTCTATCTATTCGTCCCTCAACACCCAACCTATTATTTTCTAGCCTAAAATTACCCCTCTTCGTAACAGAAAAATCTCTGAATCTCTCTACATAGTTTTGTGACAACATATATATAATTGGTTCATTTGGAACTCTATACATCCCTACCAAATAGACTGATGCTGAATTTTCAATACCTTTTAGTTTTTTTCTTGGTATAAGTAGTCACACCTTTCAGATTGTTTGGAAAAAAATCAAAACAAAACTTTACTATAACAATGAACATGTGGTGGTTCATAACAACATTAGCTATTACTGCTTTCATTTGTAATTCCCCTGCTTATGCTTATGATAACAACCCTCTACAGGACATATGTGTTGCTGTTAACGACTCTAAGGCTGCAGGTAATTAATCATCCTTCTATAATACTTATTTGTTTCAGAATGAGGCATAGTTTTTGTATATGCTGAACTTAATTTTATTTCACCTGTACAGTTTTCGTGAATGGAAAGATTTGCAAAGACCCAAAGTTTGCAACAGCAAATGATTTCTTTGCTTCAGGTCTTAATGTTAGTGGCACACCCGGGTCTAGTGGTGCTACAAAGTTTTTGACTGTCGACAAAATTCCTGGAGTTAACACTCTTGGTATTTCTATTGGTCGTATTGACTTGGAACCTCAAGGTCTTGCACCACTTCACACGCACCCTCGAGCTACTGAGCTGATAACTGTCCTGAAGGGAACTCTGTACGTAGGATTTCTTGTCCCTGATAGTGCAAACTTCTTTAAGAGTCGTCTCTTCTCCAAAATTTTGTATCCTGGCGATGTGTTTGTGTTCCCAATAGGTCTTATTCACTTCCAGTATAATGTCGGACACAAAAATGCTACTTATCTTGCTGCTTTCAACAGTCAAAATCCTGGATTTGTCTTTATTCCTAATTCAATCTTTAGTTCAAATCCACCCATTCCGGATGACGTTCTTACCCAAGGCTTCCAACTTAGTAAGACACAGATTGCAGAACTTCGAAGGAAATTCTCTTAGGCTATAATATTATATGCCTTTAAAAATGTGATTCTGAAAGTTGTTTGCAGCCCGTTAGGTGCTCACTAACGTCTTATGAAAGCGTTGGAATAATACTTTACTCCGAATAAAATAAAGGGACAATGTATGTAACTTTAATGTTTCTTTGCAATATATACTAATGAATAAGCACCTTGTGTAATATGAGAGTGGAATTGACATACTTAATAGCTATATATAATTTCTGAAATAAATCAACAACTTGATTAATCAAAGTGATCGATGTGCATGTGTATTAATCTATAGAATATATAAGACATTTGTTTCAGAAGCAATTCATCCGAAACCAGTAACATTTATCGGTTCATTCACTCTACCACCATTCAATTAGTATAGAAAAAACAGTTTTAAAACTGATCACCGGTCAATGTTAGTAGGGCTAATAATCATTCTATACGTAAATTGGAAGGTGACAGTCTCAATCTAGCTAGCGGCATGGTCCAGAACAAGCCTTTATTGATTCAAGGAATTTTTGTTTTTATTTATTACAAGAATCGCTTCTTTGTCCACTCGCAACACTGACTTGAAGTTGAAAATTAGATTTTATTTTGTTTTAAGGCCCCATTATATATCTATTAGGAAAAAGGTCCAAAATTGCCCTCGTCGTTCGCAAAAAGGTTTGATTTTGCCATTTGTTATATTTTAGGTCAATTGTGCCCCCCACCCCCACCCCCACTGGGCACATATTTGCCCTTATTTTTCAACTTAACCAACAAAATTATTGTTAAAAAAAAAATGAAGAAGGGCCTTAAATTTCATCCACCTTTCGGCTCCCAAATACTCCTGATGTCAACATTTTGGTTTAAAAAATAGCCTCGATATTAATCTTTTGGCTCATATTTGTCCTTAATTTTAATAGTTCTAGTAAAGTAAAGTAATTGAATATTTATTTATTATGTTGCCTAATCTAATTGGTCTAAATTTAAACTCTTGTCAAATAAATAATAAAAATCACATATGCTTCATACTTTGACCTGATTATGCTTGAAAAATAGTATTAAAAAGATTATTAATTTCATGTTATCTTCCTACTGACTTATTTTATATCAACCCCCAATTTATTATAACTAAACTCATAACTGGAAATCCGATTAAAATTCATACTTGCCACGTCTGATTGTTCATCTAATTTTGTTATTAATATAAACATTTCTATTAGTTATCCAATTATCTTGTTCATTCTCTCTTCTTTTTTTTAATCTCTTATTTGCAATCAAAATATTAGTGACTCATACTTAAAATGAACTTATGCATGTGTTCTTGTTATTTTAATTTGTATTATTATCATGGTGGGATAGGAGAAAAGATTATTTTCATTCTTTTATTTTAAATTTTGGGTACACACAAAAATAAAAATATGTACACAATTGCTTAATTAAATCATTTTCTATTGAATTAATAGTTTTTATAGGGACAAGACACAAATATCCGCCTAAACTATGACCGAGTTACGGTCTTAAAACCCCTCAAACCCATTTTCTTTTTGTAATTTTTTACACCTTTTTGGCTTGCGTGGCCTCCAAATATCTCCCACGCGGTTCAAGTAAGTGAGAGTCACAGAGTGTGCCACATAAGCCAAAAGGGGTAAACAATTACAAAATGAATAAGTCTGGGATAATAAAACCTTAGTTTAGTTAAAAATGTGTTGTCTTTGTAATTTCGGTCATAATCTAGAGGGGTACTTATGCCTTATTGCATTTTTATATGAATGTCGTCATTATTTTCCTCCTTTCTTATCCTTTGTTTTGTCATAAGTTTAAAAAAAAACTAAAATTTAAAATGTTTGGACAAGATCAAAGAAGAAAAAAAAAATTAAAAGAGAGGAAGTGAATGGGGAGGAGGAGGTGAGGGTAGAGAGTATATGGCTAACTTTTATTTTTATTTTACTATAGAACCCAAATTTAGGCCAATCACATGAGTATATGTTAGTAATTTCAAATTATTTAATGTGGAATGACCTAAAATGCCCTAAACTATGAAATTTTGAACAATATTTTTCCTCCATCTACATTATGAGTGTGGACCATTAGCAATGGAAAAAAAGTGGTTAAGAAAGGAATAGAGGCTATCTATTTATACAAGGAAAAGAGAAAAATATGTGTCCTAACTAACTTGATTACTGCCGTAATACAGTTGGCAACAATAAGATAAAATATCTAACTAACTCATAACTAACTTGGAGATCTGACTAACTATAGTTCCAATAGTATATAATTGTCTCATGTAGAACTCTATTCTAGCCCTACCTAAGACACATGAATCTCGATGCTGAATTTTGAATACCTTTTGTTTGTTTCTTGGTATAAATAGTCACACCTTTCGGGTTGTTTGGAAAAAAATCATAACAAATCCAAAGAAAACTAAACTTTGCTATAATAATGAGCATGTGGTGGTTTATAACAACTTTAGCCATTACTGCTTTCTTTTCTAATTACCCTGTTTATGCTTATGATAACAATCCTCTACAGGACATATGTGTTGCTGTTAACGACTCTCAGGCTGCAGGTTAATCGTCCTTCTATAATAATACTTATTTGTTTTGGAATGATGCATAGTTTTTGTATATATGTTGTATAATCTGAATAATATGCTTAACTTTTTTTTGTTTCAACTGTGCAGTTTTCGTGAATGGAAAGATTTGCAAAGACCCAAAGTTTGCAACAGCAAATGATTTCTTTGCTTCAGGTCTTAATGTTAGTGGCATTGCAGCGCCCGGGGCTGGTGGTGCTGCAAAGTTTGTGGATGTAAACAACATGCCTGGACTTAACACTCTTGGTATTTCTATTGGTCGTGTTGACTTGGAACCTCAACGTCTTGTTCCATTTCACACGCACCCTCGAGCTACTGAGCTGATAACTGTCCTGGAGGGTGTTATTTATGTAGGATTTCTTGTTCCTGATCCCGCAAACTTTTTTAAGAGTCGTCTCTTCTCCAAAATCTTGTATCCTGGCGATGTGTTTGTGTTTCCAATAGGTCTTATTCACTTCCAGTATAATGTGGGAAACAAAAAAGCTATTAATCTCGCTGCTTTCAACAGTCAAAATCCTGGATTTGTCATTATTCCTAATTCAATCTTTGCTTCAAATCCACCCATTATGGACGACGTTCTTGCCCAAGGCTTCCAACTTAGTAAGACACAGATTGCAGAACTTCGAAGGAAATTCTCTTAGGCTATATTATATGTCATTAAAAATATGATTTCTGAAAGTAGTTTGCAGCGCACTAGCTGAGCACCGACGTCTTATGAAAGCGTTGGAATAATACTTTACTTCTAATAAATAAAGTGGCAATATTGCAATATATACTAGTGAATAAGCTCTATGTTTGCCTTGGCGATGTACCTTGTGTAATCTTAGAGTGAAATTGACATGCTTAATAGCTATATATAATCAACAACTTGAATTAAGTGAGATAGAGAAATGGAAAGACTGGTAAAAATGAGTTTGCTGTCATGAGGGATCAAGAGAAATGGATAGCAATGATGCAAAACCAATTTTTAACCAAGAAAATATGTTAAAGATCCAATAATGGTACCTGGCCAGATTAAACAATGACAGGATTTTTCATCAATTCCAGGGATATAGAACTGTGAAAATCATCTGGTATTACCGGGGGCTTATGAGACGTTGCCTCTGTAGATGCTTATCCTACAAGTTGAGGACTTCTTCTTCAAAGAAAAATTGATCTCCAGATTCTCAAACAACATTAAGTCCTTAATTTTCCTCGGTATCATTGACGTTTTCTCTATCCTCCCCTCTGGATCTTCACTAGTATAGCAGTGGCCATTTCATGAAAAGCACATGATTCTTCTGTGAGATCATCTGTTCCAGGCAGCTGTAACTTCTCTATCAACCGCCTTAGGACAACTGGATGTATATCAACATCGTTTCCCTTACTGTAAGCGACAATAATACTAACACAATATACAGATTCATATCAAGTACGTACTTTAAAATTGAGATGGTTTTCCTGGAAAGGACATACATTTTATTAGTCGATTCAGATGCTTTCCTGGAGTTCCAACTGTATAAGTTCGAGCTCTAGGACACAATTCTTGAGTTTCACTTGTAAAAGTTGAAAAACATATATACATGTACTATAATGTAATGAATCATTTCCTTTCCTGTTTGGTATTTTCAATCCAAGTTGAAATAGGATAAGCCACAAGCAGCACTAGGCTCGATCGCTGGTTGAACATCAGTAGAATCCGATATTCATTCCTTACTCAGATAAGAAGATAACAGTCTCAATCTAGTGGCATGGTCCATAAAAAGCCTTTGTTGATCCAAAGTTTTTTATTTTTTTTATTACAATAAATGTTTCTCTGTTCACTTGCAACACTTACTACTTTAAAGTTGAAAACTAGATTTTATGCAAATTGCACACTGGTATAGTTGTCCCGGGCTAATAATCTACAAAGAAAGGAGAGGAAATGACATATCAATCTAAGATCCTACTCCTCTTAGAAAGGGGAGGAAAGGTCCAAAATTGCCCTTGTGGTTCGCAAAAACGTTTGATTTTGTCCTCTGTTAAAGCTTAGGTCCATTGTGCCCCCGCTGTTATCACATTTGCCCTTATTTTCAGCTTAGCTAACAAAATTACAAAAAAGGGATTTGAAAACGATAAAAAAAAGAGACAAGTTCTAAAATTCTCCGGGTGATTATCATGGGTGAAGACATTGAAGAGGGTGAAGATCTAGGAATGGTTTCAAGTTCGGCAATGCTTGTAAGTTATAATGAAATTATATATAACTAAAAGGTAACTATGCTAAGATAGTGCGAGTACAGAATCTTGGTTTATTTTATCGAGAATGGTCAAAGTTGTACCTATCCTATTTCAGTATGTCTTACTTTTATACTTTTCAAAAGGTTTAATACATAAATATGTCATTTAATCTGACTTCAGCTGATAACAATCCTCTCTAACTTTGGGTGTGCACAAATACACACTTAAATTTATATAAAGTTGAATAAGTAGATACATGTTTCAACTAATATGTATTGTTTCATGTCGGATGTATGTGTCTACTTGGACAACTTTATACGAGTTTCCAACTCTATACAAGTTTAAGTGTTTATTTATGCACACACAAATTTGCAGTAAAATGATGCCAATTGAGGTTAAGTACATTTATACATTAAATTACAGGTTTCCAAAACTGAAATGCTTTTTTATGTCATTATCTTCTTGCCAAATGAACTAGTTTCTTCTATCTATTGGTCCCTCAACGCCCAACCTATTATTTTCTAACCTAAAATTACCCCTCTTGCTAACGGAAAAATCTGTGAATCTCTACACAATTTTGTGACACCACATACCTTACCAAATTTACTCGACGCTGAATTTTCAGTACCTTTTGTTTTTTTCTTAGTATAACTAGTCACACCTTTCTGGTTGTTTGAAAAAAAAACATAACAAACCCAAAGAAAACAGAATTTTGCTATAACAATGAGGATGTGGTGGTTCATAACAACTTTAGTCATTACTGCTTTCATTTGTAATTCCCCTGTTTATGCTTACTAGTTTCCGTGCACGCGCGTTGCGCGTGTTAATGATATTTTAAAAAATACATACATATTTAGTTTTGAAAATTAATGTAGCAAAAATTTGCAATTAAGATTATTTTTGAAGAATTAACATAAATAGTTGTTCATCCAATTGATTAAACTATAAAAAAATCGGTGAGTATATAATATATTATATATGTATACTTCATTTGTAATGTGTACGATCATGTGTAACCAATATATATATATATATATATATGTATGCCGGCTAGAAAATGTAATAGTAAATCTACCCGACTATTTAAGAGAAGATACCTATATTTTGTGGTAGCTAAAATAGTTTTTATTCAATGATATCATATCAAAATAAAAGAAAATTTTCCTTTTAAAGTTTGATACTATATTTATATATGATGCAGATACTCCTAATTCTTTCTGTACAATGAATCAGTAAATTCAAATATGAAGATACATATGAAGACACATTACAGAATACAAAAAATTACGAAATAATTTTTTCAATACCAATCACATGATGCCATGAAGGCATATAACCTGTGATATCCAACTACTATATCAACAATAACAAACAAATTGAGATGAATGTCAGAGATGTAAACTTTTAACTTGGTAGTTCCCAAACTTTTAACTTGGTAGTTCCCACTTTTATAGTAAAATACTACAAGATATCATTTTATAACTCCCTCCAAATACACAAATAACGTCGCATTTATCTATAGCCGTAAACAATTATAATTACAGTACATTATAAGAATAAATCAATTAATGAAAATTCTAAAATCAGTCTTCCAAATAAACCAACTTCCTCCTTTTCATAGCTCATGAATTTCTGCAATACGGAGATAGTAGTCTTCATATATCATCCAATGAATGTTGAATGTTGCATGTAAATTGATATGACAATTATTCAATTCCAACATGTATCAACTTTACATGTTTCTCCATCTCCCATTTTATTTATTTCATGCAAAAGGAAAAATTTAAAGGAAAAGAAAGAAAATGAGAAGGAGGCCAGATTTTTTTTCGCTCAACTAAAGAAACAAAACTTGAAGGAAATGGAAATTATTTGTTACCTTTATATAGTGTTTTTTTTTTTTATGTTCTTTGAAATTCCTTTTAACATAATATGTAATTATTAACCTACACTTAAATACTTAATGAACTATTCAAATTCTACTGATTGTTATATTAATAAAGATTGGTTACTAATTTAAAAGTGTTAGAATTTGATAAGTCAAGTTAAAGAAAATGAAAAGAAAAATTATAGGAATTGTAAAAGTTAGGTAAAGTAATACATGATGTGTTAATTTAAAGCAATTAATCATGTATTATGTGAATTCCTTGGATATGTTTGTCTGAGCATTAAAGTACCACTTTTCCACTTCCAAATCCCGTTCAATTTATGTAATTGAAAATTTAATTAATTGAATTTTATTTAACTTTTACTTAAGGTGCGCAAAATAATATTTTTTAATTAGATATTTAATTAAATGTTTGATTTAATTAATATATATATATAATTGTCAATTATTATTATTATTAATAATAATTCAATTGTGAGAGGTTAATACATATTAAATATTGTAATTATAGGTTGCATAAAAATTCGGTTATGAATACAAATATTTATTAGAGAAAACTTATTGAGAATTCTAATATTTGACTAATTAAATATTTTATAACATTTTAACTTATAGTAGGGTAAAATGGTAATCCAACTTTGAAGTTAAAAGCTTCCCACTTTTAATGATATATATATATATATGTGTGTGTGTTGCTGTTAATGACTCTCAGGCTGCAGGCAAATCTTCCTTCTATAATACTTATTTGTTTGGGAATGAGACATAGTTTTTGTATATATGTTGTATAATCTGAATAATTTGCTTAACTTTATTTTATTTCACCTGTGCAGTTTTCGTGAAGCTCCTAACCTCAAAGTTGAATTACGAAAATATCCTTCACTATTTTTTTTATTAAATAAATAATGAAAAGTTAATTAGACCAAATATACATGGTTAGGTGTTAGAGTTTATCATTTCTTAATGAGGCTTTAATTGTTATCCTTTGAGCTTCTTCCGTTTACACTCATTCCAACATTAGTTTAATGCTTCACACTTAAGTTATGATTAAGTCAGAACATGGCCATTGTTACAAATCCACTTAATTGTGTGGATGTTTCTCTTAATTCATCTCTAATGTAATGTATGTATTCATTGTATTTATTATAGTTGTATTAACGTATTTGGTTAAATGATGAAAACGTGTGTTTTCTAAATTCTATAAAAGGGTAGTCTTTTCATCCTTGTGAGAACACACTTGAAGAGTTTTAAATAATATTCTCCACTCTATACTTCTCATCACAATTTGTCTTCCTTACCTGTTTAGTATTATTATATTTTTCTCTCATTTTACAACAACCATTCACTATTTGTTTAGTTATTAAGATTGATTCTACCTTTCATCTTCCGCATTATTCTTTCGTCTTCCGCATTAATATTTTTCTCTTAAAACCTTTTCTTATTCTTTACATTGCAATACTCTATAAAAGCTTACAAGTTGTCTTTGCCCTATTATTCTATTTGTGTTCTATCGGTCAGAAATTCTCCCTTTTCAGGTATATCTATAATTTATATGTATCTATATGTGGTTTAAATCTCATTCTTGAGATGTTTGAGATGGTATATGTTATTTAATATTAAAAAATAATTATCTTTTAAATTTTCCCAATGTAAGATTTAGTAATGTACAATACACTTTTCACTTAATGTTATAAACATAGAGATTAATTGTTTTATATGTATATACTTCCATGCATACTGTCAGAGAGTAATTCCTTTAATACTTTGTTAATTTTATTCGGTTAGAAATTTAATTTATTATCTACTTGCATATTGCAATTTGGTGTAGAAGTTTTTAGATTAAATGACTTTTTAATCGTCTTTAAACTGAAAGAGTAGATCATATTTGCTTAAGAAAAAGTTCAAATGAAATTCAAATAAAAATATCAATTTATCAATTTTTGTTCCCCATATATAGCTTTTATTGACGGGATGCTAGGTATCCGAACAACCTCTCTTTGTAAAGAAAGAAATTTTCTCTATCTTTGTTATGACAAATGTTATAGGCTTAGACTTTGATCTTCATCTTCAATTATTATTACATACTCCCTCCGTCCCTTTTTATATGTCACATTTTTACTTTGCACTTGCATTAAGAAATGATGTAACTTTACCCTTCTACCCTTATTTAATGTTTTTTTAAGTCAACTTTATTAATATATGACAAGATTAATTAACTGCTCTATCAAGGGTATAATAGGCAAAATATGGTAATTTATGCATAAATTTTATAAAATGACAAGTATTGTGATCCAGCTATTTATAGAAAAGGATGACATATAAAAAGGGACGGAGGGAGTACAATTTATAATTAACTTGCTATAATAGGCATACTACTTGCGTTATTATATATTAATAACTTAGCGATACATTCTTCTTTCTTTAGGTCATTTTTGGAAATGCTTAAAGTAAAAAATGATGTTAATGTAAAAAATCGTGTCGCAAATCAATAACATAATAAGTTGATACAAAAAAACACCAAGAACTAGAGAGATATCAATATCTACAATAAAAGTTTTGATCATGATAAAGAAATTGAAACATCGAAGTAGAATATATACAATTAAAAATAACATCTATAAGACAGTATTTGGTACAATATAATTATCACATATTTACACCTAATAATATTACTAATAAACTCATTTTATACCGTGCATATCTAACTAAATTATATAAGTACAGTTTTCAAGTTTAGATGACATTGAATAATCCACTTAATTTTTTTACTATTCTTTAAATTGAGCATGTAAGCCTTTTCACATTAAATTTTCTATTTATCATCATACACATATTTTAATATTATCTTTATCTATCTATATATATATACTAATTTACACCTGACATAACACTTATTAGAGACATGTTTTGATTATCTAGATTGTTATAAAAAATATTACCAATTAAATTAGGATACATGTGCGTGGCACGTGGCTAGAAACTAGTTTTAAAAAATGGAGATGGGCCTAAAATGCCTCTCAACTATTTGAATTGGTGCAAATTTACCATCCATTCACCTTTCGGGCCCTAAACCAGTGGCAGAGCCAAGACTTTCATCAAGGGTGTTCATACTTTAGAACAAGTAAAACAACAAACCTTGTTGGTCAAATTATAAAGATTGGAACATCACTTTTGTTCTCTTAAAAAAGAAACTAAATTTTTAAAAAACAAAATGCCTTAGTCTGGGCTCAAACTTAGGCCCTTGAGAGTCGACTTTGAGCAACCTTAACCATTGAGCTATCTTTCTTTAGTATGTCAAAATTGGTCAACAATTAGTTTATATCCAAAATTATCGATATTTAACATATATACTCGTAAAAATTATCCGACGAAGGTTGTTCATCTGACCACTCATGCTAAGGTGTATCTCCGCCCCTGCCCTAAACACCCTTGATGTAAATGTTTTGGCTCAAAAAATACCCTCGGTATTTGTAACACCCCGTATCTAGAAAGAACTAGAAAGAAGTTAACAAGTGGAAATAGTCATTTTTGGAAAGAATATAAAAATCTGGAAAATTTGTTAAGAAAGTTAAGTTGGATTTTTGATCAACTTCAAACGACTATAACTTCTAGCTCAGGATGAGTTAGGTGTGTTTCCAGATATCGTAGGAAAGATCTTAGAATAATCTTTCCAATGCCGCTAAGTTTACGCGATTCTGAGTTCATATGAGTGATATATAACCAATTGATGTTTGGTTGATCAAATAAGGAAAGTCCAATCCGGATTTTGAAAGGGTAGTTTGGTCTTTTCCTTACCCAATTAATTTTATTCGTTTTAGTGAATTAATTAAGGGTCAAAACTGAATTTGGTTAGTTTAGAAAATTGGAAACCTATGCTAGGGCTTGGAGAATGGAGAAAGGAGAAAGAAGGAGAAAATGCAAGATTCGTGAAGAACGTTCAAATTTGATTGTGGATTTCGCCAAGGATTCAATCCTACGAGGTATGTGAGTTCACATAGCGTTGGGTTCATTCACCCACGCGCCAAATATGTTTATTTCAGTATGATTTTCGTCCTAAAAGATTGAAACTTTGATGTTCTTGAGTTGTATTCTTGAATTGCTTTCGTTCTTGAATTTGGGATGAAATTGAGGAGTTCTTGAGGGTTTAAGATCGATTTTAGAGTTGTTTTAAGTTAGATTCTTGTGTACATTCGTTGGGTATCTGAATCTAAAAAGATATGGAGAAAAAAATCGAATCTAGGCGAATTGGGGCTAAAAAATGAAGAAGGAAAAAGTCGGGAAAATCTGGGTACCAGGTCTGTGTCGCGGACATGTTCCTCAGGATTGTCAAAATTTTCTCCACGTCACGGAGTAGTCACGGACCGTTCTGCCTCAAAATTTATTTCGCGACCAAATAATTAAATGCATCTCCGCGTCGTGGACTTGCTTCCAAACAGTGATTTCTTGATCTTTTCTCATGTTTAACTATCTAAAAACACTTCTAAGCATCATGAGATCTTTCCTATCACAAATCACAATCCTTGAATCCATAATTCAATTCAAAGATTAGTTAAAAGCCTGTCAAGAGAAGTTCATAGAGTCTTCCAAAAGTCTTTTACAAATGTTTTAACTTTGTTTTAAGACTTGAGTTTTGAGTTGAGTAAAAAGTAAAGATTGAAGTTCATTTCTTCAAAAAGAGTATATTGGGACTATGTATTCCCAAAGAGTAAATGTTTTCACATTTAAGCAAAAAAGGAAACTTTGATTTTCAAAAGAGCCTTTGAGCTAGTTTTTCATAAAGAGCCTTTGAGCTAGTTTTTCAGTAAAGAGCCTTTGAGCTAGTTTTTCAGTAAAGAGCCTTTGAGCTAGTTTTTTCCAGTAAAGAGTAAATGCTTTCACAATTAAGCAAGACAGGAAACTTTGATTTCCAAGATAGCCTTTGAGCTAGGTTTTTGAGCAATTATCTCAAATTACAGAAAGAAGTATGTTTTTTAAAACATAAGAGCTAGTATTAAATTTTGGGAGCAGTATTGAGCACCGATATGGGGGAGAGTTCAGACAACTCGCAGCCCCCATAAACCATGTAGCCACCATGGGTATAGGACGGCCCTGGCAGCGTGAGGCAAAATGTTGTATTATCACGATAGCTCTTAAGTGATGGTTGTCGGTTAGAGAAACTCCCACATCAATATTTTGTATTCTTATATACATAGAGTTAATTGTATATTTATATACATTCAGAGTTTATATTGTATCTTTACATACATACATAGTTATTATTGTATTTCTAAATACACAGAGTTGAAACCATGTTTTAAAGCTTTTCTTTATACTGCATTTATTTACACTGCTTTATATTGAAATCAGTTAAGTTGAGTTGAGCCAGGTAAGTTCTTCAGTTCCTTTCAAGCTTATGTCTTGTTTTAGATTTCCTCTCGCATACTTGTACATTCAATGTACTGATGCTATTTGACCTACATCTTCTTATGATGCAGACACATGTAGCCAGGATCAGCATCCAACGCATAATTGATTCTAGATGACCACTCAGAGTCAGTTGGTGAGCCTCCTTGCTTTCCGAGGATTCCTTTGGTTATGTTTTATTTTATTGCTTGCTTATATCAGTTGTAGTTGTTAGGATGATTGGGGGTCTTGTCCCGACATCCCTCAGAGTTTAGAGGCTTCATAGACAGAGTTAGTTGATGTTAGTTCACGAGTCTTTACTTTTCCCTTTTCAGTTAAGTTGATAGTTGAGTTGCCACTTTAGTAGTGAATGTTATTTATTACATTCTCAGTTATTTATTGAGCAGTTCAGTGTATTATTTTTAAATATATTTATCTTGAGTAAAGTCTTTCGCTGAGTAAGAAAGCCAGGCCAAGGGTTTGCTTGGGACCTGCAATGGTTCTCGAGTGCTAGTCCCGCCCAGGTATAGGCTCGGGGAGTGACAAACTTGGTATCAGGGCACAGAGTTTAAGAGTCCCATGGAGTCTATGAAGTCGTGTATGTAGAGTTCTAGTTATCGGTGTGAAGCACGGCACATCTATAATTAGGAGGCTGCAACATTTAGGAATTCCTTCACTTTTTTCATATTTATTTCGTGCGATAGAGTTAATCTCTATAAAGTTTCTTTTTACTCATGCTTAATTGTGAGTTGGGCTTTATTTTAGGAGGCCTTCATGGGGAGTTTCTTTCCCCGTGAGCTAAGAGATGGTTGCTGACATAAGGAGCAGGATGAGTTTATTCGTTGTTGGGTTGACTCGTTTGTCAATTAAGAAAAGTAAGGGAACCATGCTAATAGGTTACATGGCATAGCAAGACTGATGATCCATGTGCAACAAGTTGAGGAGGACTAGCTGAAGGATAGAGAAGAGTTTAAGAATAAGAGGGATAAGACATCAGGGAATGAATCTGGGCATCAAAAGAGTAATGCGAACCGGTCTTCTTTCCAACATAAGCAGAAAGGACCTACTCCATCATTTAGTGCACCTGCACCAAGGAACAAATGTGAGTACAATAGTCAGAATTCTCATAACTTCAGAGCTAGACCTGCGCATTCGCAAGGTAGTAAGGCACAATGGGCTACTAAGACTCCTGCATGTGCTAATGTCATTCTTGGTATGGACCTGTTATGCCTCAGTTGATTGTAGAACTCGAGTTGTCAAGTTCCAGTTTCCTAATGAGCCAGTCTTAGAGTGGAAAAACAGTTCAACAGTGCCTAAGGGTTGTTTCATTTCGTATCTTAAGGCAATGGAGTTAGTTTCTAAGGGGTGTGTCTATCACTTAGTCCGAGTTAATGACTCTAGTGTTGAGATACCTCATATTCAGTCAGTTTCAGTAGTAAGATAGTTTCCAGAAGTCTTTCCTGATGATCTTCCCGGAGTCTCTCCTGAGAGAGAAATAGACTTCGGTATAGACCTTCTTCCAGATACTTGTCATATATCTATTCCGCCATATAGGATGGCACCAACAGAGTTAAAAGAGTTAAAAGAGCAGTTGAAAGATCCTTTAGAGAGATTTTATTCAACCAAGTGTCTCACCTTGGGGAGCTCCAATCTTATTTGTGAGAAAGAAAGATGGTTCCCTTAGGATGTGTATAGATTACCGTCAGTTGAATAAGGTTACCATCAAGAATAAGTATCCTCATTTGAGAATTGATGATCTTTTCGATCAGCTTCAGGGTGCTGCTTGTTTTTCTAAGATAGACCTCAGATCTGGCTACCATCAGTTAAGAGTAAGGGAATGTGATATTCCAAAGACAGCTTTCAGGACCCGTTATGGTCACTATGAGTTTGTGGTTAAGTCGTTCGGTTTAACTAATGCTCCTGCAACGTTCATGGACCTTATGAATAGAGTATTTAACCCTTATTTAGATATGTTTGTTATCGTGTTCATTGATGACATACTAATCTATTCGAGGAATGAGAAAAATCATGCTAGTCATCTTAGAATAGTTCTCCAAACTCTAAAGGATAAAGAGTTGTATGCTAAGTTCTCTAAGTGTGAATTTTGGCTTGAGTCTGTGGCATTATTAGGCCACATTATGTCTGGAGAGGGGATTAAAGTTGATACTCAAAAAATTGAGGCAGTGCAGAATTGGCCTAGACCCACATCTCTAATTGATATTAAGAGTTTCTTGGGTTTGGCTGGCTATTATAGAAGGTTCATAGAGGAGTTCTCATCTATTTCATCCCCGTTGACCAAGTTAACTCAGAAGACAGTGAAATTTCAATGGTTTGAAGCTTGTGACAAAAGTTTTCAGGAATTGAAAAAGAGGTTGAGTGCTGCCCCAATTTTGACATTACCAGAAGGTACGCAATGTTTTGTTGTCTATTGTGATGCGTCTAGAGTTGGTTTGGGTTGTGTGTTATATCAGAATGGCAAGGTTATAGCTTATGCCTCTAGACAGTTGAAAGTTTATGAGAAGAACTACCCAACCCATGATTTAGAATTGGCTACTGTGGTATTTGCTTTGAAAATATGGCGCCACTATCTCTATGGTGTTCATGTGGATGTGTTCACCGATCACAAGAGTCTTCAATATGTGTTCACTGAGAAAGAGTTTAATCTCAGATAGAGGAGGTGGTTAGAATTACTCAAGGATTATGACATGAGTATTCTTTACCACCCATGTAAGACTAATGTTGTTGCTGATGCCTTAAGCAGGTTGTCTATCAGTAGTACCGCCCATGTTGAGGAAGAAAAGAGAGTGAGTGAGCGAAAGATGTGCATAGACTTGCATGCTTGGGAATTCGACTGATGGATTCCACAGAAGGAGAAGTGGTTGTGATGAATGAGGATGAATCATCATTAGTGTCAGAAGTAAAAGAGAAGCAAGACCAAGATCTTATTTTGCTTGAATTGAAGACAAATGTTCATCAACAAAAAGTACTAGCTTTTGAACAAGGGGGAGATGACGTATTGAGGTATTAAGGTAGATTGTGTGTACCAAGGGTGGATGAACTCCAAGAGAAGATCATGGAGGAAGCTCATAGCTCCAGATATTCCATTCATCCGGGTTCCACAAAGATGTATCGCGATTTGAGAGAAGTTTATTGGTGGGGTAGTAGGAAGAAGGGCATTGTAGAATTTGTTGCTACGTGTCCAAATTGCCAACAAGTTAAAGTAGAGCACCAAAAGCTCGGTGGTATGGCTCAGAATATAGAACTTCCAGAATGGAAGTGGGAGATGATTAATATGGATTTCATCACGGGTTTACCAAGGTCTCACAGGCAACATGATTATATTTGGGTGATTGTCGATAGAATGACAAAATCAGCCCACTTTTTGCCGGTAAATACCACCCATTCAGCAGAAGATTATGCCAAGTTGTATCTTCAAGAGGTAGTTAGACTTCATGGGGTGCCAATTTCAATTATTTTAGATAGAGGTGCACAATTTTGGAAGTCATTCCAAAAGGGCTTGTGTGATTGTTTTCAAAGGTAATTGGGATGATCACCTACCTCTTATTGAGTTTGCTTACAACAATAGTTACCACTCCTATTAGATGGTTTGAAGTTGGTGATGTAGGGTTGATGGGACCATATTTAGTTCATCAAGCTATGGGGAAGGTGAAAGTGATTCAAGAGAGGTTGAAAATGGTGCAAAGTCATCAAAAATCCTACATTGATGTTAGGAGAAGGGAGCAAGAGTTTGAAGTAGATGATTGGGTATATTTGAAAGTTTCACCCATGAAGGATGTTATGAGATTTGGTAAGAAGGGGAAGCTTAGTCCCCGGTATATTGTCCCTTACAGAATATTGAAAAGGGTAGGTAATGTAGCTTATGAGTTGGAGCTACCACAAGAGTTAGCCACGGTTCATCCGATTTTTCAGATCTCTATATTGAAGAAGTGCATGAGTGATCCTTCATTGATCATACCAACTGAAGCTATTAGCATAAAAAATAACTTATCTTATGAGGACATTCCGATTTAGATTCTAGATCGCCAAGTTCGCAAGTTGAGGACTAAGGAAGTAGCATCAGTCAAAGTCCTTTGGAGGAACCAATTTGTTAAGGAAGCTACTTGGGAAGCTGAAGAAGATATGAAGAAGAAGTATCCACATCACTTTGAAACCGGAGAAGTTCCAGACCAAGGTACTAATTCGCTTCTTAGTACTCTTTCATTTATAAGTTAGCATGTTGTCATTGCATTGATTGTTGGGGGTTTGAGCTGAATGTTACATGTTACACCCTTAGCCTACTAAGAGTAAGCTCATTCGAGGACGAATGGTCCCAAGGGGGAGATATTGTAACACCCCGTAACTAGAAAGAAGTTAAAAAGTAGAAATAGTCATTTTTGGAAAGAATATAAAAATCTGGAAAATTTGTTAAGCATGTTAAGTTGGATTTCTGGTCAACTTAAAACGACCATAACTTCTAGATCAAGACGAGTTAGGTATGTTTCCAGATATCGTAGGAAATATCTTGGAATAATCTTTCCAATGCCACTGAGTTTACGCGATTCTGAGTTCGTATGAGTGAGATATAACCAATTGAATTTGGGTTGTTCAAATAAGGAAAGTCCAATTCAAATTTTGAAAAGGTAGTTTGGTCTTTTCCTTACCCAAGTAATTTAATTCGTTTTAGTGAATTAATTAAGGGTCAAAACCGAATTTGGTCAGTTTAGAAAATTGGAAACCTACGCTAGGGCTTGGAGAAAGGGGAAAGAAGGAGAAAATGCAAGATTCGTCAAGAACGTTCAAGTTTGATTGTGGATTTCGCCAAGGATTCAATCCTACGAGGTATGTGAGTTCACATAGTGTTGGGTTCATTCACTCACGCGCCAAACATGTTTATTTCAGTATGATTTTTGTTTTAAAAGATTGAGACTTTGATGTTCTTGAGTTGTATTCTTGAATTGTTTTCGTTCTTAAATTTGGGATGAGATTGAGGAGTTCTTGAGAGTTTAAGATCGATTTTAGAGTTGTTTTGAGTTAGATTCTTGTGTACATTCGCTGGGTATCTGAATCTAAAGAGATATGGAGAAAAAAAATCGAATCTAGGCGAATTGGGGCTAAAAAATGAAGAAGGAAAAAGTCAGGAAAATCTGGGTAGCAGGTTCGCGTCGCGGACTTGTTCCTTAAGGTTGTCAAAATTTTCTCCGCGTTGTGGAGTGGTCACAGACCGTTCTGCCTCAAAAAAATTATTTTTCAACCAAATAATTAAATGCATCTCCGCGTCGCGGACTTGCTTTCAGACAGTGATTTCTTGATCTTTTCTCATGTGTAACTATCTAACAACACCTCTAAACATCATGAAATCTTTCCTATCACAAATCACAATCCTTGAATCCATAATTCAATTCAAGGATCAGTTACGAGTTAAGAGCCTAGTCAAGAGAAGTTCATAGAGTCTTCCCAAAGTCTTTTACAAATGTTTTAACTTTGTTTTAAGACTTGAGTTTTGAGTTGAATAAAGAGTAAAGATTGAAGTTTTCTTCAAAAAGAATATATCGGGACTATGCATTCCCAAAGAGTAAATGTTTTCACACTTAAGAATGAATGGAAACTTTGATTTTCAAAAGAGCCTTTGAGCTAGTTTTTCAGTAAAGAGCCTTTGAGCTAGTTTTTTCTGTAAAGAGTAAATGCTTTCACAATTAAGCAAGGGAGGAAACTTTGATTTCCAAGATAACCTTTGAGCTAAGTTTTTGAGCAATTATCTCAAATCATAGAAAGAAGTATGTTTTTTAAAACATAAGAGCTAGTATCATATTTTGGGAGTAGTATTGAGCACCGATATGGGGGAAAATTCAGACAACTCACAACCGTCATAAACCATGTAGCCACCATGGGTAGAAAAGGGTCATACTTTTTAGATGATTCCTTCAGTGCTTTTTAGCATAGACTTGTGGGGTCCCCTTAGTAGTTCAAGTTCTATACCCCTGACAAGGTATAAGACGGACCTGGCAGTGTGAGGCAAAATGTTGTATCATCATGATAGCTCTTCAGTGATGGTCGTCGGTTAGAGAAACTCCCACAACAATATTTTGTATTCTTATATACACAGAGTTAATTGTATTTTTATATATATATTCAGAGTTTATATTGTATCTTTGCATACATACAGAGTTATTATTGTATTTCTAAATACACAGAGTTGAAAACCATGTTTTAAAGCTTTTCTTTATACTGCATTTATTTACACTGCTTTATATTGAAATCAGTTGAGTTGAGTTGAGCCAGGTAAGTTCTTTAGTTCCTTTCAAGCTTATGTTTTGTTTTAGATTTCCCCTCGCATACTCGTACATTCAATGTACTGATGCCATTTGGCCTGCATCTTCTTATGATGCAGACACAGGTAACCAGAATAAGCATCCAGCGCATCGTTGATTCTAGTTGAGCACTCAGAGTCAGTTGATGAGTCTCCTTGCTTTCCGAAGGATCCCTTTGGTTATGTTTTGTTTTATTGCTTGCTTATTTCAGTTGTTAGGATGATCGGGGGTCTTGTCCCGACATCCCTCAGTGTTTAGAGGCTTCATAGACAGAGTTAGTTGATATTAGTTAATGAGTCTTTACTTTTCCATTTTCAGTTAAGTTGAGACTTGAAATGCCACTTTGGCAGTGAATGTTATTTATTACATTCTCAGTTATTTATTGAGCAGTTCAGTGTACTATTTTTAAAAGTATTTATCTTGAGTAAAGTCTTCCGCTGAGTAAGAAAGTCAGGCCAAGGGTTCGCTTGGGGCCAACAATGATTCTCGAGTGCCAGTCCCGCCATGGGTGTAGGCTCGAGGCGTGACAATATTAATCTTTTGGTTTAGAATTACCTTTATTTTTAATAGTTCCCGTAAAGTAAAATCATTAAATATTTATTTATTATATTGCCTACTCTGATTGGTCCAAATTTAAACTCTTGTCAAATAAATAATAAAAATCAAATACGATTCATATTTTGAATCGATACGCTTGAAAATAATATTCAAAAAATTATTAATTTAATGTTATCTTTCTATTAGCCTATATTAAATCAACCCCAATTTATTATAAATAAATTCATAACTGGGAATCCAGCTAAAATCCATACTCGTCCCGTCTGATTGTCCATCTATTTCTTTTATTAATATAAAAATTTCTATCAATTATCCAATTATCTTGTTCATTTCCTCTTTTTATTCTTTTTTGAATCTCTTATTTTTAATTAAGATATCATGGACTTAGACTTCAAATGAACTTACATGTTCTGATTCTTTTAATTTGTATATTGTCACGGTGGGGATGAGGATAGGAGAAAAGATTATTTTCATTCTTTTATTTTAAATTTTGGGTACACACAAAAGAGAAATGCAGTATACGTGTATACAATTGCGTAATTAATCTTCTATTGAACTAATTATTTTTATATGAATGTTGTCATTATTTTCCTCTTTTTCACCTTTGTTTTATCATAAGTTGGATTATTATTTTTTTGAAAATGTTGGACAAGATAGAAGAAAAAATAAAAGAGAGGAAGTGAAGGGGGGGGGGGGGGGGGGAGGATTTTGCAGATTCAGTTACGTACTCTTTTGATTCTTATTTATAAAAAATGACCCTTGGGTAGATAGTAGAGGACTAACTTTTTATTTTATTTTTAATCTACTATAGAACTCAAATTCAGGACAATCATATGAGTCTATATGTTAAGTAATTTCAAATTATTTTAATGTGGAAGGGCCTAAAATGTACTTTTTTTTTACGCTCCCCAGGAGCTCCCACCCCTTTTTGCTCCCTTGGTGACTCGAACTCGCAACTTTCGGGTTAGAAGTGAGGGGTGCTTACCATCCGAGCAACTCCCTCTCGTCCTAAAATGTACTTGAACTTTGTGATTTGGTACAATATTTCCTCCATCTACCTCATGGATTAGAAATAAGGGTATTTTTATTCCAAAAGATTTACTTCAGGGTATTTGGGGGTCGAAAGGAGGACAGATGATAATTTTGAGTGGAAGTGGACGACAATGAAGATGGATCTAGGAATGTTTGGGGGGCAATCGTTTTAGAGATCAGTGGTTTCAAGTTTGGCAATGCTATTAACTAGTAAGTTATAATGAAATATTCTAAGATAGTGCTGAGTACGGAGCCTTGATTTATTTTATCGAGAATGGTCAAAGTCATACCTAACCTATTTTAGTATGCTTTACTTTACTCTTTTCAAAAGGCATAATATATAAACATGTTTTTTAACTTGGCTTTAGCCGGACAATTATATATGTTTGTCAACTTTGCATAATTTCGTGACACCATATATGGTAAATCCAGCTACTTAAGCTTCGATTGAAGCTTCACGATCTCTAATAATAGTGAATACTTGACTCCATTGATAGTTAACACAGAATGGAAAGAGAGGAAACTGCCTCAGATTTTCATATTCTGGAAAAAAGTGGTTAAGAAAGGAATAGAGGCTATCTATTTATACAAGGAAAAGAGAAAAATATGTGTCCTAACTAACTTGATTACTGCCGTAATACAGCTGGCAACAATAAGATAAAATATCTAACTCATAACTAACTTGGAGATCTGACTAACTATAGTTTCAATAGTATATAATTGTCTCATGTAGAACTCTATTCTAGCCCTACCTAAGACACGTGAATCTCGATGCTGAATTTTCAATACCTTTTGTTTGTTTCTTGGTATAAGTAGTCACACCTTTTGGGTTGTTTGGAAAATATCATAACAAATCCAAAGAAAACTAAACTTTACTATAACAATGAGCATGTGGTGGTTCGTAACAACTTTAGTCATTACTGTTTTCATTTCTAATTCCCCTGTTTATGCTTATGATAACAACCCTCTACAGGACATATGTGTTGCTGTTAATGACTCTAAGGCTGCAGGTAATTAATCATCCTTCTATAATACTTATTTGTTTCGGAATGAGGCATAGTTTTTGTATATATGTTGTATAATCTGAATAATATGCTTAACTTTATTTTATTTCGCCTGTGCAGTTTTCGTGAATGGAAAGATTTGCAAAAACCCAAAGTTTGCAACAGCAAATGATTTTTTTGCTTCAGGTCTTAATGTTAGTGGCATTGCAGCGCCCGGGGCTGGTGGTGCTGCAAAGTTTGTGGATGTAAACAACATGCCTGGACTTAACACTCTTGGTATTTCTATTGGTCGTGTTGACTTGGAACCTCAACGTTTTGTTCCATTTCAC
The DNA here is from genome assembly GCF_900185275.1 of Solanum verrucosum. NCBI lineage: Eukaryota > Viridiplantae > Streptophyta > Magnoliopsida > Solanales > Solanaceae > Solanum > Solanum verrucosum. The sequence goes on from NW_026020568.1 coordinate 1,714,493, forward strand.
ACGCACCCTCGAGCTACTGAGCTGATAACTGTCCTGGAGGGTATTCTGTATGCAGGATTTCTTGTCCCTGATCCCGCAAACTTCTTTAAGAGTCGTCTCTTCTCCAAAATCTTGTATCCTGGCGATGTGTTTGTGTTCCCAATAGGTCTTATTCACTTCCAGTATAATGTGGGAAACAAAAAAGCTATTTATCTCACTGCTTTCAACAGTCAAAATCCTGGATTTATCTTTATCCCTAATTCGATCTTTGGTTCAAATCCACCCATTCCGGATGACGTTCTTACCCAAGGCTTCCAACTTAGTAAGACACAGATTGCAGAACTTCGAAGGAAATTCTCTTAGGCTATATTGTGTTTCCTGAAAGTTGTTTGCAGCGCACTAGCTGAGCACCAGCTTCTTATGAAAGTGTTGGAATAATGGTCTACTCAATTAGTCCTAATAAATAAAGTGGCAATGTATGTAACAATAATCTCTCTTTGCAATAAATACTAATGTATAAGCACTATGTTGGCCATGTACCTTGTGTAATCTGAGAGTGGAATCGACACGCTTAATAGCTATACATATTTTCTTAAATAAATCAACAACTTGAATCAAGTGATGCACATATGTTAAGAGTCCCTTACAATTTCAACTGGATCCAAATTGGTTCAACAGAACTAAAAAAATGCAAGATAGAGTAATGGAAAGACTGGTAAAAATGAGTTTGGTGTCATGAGGCATAAAGAGAAATGGATAATGCCAAATAACAAGAAAATATGATAAAGATCCAATAATGGTACCTGGCCATATTAAACAATGACAGAATATAGAGCAGTGAAAATCAATTGGTATTACCGGGGCCTTATGAGACATTGCCTCTGTAGATGCTTATCCTACACATTTATACATTATATTATGCCTTTCCGAAAAGTGGAATGCTTCTTTTATGTCATTATCTTCTTGCCAAACCAACTCTATACTAGCCCTACTAAATAGACTTGATGGTGAATTTTCGATACTTCTTGTTCTTTTCTTGTATAAATAGTCATAGCTTTGTGGTTGTTTGGACAAAGTCTATTTCAAATCAAAAGCATAACAATGAGGATGTGGTGGTTCATAACAACTTTAGTCATTACTGCTTTCACTTGTAATTCCCCTTCTTATGCTTATGATAACAACCCTCTACAGGACATATGTGTTGCTGTTAATGACTCTAAGGCTGCAGGTAATTAATCATCCTTCTATATTTTGTTTGGGAATGATGCATAGTTTTTGTATATATGTTGTACAATTTATGTCAGCTCTTATTATCTAAATAATATGCTTATCTTCTTTTTATTCCACCTGTGCAGTTTTCGTGAACGGAAAGATTTGCAAAGACCCAAAGCTTGCAACAGCGAATGATTTCTTTGCTTCAGGTTTTAATGTTAGTGGAAATGCAGTGCCTGGGTTTGGTTTTGCTACAAAGACTGCGGATCTGAACAACATGCCTGGACTTAACACTCTTGGTCTTTTTTTTGGTCGTATTGACTTGGAACCTCAACGTCTTGCTCCACTTCACACGCACCCTCGAGCTACTGAGCTGATAACTATCCTGGAGGGTACTATCTATGCAGGATTTCTTGTCCCCAATCCTGCAAACTTCTTTAAGAGTCGTCTCTTCTCCAAAGTCTTGAATCCTGGTGATGTGTTTGTAATCCCAAAAGGTCTTATTCACTTCCAGTATAATGTGGGAAACAGAAAAGCTACTTATTTCGCTATTTTCAACAGTCAAAATCCTGGATTTGTCATTATTCCTAATTCAATCTTTGCTTCAAATCCACCTATTTCGGACGACGTTCTTGCCAAAGGCTTCATGCTTAATAAGACAGAGATTGCAGTACTTCGAAAGAAATTCTCTTAGGCTATACTATATGTTATTAAAATAATGATTCTGTGTTTTCTGAAAGTTGGTTGCAGCACATAAGCTGCTCACCAGCGTCTTATGAAAGAGTTGGAACAATACTTGACTCCTAATAAATAAAGTGGCAGTGTATGTAACTATAATCTTTCTTTGCAATATATACTAATGAATAAGCACTATGTTTGCCATGCACCTGGTGTGATGAGAGTGAAATTGACATGCTTAATGGCTATCAAGTGTAAAGTTGAAATGATTTTCCTGGAAAGGACATATATCTTATTAGTCGATTAAGATGCTTTCCTGGAGTTTCAATTGTATAAGTTTGAGCTCTAGGACCAATTCTTGAGTTTCCCTCGTAAAAGTTGAAAAACTTTTATATACTTATACTATTATTTTAGATTAGTATTAGTTAGATCCAAACTTAGTGATGAACTGTTGACACTAGTCCTACATTTTTTCAACTATACAACATGAAATCTAGCAATGTAGTTGGACTCTAATGTCGATGCGAATGAATCATTTCCTGTAGAATATTTTCAATCCAAGTTGAAATAGGAAAAGTCACAAGCACCACTAGACTCGATCACCGGTTGAACGTCAGTAGGATCCGATATTCATTACTTACTCAGATAGGAAGTTGACAGTCTCAATCTAGTGGTGTGGTCCACAACGACTTTGTTGATCCAAGGGGTTTTTTGTTTTTATTGCAATAAGTGTTCCTTTTTTTCTTTTAACTTGCAACACTTGCTACTTTGAAGTTGAAAACTAGATTTTATGCAGATTGCACGCTAAGTCTTTGGTATAGGTGTCCCGGGCTAATAATCTACAAAGAAAGGAAAGGGAATGACATATCAATCCAAGATCCTTCTCCCCTTAGAAAGAGGAGAAAATATCCAAAATTGTCCTTGTGGTTTGCAAAAAAGGTCTGATTTTGTCCTCTGTTAAAGCTTAGGTCCCATCGTGCCCCCGCTGTTATCACACGGGCACACATTTGCCCTTATTATCCAACTTAGCTAACAAAATTATTAAAATGGATTTCAAAACTTTTAAAATGATAAAAAAAAGGTTCTAAAATTCTCCGGGTGATTGTGGCTTTTGAGTGGAAGTGGAAGACATTGAAGATTTAGGAATGTTTGGGTGGCCATTTCTGATAGAAGTTTTTTTCTAGAGATCAGTGGTTTCAGGTTTCGCAATGCTTGTAGATGACACCGTGCCTTACAATGAGATGATATATAACTAAAAGGTAAAAATGCTAAGATAGTGCCGAGTATTGAACTTTGACCCTCCAACTTTGGGTGTGCACAAGTAAACACTTAAATTTGTATAAAATTGAACAATTAAACACATGCGTATACATGACATCCTATATGACAATTCACATCCTACATAGCGTCCTATGTGTTGACATCCAATTTTGGACCTCCACAATATAAATTAATCATCGAGCTTCCTAAAATCTAAATGATTTAATATAATTGGCTTTATAAAAATAATTTTCAAGACATTTTAAGTAGTTTTGTCATTTTTATAAATTTTAAAATAATAAATATGATATTTTATATAATTATGTGTCTAATTAGTATATTTTATGAATGTTCGAAAATTGTCTCAAAAGGATTTTAGTTTTATTTAAATATTTGGTTATTTAGTTTAAATTAATTAATAGCTTATATTTTAAGTTAATTAGTTTGTAATTAAGTTAATTATTGTATAATTATGTGTCTAATTAGTATATTTTACGAATGTTCGAAAATTGTCTCAAGAAGATTTTAGCTTTATTTAAATATTTGGTTATTTAGTCGTTTATATTGTTAAATTAATTAGTTTATAATTAAGTTAATTATTGTTATTACTAGCCGAATCTATCTTAACTAAATTGAATTGGTTAAGTTTTTCTAATTCCCTTTCAACCGACCCCACCCCTATTTTTTTTTTACAATTAATACCATACCCATACAATTACAATACATGCTCTACTCCACCGAAAATTTTCGTCCCTTTTTCCATTTATTCCGAACCCTAGTTTCTTCTATATATTCTGGGATTACTCATTTGTAAAAAAAAAGAAAAATTTTACTTAAGGCAGCGAAATTATCTAAAACACCATACTAAATATACTTCAAGGAAAAACAGAGGAGATACTCTTGTTTTAGTGCTTGGGTTTGATATTCTTGCCCGGACTTCTCGGCTACTGTTCGTGCTCAAGTTTCCGTGGTGAAGGTTGTCATTTCGCTCTTTTGTTCTCTGTTTCGCTGCCCCGAGAAAGGTGAGAATATCGCCTTTATTTCTCTTGTAGCCTTTTCTCTTCTCAACCTTTGTGTATCTACTTCGGTCTCTCAAGTAGTTGTTTTCATTAAGATGTCTTTGTGTCATTTTCAAAGTGATCTAGTGCTTACTTGAATATGCTTTCTCTGTTTGTAGTCTGCTTAAGTCCTTGGTTGTTGTTCTCGTTTTAAGCTCGGCCTATTTATTCTTTGATCACTCCGACTTTGTTTTGTCTCCAGCGGTTTTGGATAAATTTTTTTGCCTTGTTTATATGCGCTGAAAATGTCCATGAAACTATTCTGTCACTCCTTTGTATATTCTCAGGCCTAGATTCGAAATTCATGCTAATGTAAATAGGCGTATATTTATTTTGCTTTTTACGATCGTTTTATGTTTTAGATGATTTCGCTATGAGGCCTATTTATTGTTTCTTCTATAGTTCTTGTTCTATCAATGTTATTATGTTTTGCTTGCTGGAATGATATCTGAAAAGAATGCTAAAATGTGTTCCCCTTCTCTTCCCCGTCTTAATGAAGTCGTAAAGATGTTGAAGCTCCTTTCCCGTTCGTATTTGTGGGTTCTTTTCTTACTCTATTAATACTGTCTTTGGTGCATGTGAAGCTTGTAATTTAATTTTAGTACCATACGAGTCGTTTGCCATTTTGGTTAATCTTATGAGAGCATAAGGTGTTTATCTTCATTTAATTATTAGGAGTTCACTGATTACTAAGGATGAGAAGATTTTTTATGTGCATTTATGCTGTAATAAAGAGCTAAATATTTGTTTACTGTGGGCTGTTCTAGCATTTTAGTATTCCCTTAACTTCACATGTTTCATTTTGGAGTTTAGTCATATTGATTTATGTAATAAGAAGCATGCTTTGACCCTTTTATTTTCCGCTGCTTGTTGTCACTAGTATGTATTTTCTCCTTTAAATATTTTGCTATGGAATTATTATTGGGGTATAGGTTTATGAAAGTCATGTGATCACAAGTTGACCATGGCTTGACTATCTCAAATTATAAATAAAAAAATAGTGTCCTTGCATTATAATTTGTTTGTGCTAGTTGAATGGATTATTTTTAATGCTATGTTTGTTGGCTGCCTTAGTTCTAGACTAGTATTTAATCTACTTTTTCAAGAGTTATAAGTATGTGCTTAGTCGCCTCTTTTTAGTTAATTAAAGGAGTATTTATCTAAGTTGGGCTACTTTTTCCTCAAAATTTATTATGTAGTAATAGATCATGTGCTCATTTATGATAATATGACATATTGATTAGTTTATGTTATGATTGAATATGTAATCTATGTCAGTTGATGTAACTCGGCATGTGACTTTGATATGGAGCTACCATGTGACTTAGTTTAATTAAATAATGTGTCGTGTGAATACTCGTTCTCGGTAAAAATGTAGTAAATTTTATAAATTAGTCAATGACACTATGTTTTGTCTTGTATCTTAGATTTTAACATTAGCTTACACCCAATTGATGCCTCATTTAATTATTGTTTATAACAATTCTAATTTCTTATCATTCTTTTTGTTACATGTGAAATCTGTCCGAGTCCATTAGGAACTCACATCTTTCCCTTTCATTCCGGGAGAGCCATAAAGACTCAAATTCCTTTATCGAGTCTACCGGCCATTGAAAATCGACGAACAGGTCCCGGAGTTGAAAAAATATTGAAGCAGATCGGAGAATTGAAATAATTCCAAAATTGTATTTTGTTACCTTTGGGCCTAAGCCCATTTATCTATTATTTTGCTAGAATTTAGGACAGGTGAAAATTGGGCCTAAGGCCCAAATAATATTTTATTTTTGTGTTAGTTTAGGACATCTACATGTGATTCAAATGGGCCAAAGGTCCAAAAAAGAAAATGGGCCCAAGTACTAGCCCAGGCGGACAGGAAACCAGACTTGGACCCAAATTCCTTCTCTACTCTATTATTTATATTTGTTTGCCTATCGTTACTTGCTATTAATCTTAAGGTTATTGCAACTTAATTTTCCCGACGGATAGCCATTCCGAATTAATGTTCTAAAAATCGACTTAAAACACTCACTTCCTTTTAATAGTTAATAAATTAATTTTATATAACACATAAGTAATAACAATAGGTTTTATATTTCAAGCATGCATTTATAATATAATTTTTTTATGCAATTAAAATTAAACTTCAATGAATTAAAGTATAAAATATTGAGAACCTCTTAAATTATATATCAATTAAAATGAAAGTAAATTGTTAAATTATGTTTATAATAACATTATAATTGGATTATTATTATTATTATTATTATTATTATTATTATTATTATTATTATCATTATCATTATCATTATCATTATCATTATCATTATCATCAGTTCTATTTTTTAGATAAAAGGTTATATGTTATTAAGAAAATATTTATTTTAAAATGCAAAAAAAAAAAAAAAACTGAAATAAAACTTAAAATATTAAATGATATTTAAATGTAAATTTTAAAAGAAACTTCCGTACTTGGGGTTTTTTAAATAAATAATTTTAATTTAAAAGTTCTTCAATTTGTTTAAAAGTAGGAGTGTAATGGGTATTAAAACTCCCTATTTAATTGGGTATTTTTTAAAATTCAAAATAATGATTAAAAACCCATAATTTTTTCCATACGTGGTTTATTTTAAAATAAATAATTATAATTTAAAAGTTCTTCAATTTGTTTAGATGTGAGAGTGTAATGGGAAGTTTTAAAACTTCCTATTTAGTTGGATAATTATTACTATTTTTTTTTTCAAAATAAAGATTAAAAGGATAGGACATATTTAGTTGGCAGTTTTTAAAAAATAATAATAATGCATTATTATTAGTATTATTACATTATATTATTATTAGTAGTTTAATTTAAACAGAAGTCTATTATTATCCATCATCATCATCATCATCATCATCATCATCATAGATCAAGCAAGTCAATATCCTTAGAGGTAGTCCAACTACATAAGAATCGAAATACACAAGAATTTTAACATAGTTTATCAGACTGCATGGTTTAATTATTTTACCCAAGCAAAGGGCCTGTCAAAAAGCTAATACATACTTTTATTAAGCCCATGTGTCTGATAGTTCTAACCGGGTATGAGGCGCCCTACTTATCAAACTCAATTTCGGGCTAAAAACCACGGCTCATCAGACGGAGTCATAAAGACAAAACCAATAAAAGTAGTACTAGATCTGACTGTACCTCAATCTCAGAACCAAGTCGAGAAGTCATACTAAAATTCTTCTATATTTTAATAAAGCTTAGATCCGTTCATAGTCTATATAAAAGAGAAGTTAGTTATCCGGCATAGATATAAATTTTTAGCCGGACATAGTCACAACTTCCAGATCGGAGATATAAAAAGATTTATAAATAAAAGTAGAGAATTAAATTACTTTGTATCAACAACTTTATTACTTTCGGCGAACCTCCGGCAAACCGAGAGCTTTACAAACTAAGAGAAATAAACAACTTAAAAAAAAAAAACTTTTGAAGAAAGAGTGTTTTTCGACGCCCCTCCTTCAAACTACAAAAGACCTTATTTACAGAAGAAAAAAACATCTATCTACTGTGATCTACAGTGATTTACAGTGACCGATCTATAGTGATTTATAGTGACCATGGGTCCCAAATGTACAGTAACAGTTTTTCTACTATGGGTTAATAGTGTATCTACTGTTAATCAATAGTGGTCATCTTGTCTTTCTTTTTCAACTCCCTAAGTAAATCTTCTGCTTTAGACAACATATCTTCTGTCACAGGTTTTGCCGATTCACAAAGCTGGGCCTCTTGAGCATCATCTGCGATATCATCACTTGTTTCACTTCTCATTGAAGTGTCTGATTTTTCATAGTGAGTGATATTGAGGAGTAGATTCCTCCTTATTTCATCCAAATACTCTTTTATCATTTCTTCTTTATTTCCATCTTGAATGGAAATTCTTCTGGCAATATGTTTTACGGAGTTGTCAGCAATTATTCCTTTGTGAGGAATAGTACCATAATCTTGGATTTTTTGAGAAATAGAGTCCAATAATTCTTGTTCATATAATGATTTAGTCATGAGATCCTTCTTCATTAATTTATCCCAGAAATTATTATAATAAATCCGATATAAGCATGGAATTTGTTCTTCAGTAAAACCTACTTTCGGGGTCCATTTATGGATCCATGGAATCGAGAATTCAATGAAGAAATAAATTTGTTCAATTTGTTCTATATAACAAACATGATCTGAGTGGTATAAATCATTAAGGTCTGGTGAAACCTTAACCCAGTTTTTGTATAACTTTAAAAAGGGATCAAGTAAAATCTTTACCGTCGGTCCGTGGTATGACCACCAGTTCAAGAACCAGTTAGAAATTGGGTCAACAAATATCTTTGCACACACCTTGATAAACCAAGTATGCTTATGCCTTTCATTGTTATAGTAAAGGACTTTGCTGAAAGCGTTAATATAATCCCAATAAGTGAAATTGGTAGGGATTTTATTGAGGCTGATATCCCTTTCTTTCATCGAGGATATACCCCAATCTTCAATTGATATAATCTGCTTTATGATCATTTTGGAGAAGTTATAAACGTTCTCGCTGGTGTTATAACCTGAGAAGTGCTGAAATTCAACACTACCTGTATTCGTTAAAATGATCTCGTAATATAAGCGGGTATTGTATGACTCTCCTGGGAAGTATAATCTGTTAAGTAAATATCGCTGGAATATCTTCTAGGGTTCTTCTTTTCTCTGTATCTCAGAGTTTTCAATAAGAAATATCATTTCTTTCTTTACTACCCTTTCATAAGATCTAATATCATCAACCTCTTCTTTCGCCACCGATGCAACAGTATCACTTTGCTTTTGAGATAAATATGCTCTTAGTTGGGCATATAATGGATTATTTTCTGGAATATCATCCAGATGTATCGAAGAAGTAGCTTCTTTTGAAGAGCTTGTTAGTTTTACCAAGCTCATTCTTTCCCTTTGTATAATTGGAGAGCTGGATGAGGATCCGTATGACGATCCTGATGTTTTTGAGGAGGAGGATCTTCCCCTTCCGCGAGTATAACTGCCCCTTCCTCTTGCCTTGGTTACCCAAGGAGAATCCATCCTGCAAAAATAGCATTTAGTTTTAATCATCTAAAAGGTCATAAACTTCGGAACAATAAAATCTTTCATAAAGTTCTTGTTTAATCATATAATTAGCGACGATATCCATCACCATTCCGTCTATAATTCTCCATAAAATACGTTCCTGTAAATCTCTATTAAGAGGAACTGCCTTCAAAATTGTAACCAAAGTAATATCAGTAAAGAAGTCAAGAAAACCCATTTTTTAAAGAAGAAAGATATTCTCTAGATAAGAAGTCTGGGAGGGAATTATCACTTCCCTTTTTATAATGAATTTCAAAATCAAAAGGGGCTAATTGTGCCTGCCACCTAGCAAATATTAATTTTGATGCATCATCTTTAAAATCTTTATCAAACATATATTTGACTGATTGAGCATCTGTTTTTATCACAAATTTCTGATTGTAAAGATCATCCTGAAATTTTAAAACACATTTAACGATAGTTAACATTTCATGAGCTATCGTTGCATATTTTTTCTGAGCATCGCTCCATTTTCCTGAATGAAACCGAATAAGGTATTCAATTTTATCATGCGGGTTAATCTGTTTTAATATTCCACCATAACCCATATTGGATGCATCTGTCTCAACGATCTTTGGCCAAGCAGGATTAGCAAGGGTTAAACAAGGCAAAGATTGAACTCTTTCTTTAATAGTCTTTACAAGATCTGTGAGACTATTAGTGTCACGCCCCAAACTCAAAGGGCGCAACTGACTCCTAAAGCCAAAACTCAGGCCCGAGCCGACCCTGCCGAACCATTTGCTATTAGCGCATGGCAGTCACATGCAATTAAGAAAACAAACAAGTATATCTCGGCTTAAAACTAAGCCCTCGGCCGGCAAGGCCCCTGTCAACAGATCTACAAAAGAACCAGCTACTCCCAAGAGTTCATATAAAGAAATATCCAACTAGCACAGAAGTCCTGATTGGGCCGTCGAGGCCACCATGATATCTATACCAAAACTAAAAACAGGTAAATATCAGTACAATACATCAAACAGCTCACAAGCTTCAGCAAACCAACAACATAGGCCAGCATGGCCATAACGTAGCTATAAACCCCACACACTAGTCTGCAAGCCTCTAAGAGTAGTAAAAATTGGTGGGACAGGGCCCCAACCTACCCATGAGAATATATACAACAAAATGTAACAAACCTCCCAACTCTGGCAGCTCCGGAGGAAAGGGGCTGACCAATCGGATAAAAGTCAAGTCTGCTGATATGGAGGTCTACTCGGTCATCTATCAGGACCTGCATGCATGAATGCAGCGCCCCCAAGGCAATGGGGCGTCAGTACAAAATAATGTACAGAGTATGAAAGGCAATAGACTATGATGAGGTATCATGTTATACTGGAATAATCTGATAAATAAATTAAGGATAAGATTATTGTACTGACCTGCTTCTAAATCTAAATTTATCAAAAATAATAAAAACAACAACCTAACCAAGCCCCCATAAGCTCGGTAGGTACAAACAACAAACAAGACCACCTACTCAGGCCCCCATAAGCCCGGAAGGTGCCAATCAACCTGTATACCCCTATCGGTAGTCCCCTAGCCCCGCAGGCAGTCACATAGCCCTCTTAGGCAACAACATAGCCCTCTTAGGCAACAACATGGCCCTGTAGGAAGCACATAACCTTCTTAGGCGTTAATATATATCCCTGTAGGCAACTCATAGCCCTTCTAGGCATCAATATAGCCCCGTAGGCAACTCATAGACCTTCTAGGCATCAATATAGCCCCGTAGGCAACTCATAGCCCTTTTAGGCATCCATATAGCCCTGTAGGCAGAACATAACCCTGCTAGGCATAGATCACATTCCTGCAGCTAACAACAATAGCCCAAAGGCAACAATAACAATCCAACAGCTAAAAGTGAGCAATTTAGTTATAGACAACCTATACAAATAGCCTCTAAGTCGTGTCCAACATACGAATGTTACTACTGAATAAGAATCTCGATAAAAGAGGATTATACGCACTCGAGCAGCCAATAATCAACAATAATAGCTATAAGTATAACAACGATAACAACTCAATTACATTGCTCCTGAGCTTTAAGAAAACATGCCATAGGAAGAGAATAGCCTTAACATACCTTTTTCGCTAAATTCACGTGGCCTAAAGACTTTAACTCATAACTCCCTCGATACTACAACAAGGTAGGACCATAATCAACACATAAAATAAAAGATACCATGACAATACAATAAAAGATATGTATTTTCGTCGCAAATTGATATTTGCTGCTTATAAAAGCTAGAGTCGATGAAAGAAGGGTCTTACCACGATCTTAGGTTCGTAATTCACCTCAAAACCTTCAAATATATTCAAACCCCTGCTGTCCCAACTCTAAAATGCGATATGCTACGCAATCGATAAAACAAATTATACCACGATGATGAGCCCAACGCGTAGAACAACTTTCCTCAAGGACTTATGTCGAGAAAATCTATATTTCACTTGATCCTAAAAATGGGTTTCTATGTTTTCTCTGTATATTTAGCTTAAAATGAAGAAAAAACTCGAAGAAGAAGATATATACACTTTCCACCGACCTAGGGCCCCACCTCACGCGCTTGCTTGCACAGTCCCACGAAAATGCGAATATCTCTCTATTCTGAAGTCGTATGAATGAACGGTTTGATGCGTTGGAAACTAGACTCGTAGACCTTCGATTCAATAGTTTGTGGGCCCCATAACTCTTTATAGATTGGGCAGAAAACCTCCAAGACATTTGACCCAAATTTCAGAGAAATCTTTAAGAAGGATATTACGATAACTTCCGCCAACTTTTATTTTGCCACTTACCTAACTTGAGATGCAACACTTGAACACTTAAAATAGGACATACCACATCATTCTTAATTTATTACTCACCCTCCTTGTCTTTCCACGAATATACGAGTTAATTTAGACGTTTTGAAAAGTCGGGGTGTTACAATTAGTCCAAGACTTCTTATGATCTTTTTTTAGCCTGTCGTATAACGGAGCTAAATCTCTAGACAAATTTTTGTAGAAGAGGGAAATATAATTTAAACTTCCCAGAAACCGCTGCAATTGCGTCCTATCTGTAATAATATCAGGAAATTTTGATGCGAATTCAATAGATCGCTGAATAGGAGTCATTTTTCCTTGACAAATCAAATGACCCAAAAATCTAACTTCTGTTTGAAAAAGACTCATTTTAGGTTTAGATATGACCAAACCATTTTGAATAACTATTTTCTTAAAAATGTCTTGATGCTTAATATGCATTTCAAGAGTCTTTGAGTAAACCAAAATATCATCAATATAAACTATGATGAAATCCAAATAAGGATTAAAATATCATTCATAATCTTTTGAAATTTCGAGGGAGCATTTTTTAAACCAAAGGGCATTACATTCCATTTGTATTTTCCAAATGGAACATTAAATGTCGTTCTATAAGAATGGTCTTTAAATATTTGGATTTGCCAATATCCAGATTTTAAATCAAATTTTGAAAAGATATTAGCATCATATAATCTTGATAATAAATCCCTTTTGTTTGGAATATGATACCTAATCCATTTTAAAAATTTATTTAAAGGTTTATAATTTATAACTAACATGGGAACACCTCATTCTTTTTCTGCTGCGTTATTAACATAAAAAGCAGTACACGACCATGGTGATTTGGAGGGCTTTATCAAACCTTTTTGTAATAAATTATCAATTTCCTTTTTGCAAAATTCAACCAATTCGATATTCATCTGACAAGGACGTGATTTGATAGGGATATTTTCCTCAGAGAAATCATCTTCATATGGAAGAGTTACAATATGCTTTTTCCGATTCCAAAAGGCACTAGGATGATCAACACAAATATCAATGGCCATTTTTCAGAAATGAGTTTAATTTTTTCCTGTATTTTAGCAGATTTTAAAGTATCGAATATATTCATACTAAATATCTCAAGTTGTAAATAATCAACATGCTTTTGTTTCATTTCAATTAGAGCATTAATATCTCTAGAAATAGGCTCGGTGATAAAAGTATAACTAATATCTTGATTTTTATAAGTAGCAGAAAATTCTTTAGCATTTATATTAGTAAAAGGATAAATTGCATTTATAAAAGGAGTTCCTAGAGTAATAGGAGGGTATAACTGATTTTTTACTAAGAAAAAGAAGCGAGGAATACAAACTTTATTCTGGCAAATACGAGTATTAGATAATTTATACTTTATATCTAAAGCATGACCAGATGCAGATTTAACCATATGAGTGGTTTTTTCAAAATATTTAGTAGGTACTAGACCTTCTTGAATGCAACTCACATCAGCGCCACTATCAATCATAACAATGTTAGTTATAGAAAAAGTATTATCAATTAATATAGTACATTTAACATACCATTTATGAGCTGTAACAATTTGCATCATTCCTAAAAACATATTTTGTTTCGGATCAATATTCAAAGTATTGGCAAAAGTATTTTCTTCAGCGGTAGAATCATCAACCTTATTTTTTCCTTTGCTATTAGCAGACTCAATCTGAGTAAGACGGTGATCATAAATAATATGATTTTGTTTAAGAAATTTAATTCCTTCCTTCAAATGTTCAATTTCTCCTTTTAAATCATCAAAAGAGGTATCGCGAATAATCATGGTTTGTTTAGAAGAGAGTCTATTATGAATTTCAGACAAGGAGTAAGGAGCAGAATAATTAAACTCATCTTTAACCTTTTTATCATTAGGAATATTAGATGAAGAGCTAGTTTTACCAGCAACCAATTGAATGATCTTTTCACGAAGAGTATTATCGGTAACTTTTCACGCAGAGTATTTGTCTGCAGTGATAGTGAACATATTCATGTCTTCGAACTGAGATTGTAGCTTGTAGAATTCATCATGTTCGCAGTGACAACTATCACCCTGACATTTGCAATCATCATTCGAATCTTGTTGAACCTTACTAGATGACTCAAGTTGCTCATCCTCTGTTGCATAACTTGCTTCAGAATCATCATAATCTGATTCGGAACCAGAAGTATATAGAAAACTATAAATCTTCTCTTGAATATCATCATCAAGTTCTAGAGTCTTAAGCTTTTCTAGCTTACAATTTGGAGCTATATGCCCAAATTTTCCACATTTATAACACTTAATCTTATCAAGATTTCGCCTTGACCTATTCCTAGTAAATCTATGAGATTTACTATGAGCCCTACGCTCATCTCTTTCTTCTCTAGTCCTTCTTCTAGATCTTCTTTTCTTATGATGAGATCTATGAGATTCTTATTTAGAAGTTTCTTGGTTGGTTCTTTTTGAAGCATCCGGTAAACCGAATTGAGTACAAAAATCTCCTAATTGAGACTTTTCTCTAAGCTTATCCATTTTAAGCTGTCTTGAGAGTTTTAACTCATTGCACAAATTTATGCCTTCTTGCGTACAAGCTCCAATAAGCTTTCCATAAGTAAAATCATTATAGGGAATAATTCCTTGTGGATTTCTAAGAGTCTTCTTTACTCTTTCTGCAAATAAAGAAGGTAAGCCATCAATAAATTTGACTTTCTAGAATTCTAAACCATTTTCGGGAAGTTCCATTACCCGACTTAAATAAGTGTCTTTATACCATCTAAACTCACCTAAATGTCTACATCTAAGACCATTTAGTAGAGATCTAATGGTTTCATATTGATTGGTAAATCTACCACTAAAATGTTCAAGAATAGTCAAAATAAGTGTATACACAGCGTCTTCTCTATTTTGAACAAGGGCAAAGCCTAAATTATCAACTCCTTCATTTACTGCCTTAGCATTAATTACTGCTGCTCTCGCATCAGAGGGCATATAATTATCCCACCATCCTCTTAGTTGACCGGTAAATCCTGCAATAATCATCTTGCAAATGGTCTTGTCAGTGTTACTAACACTTTTGCAGATAGTAGCATACATAAGCATCCTATGAACCATAATCGTCAACTGCCTATCAGTTAGCCCATCGAGATTCCATTAATAAATCTCACTTCCACTATAAGAAGTGTTAGTTTGATTCCAATCTCTTTCCTCTATTAAAACATCTTGAGGAGTAGGCCTGTGATAGTAATATGTTTGCATGCTAGGTTTTCTAGCATAAGCAGTATTACCACTATTCTTCTTTGGATACCGATGAAGTTTATTAACTTCCATTTCCATTTGAGTTTTGAAATCAAAAGTGGCTTCCATCTCATCTGCAAAATCTTCAGCGAGACTTATCGGTTTCACACTTGCACCAAATTGAGAAAACTTTTTATCAAGAAGATTTTCAAGGTCGTGCAGAGGTCTAAGAATAAAATCCTGAATCTCAGGAGGCCTTTGAATATGAACATCAGGCTGTTTTGACGAAGAAGCCTGTTCCGAAACTTGTTTCACAGATTTTAGCATATTATCAATTTGAACAATCAGATTAGACAGGCTATCCAATTTTTTGTCTAGAGAATAAATATGTTCACCAATAACTTTAACATATAGACCCAAATAATTATTTTGAGAAATAAGACGATTAATTTCATTTATACTTACTGCTGCGACTTCATTATCAATAAATTTATGAAAAATAGTAAAAGTAATACCAGTATTATTTGGTAAAATAAATGGAGCTTGAGGAGGATACATGGATTGAATAATATTACCTGATTCATTTTTGTAAGATCGTTCAAGAACGTTGATGAATAAAGACAAATAACTGGTTATAAACCAAGGCACAAAGAACATAATATGATTATGTAATGCACAAGTTTCATAAAACCCTTGAGAAATATTATTTAAATCTTCTTTACTATAAGTGTCAAAAAACCAAGTTTTAAATCGGTTCCATTTTTCATTTAAAAATTCGTTTTGAATATATTTTCTTGCCAGTGAACCTGGACTAAAATCAATTTGATGTTCACTCATCATTAAGTATCATTAAGATTAAAATCCATCTCGGATACAGAAGGAATATCTTTATCAGAAACATCAGATGATTTATCATTCGTTTAAACAATGTTTAACCGAGAATCAATTTTAATTTTTTGTTTTTCTGCAGATATAACTGTTGATAAAGTATGTAATGAAGCAGCGCGATTTCTAGCTGGACCATAACAAGGTTCTATCGGAGAAATATGTTGAATATCCAGTCTTCTATCAGATGCAAAAGAATGTCTACTATAAGGAACATTTTTTTCATCAAACTGCATACAAATTTTTCCATCTGAATTTTGACTAATATGAGAATATTCAGAATTAGTGACAGCATCGGTCATTTGCTCAGGTGGTATAACAGATTCTAAAATCCAAGTGGTAGGAAAATTAATTTCTTCCTATTTTATAGGTCTTCTAGTAGTGACCTTTGATCTGGCGAAATTAGTTTCTACCAAAATAGTTTGATCAGATGTATCATATAACTTACATCTATGATTCAAAGTAGCAAGTAATTTATAATAGATTCTATACGACAAGCAAATTAATTCAGATCCAGGTGCATAGTTATAACCATGCGTTTTAACATTCAAAGTTAAAACATCTAATATATTAGAATTAGTCAAAGATAACTGCAAATTGGGCTGAGCATTAAAATAAACTGGACCATAGGCCACCGTAGATTCTATCGAACCCATCAAGGATTGACGAAAATTTAAATTCCTCGCATCTCGTAGAGCAGCTAAGAAAGTCTCTGGTAACCCTTTAAGAGTTAAAGGTTTAAAAACAATTAGAACCATGCCAATATGTAAAAATTTATACTGAGATTTATATAATTCAATATCACGCTTATTTAATAAACGAATAGTTTGTTCGGACGAGTTTAACGCCAATGATTGTTCAGTTGTTTTAATCAGCTGTTTATTAGAAATCTTATCAAACCAACCATAATCATAAATGGTTTTTATATTAACTTTCGAAATAGTCCATTTGTTTAACAAATCAAGGTTTTGAAGTATATCTACCTCTTCTAGACGAGTGCTTTTAATATCTTCTTGATCCATAAAGAGAGAATATATCTATGCCAAAATTCTTCACATCAATTGTATATATACCATGAAACTTCCAAGGCTCTGATACCAATGGAAAAAATAATGTTGATGATTCTACTGCTGAAGAAAATACTCTTGCCAATACTTTGAATATTGATCCGAAACAAAATATGTTGTTAGGAATGATGCAAATTGTTACAGCTCATAAATGGTATGTTAAATGTACTATATCATCATCATCATCATCATCATCATCATTAGTTTGATTATTTTATATATAGGTAAATATAGAACTTATAGATTATAGGTTCTATTAAGATAACTATTGATAAAATAAAAGATTATCAACAGTTAATGGGAAGTTTTAAAACTTCCTATTTAGTTGGATAATTATTACTATTTTTTTTCAAAATAAAGATTAAAAGGACATATTTAGTTGGCTGTTTTTTTTAAAATAAAATAATACATTATTATTAGTATTATTATATTATATTATTATTATTAGTTTAATTTAAACATAAATCTATTATTATTATTATTATTATTATTATTATTATTATCAGTATTATTAGTTTGATTATTTTATATATAGGTAAAGATAGAACTTATAGATTATAGGTTATATTAAGATAACTACTGATAAAATAAAAGATTATCAACACAGTTTTTCATTGATTATAGGACTCCGTAGTAAAGGATGGAGAGTTATGAAATTGTTTTATCTAAAACTATTTTTTCCATTAATGTGTGTGTAGGAACTTTTAAACTAATAATAATTAAGATTAGACTAAAATATATAATTATGCATGAGAAAATAATCCGAAATTGATTTTGTTTTCACGCATATTCGTTTTTTAATTAGCTTTTTAATAGTTAATAAATTAATTTTATATAACACATAAGTAATAACAATAGGTTTTATGTTTCAAGCATGCATTTATAATATAAATTTTTATGCAATTAAAATTAAACTTCAATGAATTAAAGTATAAAATATTGAGAACTTCTGAAATTATATATCAATTAAAATGAAAATAAATTGTTAATTGGTATGTTTTTTTTTTTATATTAAACTTGTGTGTTTTATGTCAATTCACAGTTTCTATTGCATTACTTTATTTTTTGTTAAATTTCAAATGTCAGTTTTTATGTTGTTTTTTTTATTTACGAAATACAGTTTTATAATATTTATTTTTTAAAAATACTGCAAGTATAGGTACTTTCATTACAAAATACAGTTTTATAATATTATTATTTTTAAATACTGCAAGTATAGGTACTTTCATTCCAAACCCATCCTGTTTTAGGATATAGTCTTCTAGCATTGATAAGAAAAGCCTAAACTAAAAACAAATACATCACTTTCAAGTAATTAAAAATAAAATAATCTAACACAGTCAAATTTTAATAAATTTAATGAAAAGAAACAAAGAAAGTACATCTCCTTTTAAATGGTGTAATAAACTATACACAATTGCAAATCAATAATTAGATGAGCATCAAACTGATTCAGATTAACTTCAACTGATTAAAGGTTTACAACAACTTCGAAGTAAATAATCAAAGATAACAAACGAAGACCTTCACATAATACTCTATGATTTGCACATAAGAATTTGATAAATAAATTTTAAGAATAAACAAAATAGAGGGTATATGTATTAATTCTAATTTTTACCTTTTGAAAGTTTGACAAATATTGTTTAGGTATAATTAGAGTTACTTCAATAACTCAATATTTGCATATAACCTTGTGTTCTTCTCGCAATCAAAATCCTCACTCGACCTTTTCATCTTGTAAAATCATCTCCAAAGAGTAAGGTATTTCTGCTTTGAATTTATCAGGAACTATCCACAATGAATAACACGAACTTTCAAGTTCCAATGCATTGATTTGGATGTAATTTTTGAGATTGTGTTAAATTGGAAAGCCACGTATTGTTGAATATAGGAGAATAATGTAAAGTTATTACTGAAAATATCTATATATAGTACGTGACTTTCAAGATGCAGTGAACAATGTAGTTAAAAATTCCTTGTTTAGTGGATGGTTATTGAGAAGTTATATTAAGGAGTTATAGAACTGCCTTATTTGTGTTTATCTGTAAAAATATATTTTTTTTTGATATAAATTTAAATAAAAATACTGATATATTTAGACTCCTTACGTAAAATATATACTCATTTATAATAAATGAGTATATTAAAAATGATAAAATTGTGAATCCAATATCTGTAAAAATATATTTATTTTTTGATATAAATTTTAAATACAAAATACTGATATATTTAGACTCTTACGTAAAATATATACTCATTTATAATAAATGGGTATATTAAAAATGATAAAATTGTGAATCCAATTTTCCTTGATTAAATGATTTGTAAAAAATGATTATTTAAAATTATATGT